>NC_138769.1:739773562-740021062 GCF_965119305.1 Pelophylax lessonae | reverse complement strand
AATTTATATATATTAAAAAAACATGTATTACATAAGCAAAAGAAAAGAAAAAAGTTATTAAACAAGAGCTGCCATTTCAATGATGCTTTTGAAATGAAGAAAAAAATGCTTTTTATTTTTCCATTTATGTATATATATATATATATATAAAGAAAAAAAAAATATATATATATATAATGCTTACCTAAACAAATCAGGATAGTTAAAAATAAATGTATTATTAAACAAGACTTGTCATTTCAATGATGTTTTTGAAAAAATATGTTTTTTTTCTGAAGCATCATTGAAATGACAAGTCTTGTTTAATAATACATTTATTTTTAACTATCCTGATTTGTTTAGGTAAGCATTATATATATATATATATATATATATATAAAGAAATGTTTATATAAACAAAAAAAATTATTAAACAAGAGCTGCCATTTCAATGCTGCTTTTGATGCTTTAAAAATGAAGAAAAAAATGCTTTTTATTTTTCCATTTATGTATATATATATATATATAAAGAAGAAAAAAATATATTTTTTTATGCTATAAATGAAACATTTTGTAAAAAAAAAAGTTTTTTTCCTGAAGCATGTTTTTTTCAATATATATATATATACATAAATGAAAAAATAAAAAAATTTTTTGCTTCATTTCTAAAGCATCATTGAAATGGCAACTCTTGTTTAATAACTTTTTTCTTTTTTTTTGTTTATGTAAACATTTTTTTTAAATATATATATCATTTATAGCATAAAAAATATGAAATATATATATATATATTTAAAAAAAATGTTTACATAAACAACAAAAAAAAAGTTATTAAACAAGAGCTGCCATTTCAATGATGCTTTAGAAATGAAGCAAAAAATGTTTTTTATTTTTTCATTTATGTATATATATATATATTAAAAAAAACATGCTTCAGAAAAAAAACTTTTTTTTTCAAAATTTTTCATTTATAGCATAAAAAAAAAAATATATATATATATATATATATATATATAAAGAAATGTTTATATAAACAAAAAAAAGTTATTAAACAAGAGCTGCCATTTAAATGATGCTTTTGATGCTTTAGAAACGAAGAAACATTTTTATTTTTATTTTTTTATAAAATAGGAACCTGTCATGCCTATTTTTAGAAATAGGCATGACAGGTCCATACATATGCGGGCGCAACTTATGTATGCGTTTGCTTCTGTGTGCGAACACGGGTGAAATGGGGCGCTTAAAAATAAATAAATAAATGAGAACATTTTTTTTTTTTTTTTAATCACTTTATTTGCTATTACAAGGAATGTAAACATCACTTGTAATAGAAATAGGTATGACAGGTCCTCTTTATTGAGAGATCTGGGGGTGAAAGAGACCTCAGATCTTTAATTTACCTTTAAAAAGCAAAAAAATAAAAATAAAAAATGTAATTTTGCTTTTCATTCTTATATTGAACAGAATGGATTGTTTTACAATCATCATTACTTTACAATAATTATAATAATTACATCATGATATTATTGTGCACTGCACAGGTGCCAGAGATTGGACACTTATTTACCACCAATCCCTTCCACCAATCAGATGAGGCTGGGCAGTTGTTTATCTTAGACCAATCAGATGAGAGTTGGTCACATGACCTATGAGGGAGGGGTATAAAAGGGGGAGTGTCCTCTGGAATGTGTCAGTTATTGTTAGGAGTGTGAGGAGGTAAGTCACAGACTCTATATTATGTGTGGGCGTTTCTATGGGGACAGGGGGGAGGGGGAACAAGGGTGACATTTGAATTTTTTTTAGATCCCAACTGACATTTCAGTTTAAATGCAACAGTTACATGTAACAATCAGAATTTACATTTTTAAAAAAAAAAAAAAAAGTTATTAAACAAGAGCTTCCATTTCAATGATGCTTTAGAAATGAAGATTTTTTTTTCATTTATGTATATATATAAAAGAAAAAAAATACATATCTATCTATCTATCTATATAATGCTTACTTAAACGAATCAGGAGAGTTTAAAAAAAAAAATGTATTATTAAACAAAACCTGTCATTTCAATGATGCTTTTGATGCTTCAGAAAAAAAAAAATTTTTTTTTTCAAAAGGTTTCATTTATAGCATAAAAAAATAAAATAATATATATATATATATATATATATATATATATATATATATATATATATATATATATATAAATATCTATATACAGTATTTAAAAAAATGTTTACATTAACAAAAAAAAAGACTGCCATTTCAATTATGCTTTTGATGCTGTAGAAATTAATTAAAAAATGTTTTTTATTTTGATAGATAGATAGATAGATAGATAGATATAGAGATATATATATATCTATCTCTATATATCTATATAATTCTTACATAAACAAATCAGGAGAGTTTAAACATTTTTTATTATTAAACAAGACCTGTCATTTCAATGATGCTTCAGAAATGAAGAAAAAAAAATTTTTTTTTTCAAAATGTTTATTTTTTTATTTATATAGCATAAAAAAAAATAATATATATAAACCCAATGGTGAATAAATTCCACCTAAAGAAAGCTCTGTTTTACAAAAACCCTAAAAATGTCATTTGGGTACAGCGCTGCATGACTGATTCAAACTGCGGCAGCCTGGGCAGGAAGGGGTTAAAGATTTGGATGTTTTGCAGTGGGGGTCATGTGATGTCATCTATGATGTCATAGTACACTGATTCCATATACATGGGATAGCAGGCAGGCAGATGTTGGCATTTGCTTCCAGAGATTGGAGAGGTACGAGGCGTTGGTGAGCTCTGCATTTATTACAGAATATTTCCCCAATTATTTCATCCGCTGATAAACAAACTCCATGCAGACGTCCGCTCACCATCTATATATCTTCCCTATGGCAGGAGATTGGGAATTAGACCCCGTTCACATAGGGGCGATGCTACTTGCCGGGGCGACCTGTGAGGTCGCGGTGCAAGTAGCACCGGAGGTCGGAGCGGCCAGCACGGACTTCATATCATTGAAGTCAATGCAGGTCGCTCCAGGTCGCCCCAAAGAAGCATTTTACAAACAGTTTTATAAATATTTGTTATGTCTGAAGGGAGCTAAAAATAGATTTTGACAGTTGGAACCTTTAAAATAAATGAGTCACATGACCGTTCTCCTGGCTGTACAGTGATGTGAATGACTCCCCGTTATCGGATTGGATGGATCGGATTTAGGGGCTCCTTCACAGCCCATGTCAGTCTATGGCAGTGATGGGGAACCTTGGCACCCCACATTTCCCATGATGCTCACCTTCACTGCAGAGTGCAAAGCATCATGGGAAATGTAGTTCCAAAAACATCCGGGGTGCCGAGGTTCCCCATCATTGGTCTATGGGGATGCAGCCGCTGTATGGACACAGCCACTCCTCCTAATGTCATAGAGTAGAGAGAGTAGATGGTCCCTGGCAGTCTCTATGACTCGGCCTTTACTCAGCGATGGTCCAAGGAACCCCCCACTGACATTCCTTGTACTTCGCTTTCTGTCATATTTAAGTAAAACAAATTGTTTTTTATAAGATTGTTTCATTGTAGTTGGTTTTGTGTGATATTGAAGTAGAACAATAGAATTAATCCTTTTATTTTCTCTTTGCAGGTGACAGAATTATTTCAGACGCATTCAGAGTCTTGGTTGAGTTTTTTCTCATATTTGGGATCTGAAGTTGTTTCTAAAAAGCTAAAACAGTCTTTTTGAAGACTATTTTCTGGAAGTCTCATCCAATCAGTAAGTATTTCTTATTTTTTTTTAACCTTAAATAACATTGTGTTAGATCCCTTTCACACGGGCTGATCCCTTTCCATGGACTGATCCCCGCTGAGCAGGCGGATGAGAGGTCACTGTGCAGAGATGGAGCTGTCAGAGTCCCGCTCTCCTCTATGGGGGAGATCGGATGAAAACGGACCGCCTGTCCCCATCCGATCCGATCCGACCCGCTGGACCGATGCCGGGCACCTGCGATCGCGCCCCGTGGACCCATCAACCCTATTCCTATTACAAGGGATCCCTCCATAAAGAGGACCCGTCATCCCTATTCCTATTACAGGGGATCCCTCCATAAAGAGGACCTGTCATCCCTATTCCTATTACAGGGGATCCCTCCATAAAGAGGACCTGTCATCCCTATTCCTATTACAGGGGATCCCTCCATAAAGAGGAACCATCATCCCTATTCCTATTACAGGGGATCCCTCCATAAAGAGGACCTGTCATCCCTATTCCTATTACAGGGGATCCCTCCATAAAGAGGACCTGTCATCCCTATTCCTATTACAGGGGATCCCTCCAAAAAGAGAGAACCTGTCATCCCTATTCCTATTACAGGGGATCCCTCCATAAAGAGGACCTGTCATCCCTATTCCTATTACAGGGGATCCCTCCACAAAGAGAACCTGTCATCCCTATTCCTATTACAGGGGATCCCTCCAAAGAGAGGATCTGTCATCCCTATTCCTATTACAGGGGATCCCTCCATAAAGAGGACCTGTCATCCCTATTCCTATTACAGGGGATCCCTCCATAAAGAGAACCTGTCATCCCTATTCCTATTACAGGGGATCCCTCCATAAAGAGGACCCGTCATCCCTATTCCTATTACAGGGGATCCCTCCGTAAAGAGGACCTGTCATCCCTATTCCTATTACAGGGGATCCCTCCATAAAGAGGACCTGCCATCCCTATTCCTATTACAGGGGATCCCTCCATAAAGAGAACCTGTCATCCCTATTCCTATTACAGGGGATCCCTCCATAAAGAGGACCTGTCATCCCTATTCCTATTACAGGGGATCCCTCCATAAAGAGAACCTGTCATCCCTATTCCTATTACAGGGGATCCCTCCATAAAGAGGACCTGTCATCCCTATTCCTATTACAGGGGATCCCTCCATAAAGAGAACCTGTCATCCCTATTCCTATTACAGGGGATCCCTCCATAAAGAGGACCCGTCATCCCTATTCCTATTACAGGGGATCTCTCCATAAAGAGAACCTGTCATCCCTATTCCTATTACAGGGGATCCCTCCATAAAGAGGACCCGTCATCCCTATTCCTATTACAGGGGATCCCTCCGTAAAGAGGACCTGTCATCCCTATTCCTATTACAGGGGATCCCTCCATAAAGAGGACCTGCCATCCCTATTCCTATTACAGGGGATCCCTCCATAAAGAGAACCTGTCATCCCTATTCCTATTACAGGGGATCCCTCCATAAAGAGGACCTGTCATCCCTATTCCTATTACAGGGGATCCCTCCATAAAGAGAACCTGTCATCCCTATTCCTATTACAGGGGATCCCTCCATAAAGAGGACCTGTCATCCCTATTCCTATTACAGGGGATCCCTCCATAAAGAGAACCTGTCATCCCTATTCCTATTACAGGGGATCCCTCCATAAAGAGGACCCGTCATCCCTATTCCTATTACAGGGGATCTCTCCATAAGAGGACCTGTCATCCCTATTCCTATTACAGGGGATCCCTCCATAAAGAGGACCTGTCATCCCTATTCCTATCACAGGGGATTTGGGTACAGCGTCGCACAACCGCGCAATTGTCATTTAAAATAACGCAGTGCCGAATCACAAAAAATGCCCGAGTTATTAAGGGGGAAAATCATTCTGGTCCAGAAGCGGTTAAGGGCCGCTCTCCCGCAGTATATGTACGTGGGGCGGTCCTTAAGCGGTTAACTGACAATTGCACAATCATGCAACGCTGTAACCAAATAACATTTTTGGTCCTTTTTATTTTCCCACAAATTGGTGGTATTTGATCACCTCTGCGTGTTTTATTTTTTGCGCTACAATCAAAAAACAACGGACAATTTTGGGGGAAAAAGGCAGGAAGTGAGGAGAAAATTTCCCAGTCGGGACATAAAAACCAATGAAACATTTGAACCCCCCCTCCCCCAATCCAAATCTAAAAGAAAACATTTTGAGTTCCACTTTAAAATTTGCACTTCAACTGACCAATCTTTATTTTTCTTTATAGGCTAAAATGGAGAGAAGGACGAGATTTTACGAACACAAATCTAAAGTCGCTGAAAGGCGACTAGAAGAGATGAAGGCCGAGCAGAGTAAAGCTTTGCAGGAAAAAAGAAATGCGGTGGCATTGGAAAGAGAGAGGAAATTTCAGGCGAAGAGAGAGAAAGAGAAGGAGAAAGAGGAAGAACAGCAGAAAATAAGAGAGAAGAACAAAATAGAGAAGATAAATATAAGGAAAGAAAAAGAACTAAAGGAGAAAAACATGATGGAAAGGAGAATGAGCATCCAGACAGAGAGAGAGGAGTTTGCAAAGAAAGTGGAGAGAGACAGAAGTATGCAAACAGAGAGACAGCAGAGAGAGGCAGAGATGAAGAGAAAGAAAGAGGAACAGCTAATTAGAGAGGCTGTGGAGAGAGCGAAGGAAAGAGAAATGGAAGATAAAAAGAGGAGGGAAGAGTACAGAAAGATTGGCTATGAGAAGCGGAGATCGTCCATCGTGACATTAATAGAAATACAGAATGCCTTTAAAGCAAATAGAGAGAGAAAAACAGTAGCAGAGATAGCATGGGAGAAGGAGCTAAAGAGGAGAGCCAGGGAAAAGAATGGAGCAGAGGAAGTAGGAGAAGAAGAGGTCTCCGCTATGATGACAGAGGCAGGTACTCCCTCACAGTCAGCCACACACGGCCTAGGAGAAGAGAGTGGCATGGGGGAGGAGATAGTAGAAAAGAATGGAGCAGAGGAAGAAGAGGTCTCTGCTATGATGACAGAGGCAGGTACTCCCTCACAGTCAGCCACACACGGCCTAGGAGAAGAGAGTGGCATGGGGGAGGAGATAGTAGAAAAGAATGGAGCAGAGGAAGAAGAGGTCTCCGCTATGATGACAGAGGCAGGTACTCCCTCACAGTCAGCCACACACGGCCTAGGAGAAGAGAGTGGCATGGGGGAGGAGATAGTAGAAAAGAATGGAGCAGAGGAAGAAGAGGTCTCTGCTATGATGACAGAGGCAGGTACTCCCTCACAGTCAGCCACACACGGCCTAGGAGAAGAGAGTGGCATGGGGGAGGAGATAGTAGAAAAGAATGGAGCAGAGGAAGAAGAGGTCTCTGCTATGATGACAGAGGCAGGTACTCCCTCACAGTCAGCCACACACGGCCTAGGAGAAGAGAGTGGCATGGGGGAGGAGATAGTAGAAAAGAATGGAGCAGAGGAAGAAGAGGTCTCCGCTATGATGACAGAGGCAGGTACTCCCTCACAGTCAGCCACACACGGCCTAGGAGAAGAGAGTGGCATGGGGGAGGAGATAGTAGAAAAGAATGGAGCAGAGGAAGAAGAGGTCTCTGCTATGATGACAGAGGCAGGTACTCCCTCACAGTCAGCCACACACGGCCTAGGAGAAGAGAGTGGCATGGGGGAGGAGATAGTAGAAAAGAATGGAGCAGAGGAAGAAGAGGTCTCTGCTATAATGACAGAGGCAGGTACTCCCTCACAGTCAGCCACACACGACCTAGGAGAAGAGAGTGGCATGGGAGAGGAGATAGTAGAAAAGAATGGAGCAGAGGAAGTAGGAGGAGAAGAGGTCTCTGCTATGACAGAGGCAGTTACTTCCTCACAGTCAGCCACACATGACCTAGGAGAAGAAAGTGGCATGGGGGAGGAGATAGTCGAAAAGAATGGAGCAGAGGAAGTAGGGGGAGAAGAGGTCTCTGCTATGATGACAGAGGCAGTTACTTCCTCACAGTCAGCCACACATGACCTAGGAGAAGAAAGTGGCATGGGGGAGGAGATAGTAGAAAAGAATGGAGCAGAGGAAGAAGGGGGAGAAGAGTTCTCTGCTATGACGACAGAGGCAGGTACTCCCTCACAGTCAGCTACACACGACCTAGGAGAAGAGAGTGGCATGGGGGAGGAGATAGTCGAAAAGAATGGAGCAGAGGAAGTAGGGGGAGAAGAGGTCTCTGCTAGGATGACAGAGGCAGGTACTCCCTCACAGTCAGCCACACTTGACCTAGGAGAAGAGAGTGGCATGGGGGAGGAGATAGTAGAAAAGAATGGAGCAGAGGAAGAAGAGGTCTCTGCTATGATGACAGAGGCAGGTACTCCCTCACAGTCAGCCACACATGACCTAGGAGAAGAGAGTGGCATGGGAGAGGAGATAGTAGAAAAGAAAGGAGCAGAGGAAGTAGGAGGAGAAGAGGTCTCTGCTGTGATGACAGAGGCAGGTACTCCCTCACAGTCACCCACAAATGACCTAGGAGAAGAGAGTGGCATGGAGGGGGAAATAGGAGAAGAGAATGGACCAGAGGAAGTAGGAGGAGAAGAGGTCTCTGCTGTGATGACAGAGGCAGGTACTCCCTCACAGTCAGCCACACACGACCTAGGAGAAGAGAGTGGCATGGAGGGGGAAATAGGAGAAGAGAATGGACCAGAGGAAGTAGGAGGAGAAGAGGTCTCTGCTGTGATGACAGAGGCAGGTACTCCCTCACAGTCAGCCACACACGACCTAGGAGAAGAGAGTGGCATGGAGGGGGAAATAGGAGAAGAGAATGGACCAGAGGAAGTAGGAGGAGAAGAGGTCTCTGCTATGCTGACAGAGGCAGGTACTCCCTCACAGTCAGCCACACACGACCTAGGAGAAGAGAGTGGCATGGAGGGGGAAATAGGAGAAGAGAATGGACCAGAGGAAGTAGGAGGAGAAGAGGTCTCTGCTATGCTGACAGAGGCAGGTACTCCCTCACAGTCAGCCACACACGACCTAGGAGAAGAGAGTGGCATGGAGGGGGAAATAGGAGAAGAGAATGGACCAGAGGAAGCAGGAGGACAAGAACATGGAGAAAAGGTATCTGCTATAAAGGCAGAGACAGGAACTTCCTCACCATCAGCCACACATGAACTAGAAGCACAGAGGGCAACAGAAACAAGTGACGTGGAGGAGGAGATAGGCGAAGAGAAGGGAGCAGAGGAAGAGATGGAAGAAAGAGCAAGCAAGAGAGAGGAGATGGAGAGTGCAAAGAGGACAAGACAAGCGAGGGAGAGAAAGGAGTTGATTAGAGAGTGGGAAAGACAGGAGAGGGAGAGAGAAAAAAGGGAAAGACAAAAGGAAATGGCCAGGGAAGAGCGGGTGAGACGAGAGAGGGAGAAAGAGGAGCGGGTGAGAGAGCGGGAAAGACAGGAGAGGGAGAGAGAAAAAAGGGGAAGAGAAGAGGAAAAGGCCAGGGAAGAGCGTTGGAGAGCAATGAAGTGGAGACAAAAGAGGGAGAAAGAGGAGCAGGTGAGAGAGCGGGAAAGACAGGAGAGGGAGAGAGAAAAAAGGGGAAGAGAAGATGAAAAGGCCAGGGAAGAACGTTGGAGAGCAATGAAGTGGAGACAAAAGAGGGAGAAAGAGGAGCAGGAAAGACAGGAGAGGGAGAAAGAAAAAAGGGGAAGAGAAGAGGAAAAGGCCAGGGAAGAACGTTGGAGAGCAATGAAGTGGAGACAAAAGAGGGAGAAAGAGGAGCAGGAAAGACAGGAGAGGGAGAAAGAAAAAAGGGGAAGAGAAGAGGAAAAGGCCAGGGAAGAGCGGGTGAGAGCAATGAGGGGGAGAAGACCAGAGAAAATATTAGAACATAAATTGGAATATGCCGTATATAAATATGACATATGGAATAGAGTAGGGTTGGAGGAAGTTATACGAGGAGGGGGGATTTGATGTCTATGTGCTAGAAAGAGGATTGGGGGGGGGGGGGGGGTTTAGCTAGGAGTGGAGGGGTTTGAGAGTGGGAAGGAGGTGTACAGGGAGTTGGGATTATAAAATGTATAATAATAATATAGTGCGAGTGGGGGAGGGGACATTGGAGTGTAAGCTCCTCTGTTACAGAGACTAATGGGACTGGCTCAGTGTTCTCTGTACAGCACTGTGTTTGTCAGAACTTTATAAACGTAATAATAATAATAATAATAATAAAAGGGAAGTGGAGAGAACAGGGGGGAGGTGGAGAGCACAGGGGGGAGGTGGAGAGCACTGGGGGGGAGGTGGAGAGCACCGGGGGGGAGGTGGAGAGCACTGGGGGGAGGTGGAGAGCACTGGGGGGAGGTGGAGAGCACTAGGGGAGAGGCAGAAAGCACAAGGGGAGGCAGAGAGCACGGGGGGGGGGGAGACAGAGAGCGCTAGGGGGAGGCAGAGAGCACAGGGGGTAGGCAGGCGAAGAGCACTGGGGGGTAGGTGAAGAGCACTGGGGGGGGTAGGCGGAGAGCACTGGGGGGGGTAGGTGGTAACGCATTGGGGGAGGCGAAAAGCATGGGAAGGAGACGAAGAGCACTCGGGGGAGATGGAGAGCACTTAGGGGGCTGGCGAGCACAGGGAGAGGCGGAGAGCATGGGGGGCTGGAGAGCACGAGGTGGGGGCTGGAGAGCAGGGGGAGGGGGCTGGAGAGCACAGGGGGGAGGCGGGGAGAGGAGGCGGAGAGCACTCGGGGGAAGCACAGAGCACTGGGGGGAGATGGAGAGCACTAGGGGGGAGGCAAGGAGCACAGGGAGGGGGCTGGGCAGCACAGGGAGGGAGCTGGAGAGCAGGAGGGGAGGCATAGGGGGGAGGTGGAGAGCACTGTGGGGGGAGGTGGAGAGCACTAGGGGGAGGTGGAGAGCACTAGGGGAGAGTCAGAAAGCACAAGGGGAGGCAGAGAGCACTGGGGGGAGGCGGAGAGTGCTAGGGGGAGGCAGAGAGCACTAGGGGGAGGCAGAGAGCACTAGGGGGAGGCGGAGAGATCAGGGGGTAGGCAAAGAGCACTGGGGGGTAGGCGAAGAGCACTATTAGGCGAAGAGCACTGGGGGGGTAGGCGAAGAGCACTGGGGGGGGGGTAGGCGAAGAGCACTGGGGGGGTAGGCGAAGAGCACTGGGGGGTAGGCGGTAATGCACTGGGGGAGGCGGAAAGCACGGTAAGGAGACGAAGAGAACTTGGGGGAGATGGAGAGCACTGGGGGGCTAGCGAGCACAGGGAGAGGCGGAGAGCATAATATAAATGGGTACCAATATTTATAGGTAAAGTTGATCCAGGGAATATCCGATTGCCTCTCGGGGGATCAGGAAGGAATTTTTTTCCCTGCTGTAGCAAATTGGCTCATGCTTTGCTAGGGTTTTTCGCCTTCCTCTGGATCAACTGCGGGTATAGGATTGTGTATATGGGATTGTATGGTAGGGTTTTCTCTTACTTTTGTTTTTTATTGGTTGGGCTGGATGGACTTGTGTCTTTTTTCAACCTTACTAACTATGCAACTATGTAACATAGCCCTTTTAAAAAACAAAGTTAAGTGAAAAAAAATGCTTTTAAAATGTTAAAAATGATAAAAGAAAACACGTGTGTATGTGACCAGTGACTGCGCACCACATGTGAGGTATCACAGCGGAGTGAGAACAATAATTAATAATAAAAGCAGTAAAGCGTTGCCTATGGACACTTTTGGGTATCGGAGTTTTTCACCGTTTCACAGACACATGGGCGCCCATTTACTCAACCAAACCATCTTTTATATCTTACAAAAATATTGGGTATGTTATGTATTTGTGCACTAAACTTTATTCCCTGTATATTTGATAAACTGCCGTGCAGATATTGGGGGAGATTCACTAAAATTGGTGCACACAGAATCCAATTTAGCTGTGCATAGAAACCAATCGGCTGCTGACTTCAGCTTGTGCAATTACTGGACAATAAAACAAGCTGATTGGTTACTATGCAGAGCTGCACAAGATTCTGTGTGTGCCAGTTTTAGTAAATCTCCCTCATTGAGTGACACAAAAAAATCCCAACTACCCCCATTTTATTCTCCAGGGTCTCAGCTTTCACAAATATTGCTTGTGTACAATATTGAAAAATAGCTTTGGCTGCAAAGGCCCCATTCACATTGCCCGCACGCTAAACACTTCATTTTAGTGTCAAGGCAGCTGTCAGTTTCAGCTGTAGTGAGGGGGCGTTGTAATACGCGTTTCAGCGTAACACAGTTTCCTATTCTGCTTTTATTAACTTAATTTGAAGGGTACAAAGTGACACTAGATTGATGTCACTGAACAGCAGCACGGTGCATTGCATGCAATGCTTACCTGTACACTGCGATAAAATGCAGTTCACGGCACCACTCCCCTGGGCTGTGTTGCAGTTTAAAGAAGCACATAGAAAATAATTGCTTTTATGTGCCCTAGTGGTGATTGGCATTCTTCTAGTGTGGGAAAAACACCAGTCACTGCCCTATGTGTGAACCAACCCAACATGGTAAATGTCACTTATACTAACATGTAAATATATCCAGGTCTGGCAGAGAAAGGGAAACGATAAGAGGGAAAGGGAGGGGAAAGGAAAAATGCCAGTAGATCCTGGAAATGGGAATTTAAATGTGCCCAAAATTCCAAGAAGTATCGGTGCCAGTGTACACAGTGATAGCCCCTAGTATTAGTGCCAGTTTATGCAGTAATAACCCCTAGTATTGGTGGCAGTTTATGCAGTAATAACCCCTAGTATTGGTGCCAGTTTACGCAGTAATAACCCCTAGTATTAGTGCCAGTTTATGCAGTAATAACCCCTAGGTAAATAAGATAAAAGCAGATATTAAAAAAATATTGCGCCGCCCACTCTCGTGGTTGCGGAGAATAAATGCAATTAGGATGATAATATTACCTAAAATCATATATAAATTTCAAATGCTACCAATTGATATTTCATTGGCATATTTTAGATCAATAAAAACAATGTTCCTAAAATGTATATGGCAAGGGAAAAAAGCCCGGAATACAGTATACGGCTCTTAGTAGAGACAAATCACAGGGTGGATTAGCTGCACCAGATAATAAAAGATACTACAAGGCAGTTATAATTGTTTTAGTGTCACAGGTGACATCAGTTAGCGTCAATTTGGGACAGCATCAGATTGCCCGCCACATATTTAGTAATACATTTGAACTTTTCTGGGCCTATCCCTCCTTATGGGCATTACTAAAAAGAGTGAGTTTCGGTCATATTGGTCCACTTTGTTTATTCTGACAGCAGCAGCGTTTGCTCTCACCATATACGTAATCAATGGCTGTAGCGCTGTAGGAGTTGATTTCACCACCGCAGTTAAAAAAAAAGAGCATATATGGCGAAGCATAGGGGATGGGGTGTGGACACAGAGGGCGGATCTCCCCTATGCATTGCCATATATTTTTTAACACTTTTCTTGGCAGAGATTTCTTCATCCACATCGATCAATGCGAATGGAGGAATCTGACATGTTCTTTTTTTCCCCTTCAGCCCATGGGCTGAAGGAAAAAAAACAACATTGCATATATGCCCATCATTAGAAGTGGGTGGACGCTGGGAGGTCTAATGGTGGGCATACCACACACTTTCTGGTATTGTTTTTTATAGCCAGTGGTCAGCTTTCATGTAAAAGCAGATAATTAGCTGCTTGACTGCTTTTACAAGCAGTGGGAGGGGACTCCCCCCCATCCCGCCGCCTTCCACAGTTTTCTCTGGCTCTCCTGTCCCACCAGGGTAACCCGATACTGCAGCCGGTGGTTCTGTCAGCTGACCAAAAAGCTGATTGGAGACCAGAATGACTCCATTCATCTCTATGGCCTAAGATACCGGAAGCTACGAGCATTTAAGGCCTATCCCTCCTTATGTGCATTACTAAAAAGAGTGAGTTTCGGTCATATTGGTCCACTTTGTTTATTCTGACAGCAGCAGCGTTTGCTCTCACCATATACGTAATCAATGACTGTAGCGCTGTAGTAGTTGATTTCACCACCGCAGTTAAAAAAAAAGAGCATATATGGCGAAGCATAGGGGATGGGGTGTGGACACAGAGGGCGGATCTCCCCTATGCATTGCCATATATTTTTAACACTTTTCTTGGCAGAGATTTCTTCATCCACATCGATCGATGCGAATTGAGGAATCTGACATGTTCTTTTTTTCCCCTTCAGCCCATGGGCTGAAGGAAGAAAAACAACATTGCATATATGCCCATCATTAGAAGTGGGTGGATGCTGGGAGGTCTAATGGTGGGCATACCACACACTTTCTGGTATCGTTTTTTACAGCCAGCGGTCAGCTTTCATGTAAAAGCAGATAATTAGCTGCTTGACTGCTTTTACAAGCAGTGGGAGGGCCCCCCCCAATCCCGCCGCCTCCCCCCCATCCTGCCGCCCCCCCCCCCCCCAAGACTGCAGTCGGTGGTTCTGTCAGCTGACCATAGAGCTGATTGGAGACCAGAATGGCTCCATTCATCTCTATGGCCTAAGATACCGGAAGCTACGAGCATTTAAGGACTTCAGTTTCGCCAGATATAAACAGCGCCATTGGAAATTGGGAAAGCATCTTATCACACCAATCTTGGTGTGGTCAGATGCTTTAAGGGCAGAGGAGAGATCTAGAGTCCAATAGACCCCAATTATTTAAAAAAAGGAGTACCTGTCACTACTTATTGCTATCATAGGGGATATTTAAATTCCCTATGATAACAATAAAAATAATTAAAAAAAATGAAAGGGAAGGTGTCAAAATAAAATAAAAAAGCAAAATAGATCATTTTAAAGAATGTCATATTTGGTATCTATGTACTCAGCATAAGAACATTTTTTTATAATTTACCAAACAATTGGGCAATATATAGTGAATTTGTGCATTACATTTAAAAAAAAGTTGTTTTTTTTTTTTCGCAAAAAATTGCATTTTGAATATCTCTGTGCAAATACCGTGTAACAAAAAAAAAATTGCAACACCCACCATTTTGTTCTGTAAGGCCTCTGCTTTAAAAAAATATATAATGTTTGGGGGTTCAAAGTAATTTTCTAATAAAAAAAAAATTATATTTATTTATTTTTTTACACAAAGTTGTCACTAAATGATATATTGCTCACACATGCCATGGGTATATGTTAAATGACACCCCAAAGCATATTCTGATGCTTCTCCTGAGTACGGGGATATCACGTGTGAGACTTTTTGGGAGCCTAGCTGTGTACGGGACCCCCGAATATCAATCACCACCTTCAGGTTTTCTAAGGGCATAAATAGCTTTTTTTACTTCCTCCCTACCTGTCACAGTTTCGGAGGCCCTGAAATGTCAAGATAACACAACCCCCCCCCCCCCCCAAATAACCCCATTTTGGAAAGTAGACACTCCAAGCTATTTGCTGAGAGGCATGTTGAGTCCATGCAATATTTAATATTTTGCCACAAGTATCGGGAAAATGCCAAAAAAGAATGTATTTTTACACAAAGTTGTCACTTAAATGATATATATGATATGTAATAGGTAGTGAGAAGTGAAATCAACAATTTACACCCTTAGAAAGCCTGAAGGCGGTGATTGGTTTTCAGGGTCCTGTACGCAGCTAGACTGCCAAAAAGTCTCACATATGGGGTATCCCCGTACTCAGGAGAAGAAGTACAATGTATTTTGGGGTGTAATTTCACATATAGCCATGACATGTGTGAGCAATATAGCATTTAAGTGACAACTTTGTAGTAAAAAAAAAAAAGGCATTTTCCCGATACTTGTGGCAAAATATAAAATATTCCATGGACTTAACAAGCCTCTCAGCAAATAGCTTAGGGTGTCTACTTTCCGAAAAGAGGTCATTTGGGGGAGTTTGTGCTATCTTGGCATTTCATGGCCTCTGAAACGGTGATAGATAGTGAGGAGTGAAACCAAGAATTTACGCCCATAGAATACTATTACTGAAATTTTACATTTACATGAATGGGAAAGGAGTCGGTCATATTGGTCCACTTTGTTTATTCTGACAGCAGCAGCGTTTGCTCTCACCATATACGTAATCAATGACTGTAGCGCTGTAGGAGTTGATTTCACCACCGCAGTTAAAAAAATAAGGGCATATATGGCGAAGCATAGGGGATGGGGTGTGGACACAGAGGGCGGATCTCCCCTATGCATTGCCATATATTTTTTAACACTTTTCTTGGCAGAGATTTCTTCATCCACATTGATCGATGCGAATGGAGGAATCTGCCATGTTCTTTTTTTTTCTTCAGCCCATGGGCTGAAGGAAAAAAAACAACATTGCATATATGCCCATCATTAGAAGTGGGTGGATGCTGGGAGGTCTAATGGTGGGCATACCACACACTTTCTGGTATTGTTTTTTACAGCCAGTGGTCAGCTTTCATGTAAAAGCAGATAATTAGCTGCTTGACTGCTTTTACAAGCAGTGGGAGGGGACCCCCCATCCCGCCGCCTTCCACGGTTTTCTCGGGCTCTCCTGTCCCACCAGGGTAACCCGATACTGCAGCCGGTGGTTCTGTCAGCTGACCATAGAGCTGATTGGAGACCAGAATGGTTCCACTCATCTCTATGGCCTAAGATAGGCACCAGAAAGTAAAAGATTCTACACAGCAGTTATAATTGTTTTAGAGTCACAGGTGACATCAGTTAGTTAGCGTCAATTCGGGACAGCATCAGATTGCCTGCCACATATTTAGTAATACATTTGAACTTTTCCGGGCCTATCCCTCCTTATGTGCATTACTAAAAAGAGTGAGTTGCGGTCATATTGGTCCACTTTGATTATTCTGACAGCAACAGTGTTTGCTCTCACCATATACGTAATCAATGATTGTAGCGCTGTAGGAGTTGATTTCACTACCGCAGTTAAAAAAAAGAGCATATATGGCGAAGCATAGGGGATGGGGTGTGGACACAGAGGGCGGATCTCCCCTATGCTTTGCCATATATTTTTTAACACTTTTCTTGGCAGAGATTTCTTCATCCACATCGATCGATGCGAATGGAGGAATCTGACATGTTGTTTTTTTCCCTTCAGCCCATGGGCTGAAGGAAGAAAAACAACATTGCATATATGCCCATCATTAGAAGTGGGTGGATGCTGGGAGGTCTAATGGTGGGTATACCACACACTTTCTGGTATCGTTTTTTACAGCCAGCGGTCAGCTTTCATGTAAAAGCAGATAATTAGCTGCTTGACTGCTTTTACAAGCAGTGGGAGGGGACCCCCCATCCCGCCGCCTTCCACGGTTTTCTCGGGCTCTCCTGTCCCACCAGGGTAACCCGATACTGCAGCCAGTGGTTCTGTCAGCTGACCATAGAGCTGATTGGAGACCAGAGTGGTTCCACTCATCTCTATGGCCTAAAATACCAGAAGCTACGAGCATTTCAGGACTTCGGTTTCGCCAGATATAAACAGCGCCATTGGAAAATTGGGAAAGCATCTTATCACACCAATCTTGGTGTGGTCAGATGCTTTAAGGGCAGAGGAGAGATCTAGAGTCCAATAGACCCCAATTATTTAAAAAAAGGAGTACCTGTCACTACTTATTGCTATCATAGGGGATATTTAAATTCCCTATGATAACAATAAAAATAATTAAAAAAAATGATAGGGAAGGTGTCAAAATAAAATAAAAAAGCAAAATAGATCATTTTAAAGAATGTCATATTTGGTATCTATGTACTCAGCATAAGAACATTTTTTTTATAATTTACCAAACAATTGGGCAATATATAGTGAATTTGTGCATTACATTTAAAAAAAGTTGTTTTTTTTTTCGCAAAAAATTGCATTTTGAATATCTCTGTGCAAATACCGTGTAACAAAAAAAAAATTGCAACACCCACCATTTTGTTCTGTAAGGCCTCTGCTTTAAAAAAATATATAATGTTTGGGGGTTCAAAGTAATTTTCTAATAAAAAAAAAATAATAATTTTTTCATGTAAACAAAAGTGTCAGAAAAGGCTTGGTTTTCAAATGATTAGAAGAGTGGGTGATCTGTGGCATACGCTTCTAATATTGGGCATAAAATGTCAGGACATTTCAAACAGTCCAAATGACCCCTTTTTGGAAAGTTGACACCCCAAGCTATTTGCTGAGAGGCATGTTGAGCCCATGGAAAATGTTATATTTTGCCACAAGTTTCGGGAAAATTATATTTATTTATTTTTTTACACAAAGTTGTCACTAAATGATATATTGCTCACACATGCCATGGGTATATGTTAAATGACACCCCAAAGTATATTCTGATGCTTCTCCTGAGTATGGGGATATCACGTGTGAGACTTTTTGGGAGCCTAGCTGTGTACGGGACCCCCGAATACCAATCACCACCTTCAGGTTTTCTAAGGGCATAAATTGCTTTTTTTACTTCCTCCCTACCTGTCACAGTTTCGGAGGCCCTGAAATGTCAAGATAACACAACCCCCCCCCCCCCAAATAACCCCATTTTGGAAAGTAGACACTCCAAGCTATTTGCTGAGAGGCATGTTGAGTCCATGCAATATTTAATATTTTGCCACAAGTATCGGGAAAATGCCAAAAAAGAATGTATTTTTACACAAAGTTGTCACTTAAATGATATATATGATATGTAATAGGTAGTGAGAAGTGAAATCAACAATTTACACCCTTAGAAAGCCTGAAGGCGGTGATTGGTTTTCAGGGTCCTGTACTCAGCAGCTAGACTGCCAAAAAGTCTCACATATGGGGTATCCCCGTACTCAGGAGAAGAAGTACAATGTATTTTGGGGTGTAATTTCACATATAGCCATGACATGTGTGAGCAATATAGCATTTAAGTGACAACTTTGTAGTAAAAAAAAAAAAAGGCATTTTCCCGATACTTGTGGCAAAATATAAAATATTCCATGGACTTAACAAGCCTCTCAGCAAATAGCTTAGGGTGTCTACTTTCCGAAAAGAGGTCATTTGGGGGAGTTTGTGCTATCTTGGCATTTCATGGCCTCTGAAACGGTGATAGATAGTGAGGAGTGAAACCAAGAATTTACGCCCATAGAATACTATTACTGAAATTTTACATTTACATGAATGGGAAAGGAGTCGGTCATATTGGTCCACTTTGTTTATTCTGACAGCAGCAGCGTTTGCTCTCACCATATACGTAATCAATGACTGTAGCGCTGTAGGAGTTGATTTCACCACCGCAGTTAAAAAAATAAGGGCATATATGGCGAAGCATAGGGGATGGGGTGTGGACACAGAGGGCGGATCTCCCCTATGCATTGCCATATATTTTTTAACACTTTTCTTGGCAGAGATTTCTTCATCCACATCGATCGATGCGAATGGAGGAATCTGCCATGTTCTTTTTTTTTCTTCAGCCCATGGGCTGAAGGAAAAAAAACAACATTGCATATATGCCCATCATTAGAAGTGGGTGGATGCTGGGAGGTCTAATGGTGGGCATACCACACACTTTCTGGTATTGTTTTTTACAGCCAGTGGTCAGCTTTCATGTAAAAGCAGATAATTAGCTGCTTGACTGCTTTTACAAGCAGTGGGAGGGGACCCCCCATCCCGCCGCCTTCCACGGTTTTCTCGGGCTCTCCTGTCCCACCAGGGTAACCCGATACTGCAGCCGGTGGTTCTGTCAGCTGACCATAGAGCTGATTGGAGACCAGAATAAAGAGAAGAGCAGAAAAGAGCATATATGGCGAAGCATAGGGGATGGGGTGTGGACACAGAGGGCGGATCTCCCCTATGCTTTGCCATATATTTTTTAACACTTTTCTTGGCAGAGATTTCTTCATCCACATCGATCGATGCGAATGGAGGAATCTGACATGTTGTTTTTTTCCCTTCAGCCCATGGGCTGAAGGAAGAAAAACAACATTGCATATATGCCCATCATTAGAAGTGGGTGGATGCTGGGAGGTCTAATGGTGGGTATACCACACACTTTCTGGTATCGTTTTTTACAGCCAGCGGTCAGCTTTCATGTAAAAGCAGATAATTAGCTGCTTGACTGCTTTTACAAAGCAGTCCCCCCCCCCGAGACAGCAGCCGGTGGTTCTGTCAGCTGACCATAGAGCTGATTGGAGACCAGAATGGCTCCATTCATCTCTATGGCCTAAGATACCGGAATCTACGAGCATTTAAGGACTTCAGTTTCGCCAGATATAAACAGCGCCATTGGAAATTGGGAAAGCATCTTATCACACCAATCTTGGGGTGGTCAAATGCTTTAAGGGCAGAGGAGAGATCTAGAGTCTAATAGACCCCAATTTTTGAGAAAAAGAGTACCTGTCACTACTTATTGCTATCATAGGGGATATTTAAATTCACTATGATAACAATAAAAATAATAAAAAAAAAAAAATGAAAGGGAAGGTGTCAAAATAAAATAAAAAAGCAAAATAGATAATTTTAAAGAATGTCATATGTGGTATCTATGTACTCAGCATAAGAACATTTTTTTAGAATTTACCAAACAATTGGGCAATATATAGTGAATTTGTGCATTACATTTAAAAAAAGTTGTTTTTTTTTCGCAAAAAAGTTGCAATTTGAATATCTCTGCGCAAATACCGTGTAACAAAAAAAAAATTGCAACACCCACCATTTTGTTCTGTAAGGCCTCTGCTTTAAAAAAAAATATATAATGTTTGGGGGTTCAAAGTAATTTTCTAATAAAAAAAAAAAATAATAATTTTTTCATGTAAAGTTTCGGTCATATTGGTCCACTTTGTTTATTCTGACAGCAGCAGCGTTTGCTCTCACCATATATGTAATCAATGATTGTAGCGCTGTAGGAGTTGATTTCACCACCGCAGTTAAAAAAAAAAGGGCATATATGGCGAAGCATAGGGGATGGGGTGTGGACACAGAGGGCGGATCTCCCCTATGCATTGCCATATATTTTTTAACACTTTTCTTGGCAGAGATTTCTTCATCCACATCGATCGATGCAAATGGAGGAATCTGCCATGTTCTTTTTTTTTCTTCAGCCCATGGGCTGAAGGAAAAAAAACAACATTGCATATATGCCCATCATTAGAAGTGGGTGGATGCTGGGAGGTCTAATGGTGGGCATACCAGACACTTTCTGGTATTGTTTTTTACAGCCAGTGGTCAGCTTTCATGTAAAAGCAGATAATTAGCTGCTTGACTGCTTTTACAAGCAGTGGGAGGGGACTCCCCATTCCGCCGCCTTCCACGGTTTTCTCGGGCTCTCCTGTCCCACCAGGGTAACCCGATACTGCAGCCGGTGGTTCTGTCAGCTGACCATAGAGCTGATTGGAGACCAGAATGGTTCCACTCATCTCTATGGCCTAAGATACCAGAAGCTACAAGCATTTCAGGACTTCGGTTTCGCCAGATATAAACAGCGCCATTGGGAAATTGGGAAAGCATCTTATCACACCAATCTTGGTGTGGTCAGATGCTTTAAGGGCAGAGGAGAGATCTAGAGTCCAATAGACCCCAATTATTTAAAAAAAGGAGTACCTCTCAGTCACTACTTATTGCTATCATAGGGGATATTTAAATTCCCTATGATAACAATAAAAATAATTAAAAAAAATGAAAGGGAAGGTGTCAAAATAAAATAAAAAAGCAAAATAGATCATTTTAAAGAATGTCATATTTGGTATCTATGTACTCAGCATAAGAACATTTTTTTATAATTTACCAAACAATTGGGCAATATATAGTGAATTTGTGCATTACATTTAAAAGAAGTTGTTTTTTTTTTTCGCAAAAAATTGCATTTTGAATATCTCTGCGCAAATCCCGTGTAACAAAAAAAAAAAAATTTGCAACACCCACCATTTTGTTCTGTAAGGCCTCTGCTTTAAAAAAATATATAATGTTTGGGGGTTCAAAGTAATTTTCTAATAAAAAAAAATAATAATTTTTTCATGTAAAGTTTCGGTCATATTGGTCCACTTTGTTTATTCTGACAGCAGCAGCGTTTGCTCTCACCATATACGTAATCAATGACTGTAGCGCTGTAGGAGTTGATTTCACCACCGCAGTTAAAAAAAAAAGAGCATATATGGCAAAGCATAGGGGATGGGGTGTGGACACAGAGGGCGGATCTCCCCTATGCATTGCCATATATTTTTTAACACTTTTCTTGGCAGAGATTTCTTCATCCACATCGATCGATGCGAATGGAGGAATCTGCCATGTTCTTTTTTTTTTCTTCAGCCCATGGGCTGAAGGAAAAAAAACAACATTGCATATATGCCCATCATTAGAAGTGGGTGGATGCTGGGAGGTCTAATGGTGGGCATACCAGACACTTTCTGGTATTGTTTTTTACAGCCAGTGGTCAGCTTTCATGTAAAAGCAGATAATTAGCTGCTTGACTGCTTTTACAAGCAGTGGGAGGGGACTCCCCATCCCGCCGCCTTCCACGGTTTTCTCGGGCTCTCCTGTCCCACCAGGGTAACCCGATACTGCAGCCGGTGGTTCTGTCAGCTGACCATAGAGCTGATTGGAGACCAGAATGGTTCCACTCATCTCTATGGCCTAAGATACCAGAAGCTACAAGCATTTCAGGACTTCGGTTTCGCCAGATATAAACAGCGCCATTGGGAAATTGGGAAAGCATCTTATCACACCAATCTTGGTGTGGTCAGATGCTTTAAGGGCAGAGGAGAGATCTAGAGTCCAATAGACCCCAATTATTTAAAAAAAGGAGTACCTCTCAGTCACTACTTATTGCTATCATAGGGGATATTTAAATTCCCTATGATAACAATAAAAATAATTAAAAAAAATGAAAGGGAAGGTGTCAAAATAAAATAAAAAAGCAAAATAGATCATTTTAAAGAATGTCATATTTGGTATCTATGTACTCAGCATAAGAACATTTTTTTATAATTTACCAAACAATTGGGCAATATATAGTGAATTTGTGCATTATATTTAAAAGAAGTTGTTTTTTTTTTTCGCAAAAAATTGCATTTTGAATATCTCTGCGCAAATACCGTGTAACAAAAAAAAAAAAAATTGCAACACCCATCATTTTGTTCTGTAAGGCCTCTGCTTTAAAAAAATATATAATGTTTGGGGGTTCAAAGTAATTTTCTAATAAACAAAAATAATAATTGTTTCATGTAAAGTTTCGGTCATATTGGTCCACTTTGTTTATTCTGACAGCAGCAGCGTTTGCTCTCACCATATACGTAATCAATGACTGTAGCGCTGTAGGAGTTGATTTCACCACCGCAGTTAAAAAAAAGAGCATATATGGCGAAGCATAGGGGATGGGGTGTGGACACAGAGGGCGGATCTCCCCTATGCATTGCCATATATTTTTTAACACTTTTCTTGGCAGAGATTTCTTCATCCACATCGATCGATGCGAATGGAGGAATCTGACATGTTCTTTTTTTCCCTTCAGCCCATGGGCTGAAGGAAGAAAAACAACATTGCATATATGCCCATCATTAGAAGTGGGTGGATGCTGGGAGGTCTAATGGTGGGTATACCACACACTTTCTGGTATCGTTTTTTACAGCCAGCGGTCAGCTTTCATGTAAAAGCAGATAATTAGCTGCTTGACTGCTTTTACAAAGCAGTCCCCCCCCCCCGAGACTGCAGCCGGTGGTTCTGTCAGCTGACCATAGAGCTGATTGGAGACCAGAATGGCTCCATTCATCTCTATGGCCTAAGATACCGGAAGCTACGAGCATTTAAGGACTTCAGTTTCGCCAGATATAAACAGCGCCATTGGAAATTGGGAAAGCATCTTATCACACCAATCTTGGGGTGGTCAAATGCTTTAAGGGCAGAGGAGAGATCTAGAGTCTAATAGACCCCAATTTTTGAGAAAAAGAGTACCTGTCACTACTTATTGCTATCATAGGGGATATTTAAATTCACTATGATAACAATAAAAATAATACAAAAAATAAAAATGAAAGGGAAGGTGTCAAAATAAAATAAAAAAGCAAAATAGATAATTTTAAAGAATGTCATATGTGGTATCTATGTACTCAGCATAAGAACATTTTTTTAGAATTTACCAAACAATTGGGCAATATATAGTGAATTTGTGCATTACATTTAAAAAAAGTTGTTTTTTTTTCGCAAAAAATTGCATTTTGAATATCTCTGCGCAAATACCGTGTAACAAAAAAAAAATTGCAACACCCACCATTTTGTTCTGTAAGGCCTCTGCTTTAAAAAAAATATATATAATGTTTGGGGGTTCAAAGTAATTTTCTAATAAAAAAAAAAAAAATAATAATTTTTTCATGTAAAGTTTCGGTCATATTGGTCCACTTTGTTTATTCTGACAGCAGCAGCGTTTGCTCTCACCATATACGTAATCAATGACTGTAGCGCTGTAGGAGTTGATTTCACCACCGCAGTTAAACAAAAAAGGGCATATATCGCGAAGCATAGGGGATGGGGTGTGGACACAGAGGGCGGATCTCCCCTATGCATTGCCATATATTTTTTAACACTTTTCTTGGCAGAGATTTCTTCATCCACATCGATCGATGCGAATGGAGGAATCTGCCATGTTCTTTTTTTTTTCTTCAGCCCATGGGCTGAAGGAAAAAAACAACATTGCATATATGCCCATCATTGGAAGTGGGTGGATGCTGGGAGGTCTAATGGTGGGCATACCACACACTTTCTGGTATTGTTTTTTACAGCCAGTGGTCAGCTTTCATGTAAAAGCAGATAATTAGCTGCTTGACTGCTTTTACAAGCAGTGGGAGGGGACCCCACATCCCGCCGCCTTCCACGGTTTTCTCGGGCTCTCCTGTCCCACCAGGGTAACCCGATACTGCAGCCAGTGGTTCTGTCAGCTGACCATAGAGCTGATTGGAGACCAGAATGGTTCCTCTCATCTCTATGGCCTAAGATACCAGAAGCTACAAGCATTTCAGGACTTCGGTTTCGCCAGATATAAACAGCGCCATTGGAAAATTGGGAAAGCATCTTATCACACCAATCTTGGTGTGGTCAGATGCT
The DNA here is from genome assembly GCF_965119305.1 of Pelophylax lessonae. Taxonomy (NCBI): domain Eukaryota; kingdom Metazoa; phylum Chordata; class Amphibia; order Anura; family Ranidae; genus Pelophylax; species Pelophylax lessonae. Next base: position 739,996,341 of record NC_138769.1, on the reverse strand, counting down.
TTAAGGGCAGAGGAGAGATCTAGAGTCCAATAGACCCCAATTATTTAAAAAAAGGAGTACCTGTCACTACTTATTGCTATCATAGGGGATATTTAAATTCCCTATGATAACAATAAAAATAATTTAAAAAAATGATAGGGAAGGTGTCAAAATAAAATAAAAAAGCAAAATAGATCATTTTAAAGAATGTCATATTTGGTATCTATGTACTCAGCATAAGAACATTTTTTTATAATTTACCAAACAATTGGGCAATATATAGTGAATTTGTGCATTACATTTAAAAAAAGTTGTTTTTTTTTTTTCGCAAAAAATTGCATTTTGAATATCTCTGTGCAAATACCGTGTAACAAAAAAAAAAATTGCAACACCCACCATTTTGTTCTGTAAGGCCTCTGCTTTAAAAAATATATAATGTTTGGGGGTTCAAAGTAATTTTCTAATAAAAAAAAAATAATAATTTTTTCATGTAAACAAAAAGTGTCAGAAAAGGCTTGGTTTTCAAATGATTAGAAGAGTGGGTGATCTGTGGCATACGCTTCTAATATTGGGCATAAAATGTCAGGACATTTCAAACAGTCCAAATGACCCCTTTTTGGAAAGTTGACACCCCAAGCTATTTGCTGAGAGGCATGTTGAGCCCATGGAAAATGTTATATTTTGCCACAAGTTTCGGGAAAATTATATTTATTTATTTTTTTACACAAAGTTGTCACTAAATGATATATTGCTCACACATGCCATGGGTATATTTTAAATGACACCCCAAAGTATATTCTGATGCTTCTCCTGAGTACGGGGATATCACGTGTGAGACTTTTTGGGAGCCTAGCTGTGTACGGGACCCCCGAATACCAATCAACACCTTCAGGTTTTCTAAGGGCATAAATTGCTTTTTTTACTTCCTCCCTACCTGTCACAGTTTCGGAGGCCCTGAAATGTCAAGATAACACAACCCCCCCCCAAATAACCCCATTTTGGAAAGTAGACACTCCAAGCTATTTGCTGAGAGGCATGTTGAGTCCATGCAATATTTAATATTTTGCCACAAGTATCGGGAAAATGCCAAAAAAGAATGTATTTTTACACAAAGTTGTCACTTAAATGATATATATGATATGTAATAGGTAGTGAGAAGTGAAATCAACAATTTACACCCTTAGAAAGCCTGAAGGCGGTGATTGGTTTTCAGGGTCCTGTACTCAGCAGCTAGACTGCCAAAAAGTCTCACATATGGGGTATCCCCGTACTCAGGAGAAGAAGTACAATGTATTTTGGGGTGTAATTTCACATATAGCCATGACATGTGTGAGCAATATAGCATTTAAGTAACAACTTTGTAGTAAAAAAAAAAAAAGGCATTTTCCCGATACTTGTGGCAAAATATAAAATATTCCATGGACTTAACAAGCCTCTCAGCAAATAGCTTAGGGTGTCTACTTTCCGAAAAGAGGTCATTTGGGGGAGTTTGTGCTATCTTGGCATTTCATGGCCTCTGAAACGGTGATAGATAGTGAGAAGTGAAACCAAGAATTTACGCCCATAGAATACTATTACTGAAATTTTACATTTACATGAATGGGAAAGGAGTCGGTCATATTGGTCCACTTTGTTTATTCTGACAGCAGCAGCGTTTGCTCTCACCATATACGTAATCAATGACTGTAGCGCTGTAGGAGTTGATTTCACCACCGCAGTTAAAAAAATAAGGGCATATATGGCGAAGCATAGGGGATGGGGTGTGGACACAGAGGGCGGATCTCCCCTATGCATTGCCATATATTTTTTAACACTTTTCTTGGCAGAGATTTCTTCATCCACATCGATCGATGCGAATGGAGGAATCTGCCATGTTCTTTTTTTTTCTTCAGCCCATGGGTTGAAGGAAAAAAAACAACATTGCATATATGCCCATCATTAGAAGTGGGTGGATGCTGGGAGGTCTAATGGTGGGCATACCACACACTTTCTGGTATTGTTTTTTACAGCCAGTGGTCAGCTTTCATGTAAAAGCAGATAATTAGCTGCTTGACTGCTTTTACAAGCAGTGGGAGGGGACCCCCCATCCCGCCGCCTTCCGCGGTTTTCTCGGGCTCTCCTGTCCCACCAGGGTAACCCGATACTGCAGCCGGTGGTTCTGTCAGCTGACCATAGAGCTGATTGGAGACCAGAATGGTTCCACTCATCTCTATGGCCTAAGATAGGCACCAGAAAGTAAAAGATTCTACACAGCAGTTATAATTGTTTTAGAGTCACAGGTGACATCAGTTAGTTAGCGTCAATTCGGGACAGCATCAGATTGCCTGCCACATATTTAGTAATACATTTGAACTTTTCCGGGCCTATCCCTCCTTATGTGCATTACTAAAAAGAGTGAGTTGCGGTCATATTGGTCCACTTTGATTATTCTGACAGCAACAGTGTTTGCTCTCACCATATACGTAATCAATGATTGTAGCGCTGTAGGAGTTGATTTCACTACCGCAGTTAAAAAAAAGAGCATATATGGCGAAGCATAGGGGATGGGGTGTGGACACAGAGGGCGGATCTCCCCTATGCTTTGCCATATATTTTTTAACACTTTTCTTGGCAGAGATTTCTTCATCCACATCGATCGATGCGAATGGAGGAATCTGACATGTTCTTTTTTTCCCTTCAGCCCATGGGCTGAAGGAAGAAAAACAACATTGCATATATGCCCATCATTAGAAGTGGGTGGATGCTGGGAGGTCTAATGGTGGGTATACCACACACTTTCTGGTATCGTTTTTTACAGCCAGCGGTCAGCTTTCATGTAAAAGCAGATAATTAGCTGCTTGACTGCTTTTACAAAGCAGTCCCCCCCCCCCGAGACAGCAGCCGGTGGTTCTGTCAGCTGACCATAGAGCTGATTGGAGACCAGAATGGCTCCATTCATCTCTATGGCCTAAGATACCGGAATCTACGAGCATTTAAGGACTTCAGTTTCGCCAGATATAAACAGCGCCATTGGAAATTGGGAAAGCATCTTATCACACCAATCTTGGGGTGGTCAAATGCTTTAAGGGCAGAGGAGAGATCTAGAGTCTAATAGACCCCAATTTTTGAGAAAAAGAGTACCTGTCACTACTTATTGCTATCATAGGGGATATTTAAATTCACTATGATAACAATAAAAATAATAAAAAAAAAAAAATGAAAGGGAAGGTGTCAAAATAAAATAAAAAAGCAAAATAGATAATTTTAAAGAATGTCATATGTGGTATCTATGTACTCAGCATAAGAACATTTTTTTAGAATTTACCAAACAATTGGGCAATATATAGTGAATTTGTGCATTACATTTAAAAAAAGTTGTTTTTTTTCGCAAAAAAGTTGCAATTTGAATATCTCTGCGCAAATACCGTGTAACAAAAAAAAAATTGCAACACCCACCATTTTGTTCTGTAAGGCCTCTGCTTTAAAAAAAAAATATATAATGTTTGGGGGTTCAAAGTAATTTTCTAATAAAAAAAAAAAAAAAAAAATTTTTTCATGTAAAGTTTCGGTCATATTGGTCCACTTTGTTTATTCTGACAGCAGCAGCGTTTGCTCTCACCATATACGTAATCAATGACTGTAGCGCTGTAGGAGTTGATTTCACCACCGCAGTTAAAAAAAAAAGGGCATATATGGCGAAGCATAGGGGATGGGGTGTGGACACAGAGGGCGGATCTCCCCTATGCATTGCCATATATTTTTTAACACTTTTCTTGGCAGAGATTTCTTCATCCACATCGATCGATGCGAATGGAGGAATCTGCCATGTTCTTTTTTTTTTCTTCAGCTCATGGGCTGAAGGAAAAAAACAACATTGCATATATGCCCATCATTAGAAGTGGGTGGATGCTGGGAGGTCTAATGGTGGGCATACCACACACTTTCTGGTATTGTTTTTTACAGACAGTGGTCAGCTTTCATGTAAAAGCAGATAATTAGCTGCTTGACTGCTTTTACAAGCAGTGGGAGGGGACCCCCCATCCCGCCGCCTTCCACGGTTTTCTCGGGCTCTCCTGTCCCACCAGGGTAACCCGATACTGCAGCCGGTGGTTCTGTCAGCTGACCATAGAGCTGATTGGAGACCAGAATGGTTCCACTCATCTCTATGGCCTAAGATACCAGAAGCTACGAGCATTTCAGGACTTCGGTTTCGCCAGATATAAACAGCGCCATTGGGAAATTGGGAAAGCATCTTATCACACCAATCTTGGTGTGGTCAGATGCTTTAAGGGCAGAGGAGAGATCTAGAGTCCAATAGACCCCAATTATTTAAAAAAAGGAGTACCTGTCACTACTTATTGCTATCATAGGGGATATTTAAATTCCCTATGATAACAATAAAAATAATTAAAAAAAATGAAAGGGAAGGTGTCAAAATAAAATAAAAAAGCAAAATAGATCATTTTAAAGAATGTCATATTTGGTATCTATGTACTCAGCATAAGAACATTTTTTTATAATTTACCAAACAATGGGGCAATATATAGTGAATTTGTGCATTACATTTAAAAGAAGTTGTTTTTTTTTTTGCAAAAAAATTGCTTTTTGAATTTCTCTGCGCAAATACCGTGTAACAAAAAAAAAAAAAATTGCAACACCCACCATTTTGTTCTGTAAGGCCTCTGCTTTAAAAAAATATATAATGTTTGGGGGTTCAAAGTAATTTTCTAATAAAAAAAAATAATAATTTTTTCATGTAAACAAAAAGTGTCAGAAAAGGCTTGGTTTTCAAATGATTAGAAGAGTGGGTGATCTGTGGCATACGCTTCTAATATTGGGCATAAAATGTCAGGACATTTCAAACAGTCCAAATGACCCCTTTTTGGAAAGTTGACACCCCAAGCTATTTGCTGAGAGGTATGTTGAGCCCATGGAAAATGTTATATTTTGCCACAAGTTTCGGGAAAATTATATTTATTTATTTTTTTACACAAAGTTGTCACTAAATGATATATTGCTCACACATGCCATGGGTATATGTTAAATGACACCCCAAAGTATATTCTGATGCTTCTCCTGAGTATGGGGATATCACGTGTGAGACTTTTTGGGAGCCTAGCTGTGTACGGGACCCCCGAATACCAATCAACACCTTCAGGTTTTCTAAGGGCATAAATTGCTTTTTTTACTTCCTCCCTACCTGTCACAGTTTCGGAGGCCCTGAAATGTCAAGATAACACAACCCCCCCCCCCCCAAATAACCCCATTTTGGAAAGTAGACACTCCAAGCTATTTGCTGAGAGGCATGTTGAGTCCATGCAATATTTAATATTTTGCCACAAGTATCGGGAAAATGCCAAAAAAGAATGTATTTTTACACAAAGTTGTCACTTAAATGATATATATGATATGTAATAGGTAGTGAGAAGTGAAATCAACAATTTACACCCTTAGAAAGCCTGAAGGCGGTGATTGGTTTTCAGGGTCCTGTACTCAGCAGCTAGACTGCCAAAAAGTCTCACATATGGGGTATCCCCGTACTCAGGAGAAGAAGTACAATGTATTTTGGGGTGTAATTTCACATATAGCCATAACATGTGTGAGCAATATAGCATTTAAGTGACAACTTTGTAGTAAAAAAAAAAAAAAGAGGCATTTTCCCGATACTTGTGGCAAAATATAAAATATTCCATGGACTTAACAAGCCTCTCAGCAAATAGCTTAGGGTGTCTACTTTCCGAAAAGAGGTCATTTGGGGGAGTTTGTGCTATCTTGGCATTTCATGGCCTCTGAAACGGTGATAGATAGTGAGGAGTGAAACCAAGAATTTACGCCCATAGAATACTATTACTGAAATTTTACATTTACATGAATGGGAAAGGAGTCGGTCATATTGGTCCACTTTGTTTATTCTGACAGCAGCAGCGTTTGCTCTCACCATATACGTAATCAATGACTGTAGCGCTGTAGGAGTTGATTTCACCACCGCAGTTAAAAAAATAAGGGCATATATGGCGAAGCATAGGGGATGGGGTGTGGACACAGAGGACGGATCTCCCCTATGCATTGCCATATATTTTTTAACACTTTTCTTGGCAGAGATTTCTTCATCCACATCGATCGATGCAAATGGAGGAATCTGCCATGTTCTTTTTTTTTCTTCAGCCCATGGGTTGAAGGAAAAAAAACAACATTGCATATATGCCCATCATTAGAAGTGGGTGGATGCTGGGAGGTCTAATGGTGGGCATACCACACACTTTCTGGTATTGTTTTTTACAGCCAGTGGTCAGCTTTCATGTAAAAGCAGATAATTAGCTGCTTGACTGCTTTTACAAGCAGTGGGAGGGGACCCCCCATCCCGCCGCCTTCCACGGTTTTCTCGGGCTCTCCTGTCCCACCAGGGTAACCCGATACTGCAGCCGGTGGTTCTGTCAGCTGACCATAGAGCTGATTGGAGACCAGAATGGTTCCACTCATCTCTATGGCCTAAGATAGGCACCAGAAAGTAAAAGATTCTACACAGCAGTTATAATTGTTTTAGAGTCACAGGTGACATCAGTTAGTTAGCGTCAATTCGGGACAGCATCAGATTGCCTGCCACATATTTAGTAATACATTTGAACTTTTCCGGGCCTATCCCTCCTTATGTGCATTACTAAAAAGAGTGAGTTGCGGTCATATTGGTCCACTTTGATTATTCTGACAGCAACAGTGTTTGCTCTCACCATATACGTAATCAATGATTGTAGCGCTGTAGGAGTTGATTTCACTACCGCAGTTAAAAAAAAGAGCATATATGGCGAAGCATAGGGGATGGGGTGTGGACACAGAGGGCGGATCTCCCCTATGCTTTGCCATATATTTTTTAACACTTTTCTTGGCAGAGATTTCTTCATCCACATCGATCGATGCGAATGGAGGAATCTGACATGTTGTTTTTTTCCCTTCAGCCCATGGGCTGAAGGAAGAAAAACAACATTGCATATATGCCCATCATTAGAAGTGGGTGGATGCTGGGAGGTCTAATGGTGGGTATACCACACACTTTCTGGTATCGTTTTTTACAGCCAGCGGTCAGCTTTCATGTAAAAGCAGATAATTAGCTGCTTGACTGCTTTTACAAAGCAGTCCCCCCCCCCCCCGAGACAGCAGCCGGTGGTTCTGTCAGCTGACCATAGAGCTGATTGGAGACCAGAATGGCTCCATTCATCTCTATGGCCTAAGATACCGGAATCTACGAGCATTTAAGGACTTCAGTTTCGCCAGATATAAACAGCGCCATTGGAAATTGGGAAAGCATCTTATCACACCAATCTTGGGGTGGTCAAATGCTTTAAGGGCAGAGGAGAGATCTAGAGTCTAATAGACCCCAATTTTTGAGAAAAAGAGTACCTGTCACTACTTATTGCTATCATAGGGGATATTTAAATTCACTATGATAACAATAAAAATAATAAAAAAAAAAAATGAAAGGGAAGGTGTCAAAATAAAATAAAAAAGCAAAATAGATAATTTTAAAGAATGTCATATGTGGTATCTATGTACTCAGCATAAGAACATTTTTTTAGAATTTACCAAACAATTGGGCAATATATAGTGAATTTGTGCATTACATTTAAAAAAAGTTGTTTTTTTTTCGCAAAAAAGTTGCAATTTGAATATCTCTGCGCAAATACCGTGTAACAAAAAAAAAATTGCAACACCCACCATTTTGTTCTGTAAGGCCTCTGCTTTAAAAAAATATATATAATGTTTGGGGGTTCAAAGTAATTTTCTAATAAAAAAAAAAAAATAATAATTTTTTCATGTAAAGTTTCGGTCATATTGGTCCACTTTGTTTATTCTGACAGCAGCAGCGTTTGCTCTCACCAAATACGTAATCAATGACTGTAGCGCTGTAGGAGTTGATTTCACCACCGCAGTTAAAAAAAAAAGGGCATATATGGCGAAGCATAGGGGATGGGGTGTGGACACAGAGGGCGGATCTCCCCTATGCATTGCCATATATTTTTTAACACTTTTCTTGGCAGAGATTTCTTCATCCACATCGATCGATGCGAATGGAGGAATCTGCCATGTTTTTTTTTTTTCTTCAGCTCATGGGCTGAAGGAAAAAAACAACATTGCATATATGCCCATCATTAGAAGTGGGTGGATGCTGGGAGGTCTAATGGTGGGCATACCACACACTTTCTGGTATTGTTTTTTACAGCCAGTGGTCAGCTTTCATGTAAAAGCAGATAATTAGCTGCTTGACTGCTTTTACAAGCAGTGGGAGGGGACCCCCCATCCCGCCGCCTTCCACGGTTTTCTCGGGCTCTCCTGTCCCACCAGGGTAACCCGATACTGCAGCCGGTGGTTCTGTCAGCTGACCATAGAGCTGATTGGAGACCAGAATGGTTCCACTCATCTCTATGGCCTAAGATACCAGAAGCTACGAGCATTTCAGGACTTCGGTTTCGCCAGATATAAACAGCGCCATTGGGAAATTGGGAAAGCATCTTATCACACCAATCTTGGTGTGGTCAGATGCTTTAAGGGCAGAGGAGAGATCTAGAGTCCAATAGACCCCAATTATTTAAAAAAAGGAGTACCTCTCAGTCACTACTTATTGCTATCATAGGGGATATTTAAATTCCCTATGATAACAATAAAAATAATTAAAAAAAATGAAAGGGAAGGTGTCAAAATAAAATAAAAAAGCAAAATAGATCATTTTAAAGAATGTCATATTTGGTATCTATGTACTCAGCATAAGAACATTTTTTTATAATTTACCAAACAATGGGGCAATATATAGTGAATTTGTGCATTACATTTAAAAGAAGTTGTTTTTTTTTTTTCGCAAAAAATTGCTTTTTGAATATCTCTGCGCAAATACCGTGTAAAAAAAAAAAAAAAAATTGAAACACCCACCATTTTGTTCTGTAAGGCCTCTGCTTTAAAAAAATATATAATGTTTGGGGGTTCAAAGTAATTTTCTAATAAAAAAAAAAAAAAAAAAATTTTTTCATGTAAAGTTTCGGTCATATTGGTCCACTTTGTTTATTCTGACAGCAGCAGCGTTTGCTCTCACCATATACGTAATCAATGACTGTAGCGCTGTAGGAGTTGATTTCACCACCGCAGTTAAAAAAAAAAGAGCATTTATGGCAAAGCATAGGGGATGGGGTGTGGACACAGAGGGCGGATCTCCCCTATGCATTGCCATATATTTTTTAACACTTTTCTTGGCAGAGATTTCTTCATCCACATCGATCGATGCGAATGGAGGAATCTGCCATGTTCTTTTTTTTTTCTTCAGCCCATGGGCTGAAGGAAAAAAACAACATTGCATATATGCCCATTATTAGAAGTGGGTGGATGCTGGGAGGTCTAATTGTGGGCATACCACACACTTTCTGATATTGTTTTTTATAGCCAGTGGTCAGCTTTCATGTAAAAGCAGATAATTAGCTGCTTGACTGCTTTTATATGCAGTGGGAGGGGACCCCCCATCCCGCCGCCTTCCACGGTTTTCTCGGGCTCTCCTGTCCCACCAGGGTAACCCGATACTGCAGCCGGTGGTTCTGTCAGCTGCCCATAGAGCTGATTGGAGACCAGAATGGTTCCACTCATCTCTATGGCCTAAGATACCAGAAGCTACAAGCATTTCAGGACTTCGGTTTCGCCAGATATAAACAGCGCCATTGGGAAATTGGGAAAGCATCTTATCACACCAATCTTGGTGTGGTCAGATGCTTTAAGGGCAGAGGAGAGATCTAGAGTCCGATAGACCCCAATTATTTAAAAAAAAGGAGTACCTGTCACTACTTATTGCTATCATAGGGGATATTTAAATTCCCTATGATAACAATAAAAATAATTTAAAAAAATGAAAGGGAAGGTGTCAAAATAAAATAAAAAAGCAAAATAGATCATTTTAAAGAATGTCATATTTGGTATCTATGTACTCAGCATAAGAACATTTTTTTATAATTTACCAAACAATTGGGCAATATATAGTGAATTTGTGCATTACATTTAAAAGAAGTTGTTTTTTTTTTTCGCAAAAAATTGCATTTTGAATATCTCTGCGCAAATACCGTGTAACAAAAAAAAAAAAAAATTGCAACACCCACCATTTTGTTCTGTAAGGCCTCTGCTTTAAAAAAATATATAATGTTTGGGGGTTCAAAGTAATTTTCTAATAAACAAAAATAATAATTTTTTCATGTAAAGTTTCGGTCATATTGGTCCACTTTGTTTATTCTGATAGCAGCAGCGTTTGCTCTCACCATATACGTAATCAATGACTGTAGCGCTGTAGGAGTTGATTTCACCACCGCAGTTAAAAAAAAGAGCATATATGGCGAAGCATAGGGGATGGGGTGTGGACACAGAGGGCGGATCTCCCCTATGCATTGCCATATATTTTATAACACTTTTCTTGGCAGAGATTTCTTCATCCACATCGATCGATGCGAATGGAGGAATCTGACATGTTCTTTTTTTCCCTTCAGCCCATGGGCTGAAGGAAGAAAAACAACATTGCATATATGCCCATCATTAGAAGTGGGTGGATGCTGGGAGGTCTAATGGTGGGTATACCACACACTTTCTGGTATCGTTTTTTACAGCCAGCGGTCAGCTTTCATGTAAAAGCAGATAATTAGCTGCTTGACTGCTTTTACAAAGCAGTCCCCCCCCCCCCCCCCCCGAGACTGCAGCCGGTGGTTCTGTCAGCTGACCATAGAGCTGATTGGAGACCAGAATGGTTCCACTCATCTCTATGGCCTAAGATACCAGAAGCTACAAGCATTTCAGGACTTCGGTTTCGCCAGATATAAACAGCGCCATTGGGAAATTGGGAAAGCATCTTATCACACCAATCTTGGTGTGGTCAGATGCTTTAAGGGCAGAGGAGAGATCTAGAGTCCAATAGACCCCAATTATTTAAAAAAAGGAGTACCTGTCACTACTTATTGCTATCATAGGGGATATTTAAATTCCCTATAACAATAAAAATAATAAAAAAAAATGAAAGGGAAGGTGTCAAAATAAAATAAAAAAGCAAAATAGATCATTTTAAAGAATGTCATATTTGGTATCTATGTACTCAGCATAAGAACATTTTTTTTAATTTACCAAACAATTGGGCAATATATAGTGAATTTGTGCATTACATTTAAAAGAAGTTGTTTTTTTTTTTCGCAAAAAATTGCATTTTGAATATCTCTGCGCAAATCCCGTGTAAAAAAAAAAATTGCAACACCCACCATTTTGTTCTTCTAAGGCCACTGCTTTAAAAAAATATATAATGTTTGGGGGTTCAAAGTAATTTTCTAATAAAAAAAAAAATAATATTTTTTTCATGTAAACAAAAAGTGTCAGAAAAGGCTTGGTTTTCAAATGATTAGAAGAGTGGGTGATCTGTGGCATACGCTTCTAATATTGGGCATAAAATGTCAGGACATTTCAAACAGTCCAAATGACCCCTTTTTGGAAAGTTGACACCCCAAGCTATTTGCTGAGAGGCATGTTGAGCCCATGGAAAATGTTATATTTTGCCACAAGTTTCGGGAAAATTATATTTATTTATTTACAAAAAGTTGTCACTAAATGATATATTGCTCACACATGCCATTAGTATATGTTAAATGACACCCCAAAGTATATTCTGATGCTTCTCCTGAGTACGGGGATACCACATGTGTGAGACTTTTTGGGAGCCTAGCTGTGTACGGGACCCCCGAATACCAATCACCACCTTCAGGTTTTCTAAGGGCATAAATTGCTTTTTTTACTTCCTCCCTACCTGTCACAGTTTCGGAGGCCCTGAAATGTCAAGATAACACAACCCCCCCCCCCCCCCCCCCCCCAAATAACCCCATTTTGGAAAGTAGACACTCCAAGCTATTTGCTGAGAGGCATGTTGAGTCCATGGAATATTTAATATTTTGCCACAAGTATCGGGAAAATGCCAAAAAAAGAATGTATTTTTACACAAAGTTGTCACTTAAATGATATATATGATATGTAATAGGTAGTGAGAAGTGAAATCAACAATTTACACCCTTAGAAAGCCTGAAGGAGGTGATTGGTTTTCAGGGTCCTGTACGCAGCTAGACTGCCAAAAAGTCTCACATATGGGGTATCCCCGTACTCAGGAGAAGAAGTACAATGTATTTTGGGGTGTAATTTCACATATAGCCATGGCATGTGTGAGCAATATAGCATTTAAGTGACAACTTTGTAGTAAAAAAAAAAAAAGGCATTTTCCCGATACTTGTGGCAAAATATAAAATATTCCATGGACTTAACAAGCCTCTCAGCAAATAGCTTAGGGTGTCTACTTTCCGAAAAGAGGTCATTTGGGGGAGTTTGTGCTATCTTGGCATTTCATGGCCTCCGAAACGGTGATAGATAGTGAGGAGTGAAACCAAGAATTTACGCCCATAGAATACTATTACTGAAATTTTGCATTTACATGAATGGGAAAGGAGAAGGGGGGAAATTGAGACCAGAATAATTGCAGGCACACATTATGGTAATACCCAAAGAAGGGAAAGAAGCAACCCTATGTTCCATTTACAGGTCAATAGCATTATTGAATGCAGATACAAAACTACATGCAAAAGTATTAGAAACTAGACTAAAAGACTTAATGATAGACTGGATTGATCCGGATCAGACAGGATTTATCACAGGTAGAGAGGGGAGGGATAATGGAATTAGAACATTACTAATACTACACAAAGCCAGAGGATTTGATATCTCAACCCTCCTGTTATCAATAGATGCTGAGAAAGCATTTGACAGGGTGGACTGGGAGTTTATGCTAGGAACAATAGAGGGTTTGGGTATCGGTCCGAGAATGATTCAATGGATTAGGGCAGTGATGGCGAACCTTGGCAACCCAGATGTTTTGGAACTATATTTCCCATGATGCTCAGCTACATTGCAGAGTGCATGAGTATCATGGGAAATGTAGTTCCAAAACATCTGGGGTGTCATGGTTCGCCATCACTGGATTAGGGCATTATATAGGAATCCAATGGCTGCGGCAGAGGTAAATGGTAATATATCCCCTCAATTTAAAATGCGTAATGGGACGAAACAGGGGTGCCCAACTCTCGCCACTGTTATTCGTCTTGTCGCTAGAACCATTATTAGCGACAACAAGGAATAATGTAGATATAGGAGGAGTAAAGGTTGGACAGCAGGAACATAAAGTGGCAGTATACGCCGATAATGTGTTGTTCTTTTTTACTAATCCCAGAATAACCCTCCAAAATGTGATGAAGGAACTAAAGAAATATGGGGATTTATCAAATTTTAAAATCAACCCAATAAAATCTGAAATTTTTAATTTCGGGTTAAGTAATAAAGAAGGACTGGCATTGCAGAGGGAATTCCCATTTACTTGGGTAAAGTCAAAAGTAAAATACCTCGGGATAAATTTAACTTCATAAAAAAAAAAAAAAAAAAAAACCTATACCCATGTTAAATGAGATAAAAGCAGATAATAAAAAAATATTGCGCCGACCACTCTCGTGGTTGGGTAGAATAAATGCAATTAGGATGATATTACCTAAAATCATATATAAATTTGTTTCTAAAATGTATATGGCAGGGGAAAAAAGCCCGGAATACAGTATACGGCTCTTAGTAGAGACAAGTCACAGGGTGGATTAGCTGCACCAGAAAGTAAAAGATTCTACACAGCAGTTATAATTGTTTTAGAGTCACAGGTGACATCAGTTAGTTAGCATCAATTCGGGACAGCATCAGATTGCCTGCCACATATTTAGTAATACATTTGAACTTTTCCGGGCCTATCCCTCCTTATGTGCATTACTAAAAAGAGTGAGTTGCTGTCATATTGGTCCACTTTGACTATTCTGACAGCAACAGTGTTTGCTCTCACCATATACGTAATCAATGATTGTAGCGCTGTAGGAGTAGATTTCACCACCGCAGTTAAAAAAAAAAGAGCACATATGGCGAAGCATAGGGGATGGGGTGTGGACACAGAGGGCGGATCTCCCCTATGCATTACCATATATTTTTTAACACTTTTCTTGGCAGAGATTTCTTCATCCACATCGATCGATGCGAATGGAGGAATCTGCCATGTTCTTTTTTTTTCTTCAGCCCATGGGCTGAAGGAAAAAAAACAACATTGCATATATGCCCATCATTAGAAGTGGGTGGATGCTGGGAGGTCTAATGGTGGGCATACCACACACTTTCTGGTATCGTTTTTTACAGCCAGTGGTCAGCTTTCATGTAAAAGCAGATAATTAGCTGATTGACTGCTTTTACAAGCAGTGGGAGGGCCCCCCCATCCCGCCGCCTTCCACAGTTTTCTCGGGCTCTCCTGTCCCACCAGGGTAACCCGATACTGCAGCCGGTGGTTCTGTCAGCTGACCATAGAGCTGATTGGAGACCAGAATGGCTCCATTCATCTCTATGGCCTAAGATACCGGAAGCTACGAGCATTTAAGGCCTATCCCTCCTTATGTGCATTACTAAAAAGAGTGAGTTTCAGTCATATTGGTCCACTTTGTTTATTCTGACAGCAGCAGCGTTTGCTCTCACCATATACGTAATCAATGACTGTAGCGCTGTAGGAGTTGAGTTCACCACCGCAGTTAAAAAAAAAAAGAGCATATATGGCGAAGCATAGGGGATGGGGTGTGGACACAGAGGGCGGATCTCCCCTATGCATTGCCATATATTTTTTAACACTTTTCTTGGCAGAGATTTCTTCATCCACATCGATCGATGCGAATGGAGGAATCTGACATGTTCTTTTTTTCCCCTTCAGCCCATGGGCTGAAGGAAGAAAAACAACATTGCATATATGCCCATCATTAGAAGTGGGTGGATGCTGGGAGGTCTAATGGTGGGCATACCACACACTTTATGGTATTGTTTTTTACAGCCAGTGGTCAGCTTTCATGTAAAAGCAGATAATTAGCTGCTTGACTGCTTTTATAAGCAGAGGGAAGGGACGCCTGCCTCATCCCGCCGCCACGGTTTTCTCGGACTCTCCTGTCCCACCGGGGTAACCTGAGACTGCAGCCGGTGGTTCTGTCAGCTGACCATAGAGCTGATTGGAGACAAGAATGGCTCCACTCATCTCTATGGCCTAAGATACCGGAAGCTACGAGCATTTCATGACTTCGCCAGATATAAACAGCACCATTGGGAAATTGGGAAAGCATCTTATCACACCAATCTTGGTGTGGTCAAATGCTTTAAAGGCAGAGGAGAGATCTAGAGTCCAATAGACCCCAATTATTTTAAAAAAGAGTACCCGTCACTACTTATTGCTATCATAGGGGATATTTAAATTCCCTATGATAACAATAAAAATAATTTAAAAAAATGAAAGGGAAGGTGTCAAAATAAAATAAAAAAGCAAAAGAGATAATTTTAACCACTTTACCCCCAGCCCTATTTCGGACACTTTTTGTTCACAAGTTAAAACCAGTATTTTTTCCTAGAAAACTACTTAGAACCCCCAAACATTATATATATTTTTTTAGCAAAGACTCTGGAGAATAAAATGTCGGTCATTGCAAAATTTTTTGTCACGTGGTCTTTAAAACGCCATTTTTTTGGAAAAAATTTGAAAAATCACATTTCACTAATTTAAAAAAATACTAAACAGTAAAGTTAGCCCATTTTTTTTGTATATTGTGAAAGAACATGTCTCGCCGAGTAAATAGATACCAAACATGTTACGGTTTAAAATTGCGCCCCCCCGTGGGATGGCGACAAACTACGGTCAATAGAGATCTCAATCTGCGACGCTTTAAATTTATTTAACGGTTACCAGTTTTGAGTTAGAGTGTAGCTCTTTTTTTTAAATTATTGCCCACGCTCTGGCGATCGCGGCGATACCTCACATGTGTGGTTTGAACAGCGATTTCATTTGCGGCTCGACTTGCGTATACGTTTTTTTTTGTGCGCGAGCTAACGGTGACGGGGGCGGCTAAATTTTTTTTTTTTCCTATTTATTTTTTCTTTTTTTTTAACTTTATTACAGGTTTTTTAAAAAAAAAAAAAAATCTGATCACTTTTATTGCTGTCACAAGCAATGTAAACATCCCTTGTGACAGCAATATGTGTGACAGGTACACTTTATGGAGGGATCGAGGGTCTAAAAGACCCTAGACCCCTCCACTACACTTCCCTGTATGCAAAACGCCAAAAACGGCATTTTTGCATACAGCCGTTTTTTAAATCTGCCGCCTTTTGCGGCACGGTAACCCGGATGTGACGTCATGGACGCCGCCTCCGGGTTACGTCATCGGAGACCCGATCGATGCCGTTTCCGGCATTCATCGGGACTCCATCCAGCCGGCGGACGTGCCGGCTGGGTGCTCGGGGCTCCCGGTGGGACGGGAGCCCCGAGCAAAGCCGCGGAAGGCGGCGGGAGGGGGGGGGACGTCCCCTCCCGCCCCCCCGGGTAACGATCGAGCGGCTCCCGAGCCGCATCGGTCGTTACCGACGGAAAGCCGACCGCCGGCTTCAAACAACGGTACCGGGATGATGCCTCTAGCTAGAGGCATCATCCCGGTATAACCACTCAAAGTCAGCCGACGTAGATCTACGTGGCTGGTCGTTAAGTGGTTAAAGAATGTCATATTTGGTATCTATGTACTCAGCATAAGAACATTTTTTTAGAATTTACCAAACAATTGGGCAATATATAGTGAATTTGTGCATTACATTTAAAAAAAGTATTTTTTTTTCGCAAAAAATTGCATTTGGAATATCTCTGCGCAAATACAGCTTAACAAAAAAAATTGCAACACCCACCATTTTGTTCTGTAAGGCCTCTGCTTTAAAAAAATATTTAATGTTTGGAGTTTCCAAGTAATTTTCTAGTAAAAAAAAAAAAAATAATAATTTTTCATGTAAACCGAAAGTGTCAGAAAAGGCTTTGTTTTCAAATGATTAGAAGAGTGGGTGATCTGTGGTATACGCTTCTAATATTGGGAATAAAATGCCAGAACAGTTCAAACAGTCCAAATTACCCCTTTTTGGAAAGTTGACACCCCAAGCTATTTGCTAAGAGGCATGTTGAGCCCATGGGAAATGTTATATTTTGCCACAAGTTTCGGGAAAATTATATTTATTTATTTATTTTTTTTACACAAAGTTGTCACTAAATGATATATTGCTCACAGATTCCATGGGTGTATGTGAAATGACACCCCAAAGTACATTCTGATGCTTCTCCTGAGTATGGGGATACCACATGTGTGAGACTTTTTGGGAGCCTTGCCGTTTACGGGACTCCGAAAACCAATCACCACCTTCAGGTTAATTTCTTTTTTTACTTCCTCCCTACCTATCACAGTTTCGGAGGCCCTGAAATGTCAAGATAGCACAACCCCCCCCCCCCCAAATAACCCCATTTTGGAAAGTAGACACTCCAAGCTATTTGCTGAGAGGCTTGTTGAGTCCATGGAATAATTTATATTTTGCCACAAGTATCGGAAAAATGCCCCAAAAATTTTTTTTTTACACAAAGTTGTCAATTAAATTATATATCGCTCAACCACGCCATAGCTATATGTGAAATGACACCCCAAGATACATTCTGCTGCTTCTCCTGAGTATGGATATACCACATGTGGGAGAATTTTTGGCAGTCTAGCGGTGTACAGGACCCAGAAAACCAATCACCGCCTTCAGGCTTTCTAAAGACGCAAATTGTTGATTTCACTCCTCACTACCTATCACAGTTTCAGAGGCCATAAAATGCCAAAATAGCACAAAACCCCCAAAAATTACCCCTTTTCGGAAAGTAGACACCCGAGGTATTTGCTAAGAGGCATACTGAGTATTTTGCAGCTCTCATTTGTTTTGGGAAATTAAGAAAGACAAGGAAATTTTTCTATTTTTTCAATTTTTGAAACGTTGTGACAAAAAGCAAGATCTGCAAAATACCTCTCACCAAATAGCTTAGGGTGTCTACTTTCCCAAATGGGGTAATTTGGGGTGGGGGGGGGGGGGTTTGTGTTGTCTTGGCATTTCATGGCCTTCAAAACTGTAATAGGTAGTGAGAAGTGAAATCAACAATTTACACCCTTAGAAAGCCTGAAGGCGGTGATTGGTTTTCAGGGTCCTGTACGCAGCTAGACTGCCAAAAAGTCTCACATATGGGGTATCCCCGTACTCAGGAGAAGAAGTACAATGTATTTTGGGGTGTAATTTCACATATAGCCATGGCATGTGTGAGCAATATAGCATTTAAGTGACAACTTTGTAGTAAACAAAAAAAAAAGCCATTTTCCCGATACTTGTGGCAAAATATAAAATATTCCATGGACTTAACAAGCTTCTCAGCAAATAGCTTAGGGTGTCTACTTTCCGAAAAGAGGTAATTTGGGGGAGTTTGTGCTATCTTGGCATTTCATGGCCTCTGAAACGGTGAGAGATAGTGAGGAGTGAAACCAAGAATTTACGCCCATAGAAAGCCTGAAGGCAGTGATTGGTTTTTGGGGTCCTGCTCATGGCTAGACTGCCAACAAAGTCTCACACATGAGGTGTCCCTGAACTCAGGAGAAGTAGCAGAATGTATTTTGGGGTGTCATTTCACATATACCCATGGAATATGTGAGCAATATTTAAGTGACAACTTTGTGTAAAAAAAAAAAAACATTAACATTTTCCCGATACTTGTGGCAAAATATAAAATATTTCATGGACTTAACATGCCTCAGAAAATAGCTTAGGGTGTCTACTTTCTGAAAAGGGGTCATTTGGGGGGTTTTGTGCTATCTTGGCATTTCATGGCCTCCGAAACTGTTGGTTTCACTCCTCACTACCTATCACAATTTCTGCCCTTAGAAAGCCTGCAGGTGGTAATTGGTTTTCGGGGTCCTGTACACGGCTAGACTGCCAAAAAGTCTCACACATGGGGTATCCCCATACTCAGGAGAAGCAGCAGAATGTAATTTGGGGTGTCATTTCACATATACCCATGGCATGTGTGAGCAATATATCATTTAGTTGACAACTTTGTGTAAATTTTTTTTTTTTTTTGTCATTTGTCAAACACCTGTGACAAAAAAATGAAATATTCAATGAGCTCAACATGCCTTTCAGAAAATTCCTTGGGGTGTCTATTTTCCAAAAAAGGGTAATTTGGGGGGGTTGTACTGCCCTGCCATTTTAGCACTAAATATGGCTTATTGAGATTTTTTTTTTTTATCAAAGACATGCACCTAAATACATGACAAAAATTGAGTTTATTGGATTTTTTTTTTATAAGAAAAAGTAGAACATGTAATTTTTTCTTAAAATTTTTGGTCTTTTTTAGTTTATATAGCAAAAAAATAAAAAAATTTGTTTGGGTACAGCATTACACGACTGCGCAATTGTCAGTTAAAATCACGCAGTGCCAAATAGCAAAAAATGGCCTGGTCATTAAGGGGGTAAATCCTTCTGGTCCAGAAGTGGTTAAGCCCTAACAAAAAAAAAAAACTGGAAGCTGGTTTCTATGCAGAGCTGCAGCAGATGTTGTAAACCCACCCCATGGTGTCAACCAGTTAACAAGACTTGTCCATGGGTGGCAACTTCTGCATCCACTGTATGACCCCGATTCAAAGAGTTCTGCTATGATTGGCAATCACATGTTTATTTTTAGAAGGCTTCACTGCGAGGTGAGCAATTGCCCCTTATACTAAGCCATGGGTCTCAAAAACTTTCTAAACAAAGGGCCGGTTTACTGTCCTTCAGACTTTAGAGGGAAGCAGACAATTGGGAGTAGAAAATGTCCCAGCATCAGTTGGAATAAACTGAGTGTTTTTTGGTCAAATGCTGGTGCCGGAAGGAAAGGCGTCTAGGAGAGAGAGCAAAACATCCTGTGTGCATGAGACCTAAAGGTTGTTATATTATGGATTGGACTTGTCCAAAAAAGTTGCACTTGTCCAAGATATAAAGTAAGCCTTTGTAAACAGGTATGTTGCCCGCCAAACCCGATAACACAACACCTGACCAAGGCATTCATAATGAGTAATACACTGCCTCACCACCAAAAAAAAAAGGTCGCACACGTTGGACCGCCTTTAGCTTTGATTACGGCACGCATTCACTGTGGCATTGTTTCGACAAGCTTCTGCAATGTCACAAGATTTATTTCCGTCCAGTGTTGCATTAATTTTTCACCAAGATCTTGTATTGATGATGGGAGAGTCGGATCACTGTGCAAAGCGTTCTCCAGCATATCCCAAAGATTCTCAATGGGGATAAGTTCTGGACTCTGTGGTGGCCAATCCATGTGTGACAATGATGTCTCGTGCTCCTGGAACCACTCTTTCACAATTTGAGCCCGATGAATCCTGGCATTGTCATCTTGGGAACATAGCACATATTCCCGTGCCATCAGGGAAAAAAGAATCCATTAATGGAATAACCTGGTCATTCAGTATATTGAGGTAGTCAGCTGACCTCATTCTTTGGGCACATCCAGTAACTATCCAATAGGAGACTCGCTGCATGCTTAGTTTAGTTAGTTACTTAGTTAATTCCAGGTGGCAACTTTTTTTCTTGGGCCAGGCAGTGTATATGTGGGTCTGATAAATGTGTTCTCTATATTCACATACAGTATCTCACAAAAGTGAGTACACCCCTCACATTTTTATAAATATTTTATTCTAACTTTTCATGTGACAACACTGAGAGCCGGTTCACATAGGCGCGACCCGACTTGCCGGGGCGACCTGTGAAGTCACGGTGCACCGCGACCTCGGAGCGGCATGCACGGACTTCATATCATTGAAGTCAATGCATGTGGCACCAGGTCGCCCCAAAGTAGTACAGGACCCTTTTTCGAAGTTGGAGCGACTTGTGTTGCTCCTATTAGAACGGGTCCTGTGCTAATCTATGGCAGGCGACCCACGGCGACTTGTCAGGCGACCAGGTCGCCTGACAAGTCGCCCCAGTGTGAACGGGGTCTAAAGAAATGACACTTTGCTACAATGTAAAGTAGTGAGTGTACAGCTTGTATAACAGTGTAAATTTGCTGTCCCCTCAAAAGAACTCAACACACAGCCATTAATGTCTAAACCGCTGGCAACAAAAGTGAATACACCCCTAAGTGACAATGTCCAAATTGGGCCCAATTAGCCATTTTCCCTCCCCGGTGTCATGTGACTCGTTATTGTTACAAGGTCTTAGGTGTGAATGGGGAGCAGGTGTGTTACATTTTGTGTTATCGCTCTCACTCTCTCATACTGGTCACTGGAAGTTCAACTTATGTAGACAAGAGAGATTGGCCCGCGGGACTTTAAATGAGGTAATGCTAGTGGCTGGCAATAAAATACAAGAGTAGGTAGGTAAAAAAGTAGACTTTTATTGTAGTATAAAAAATATTGGAGAGGTAGGGAATAGTGTCATACATTGGATTACATATGAACTAGCCAACTGGCTGAATTGTAAACAATATACAGCATAAATACAGTAGTAATATATCACATATTGGTAAACATCATTGTAATACAGCTTGGTTTCAGAGGTAGCCTTAATGACATATTATGGTTCCATAATATTAGAATATACTGCATCCTGGACTGACGCGTTTCGTGAGCTGTACGCTCGCTTCTTCAGAGATAATGCATTCAAGGTATATCTATTAGAAATAATTGTTGAAGTAAAAAATAAATCAATAGGAAAAGTATATAAGGAAAGGTTAGGTAAAGTAATGGAGACTCATGGGAGTACTGAATACTCACAGGTCGATGGAACTAAGCTGGGGAAATAAACTTCTGTGTGGTAGCGGTGGCATATATATGACCCAGGAGCTGAAGGGTCCCGAATGGATGCAAGCCAGAAAGGGGGGCCCATGGTGAGTGGGTAATGAGTAGTAAGATGGAGGAGTGCACCTTCCAAATCTGTCATAAATATAAATGAAGTAATAAGGGTGTGTCGTAGTTTTAACATATATAAGAATCGCAGGATAATGTTCGAGATACAGGAAGGGCTGGTGTGCAGACAATAAGAGTGTCCAAGGGGGAATAAAATAAAAATTGAGGAAAGAAGAAACCTAGCACCAAGTAGCTAGTATACTGTAATGGGTGATAAAGTATAGATGTAGCATGGCCCAATGCCATAGATGTGAAAAATAAAAGCAATATAGAACTAAGTAGGTGATTGCTGACCATATAAGAAATATGGTGCTAGGAGGAAAAGTGCCAGTGAGAGAGAAAGGAGGGGAGAAAGCCCAGAGACCGAGCTCACCATGGATCCAAAGCCAGCAGCATACAAGGGACCCTAGCGTCATGCGGTGGGTAACTACCGGATCAAACAGAGGCAGGGCGTCCGTGATCTCGTGGGGGAGAAGAACGCTGGAGGCGGACCTCTCCCTTCCCGCCGATGTATAGGCATGCAGCAGCGTGGTGATGTCAGTGATAACACCGGCGCACAACCCTGGAGGTGCGTCATGACGCCGATGTATGGGTGGACCCGCTCATCCCAAAGGGGAAGGGTGGGGACAGCAAGGAGGAGGGGCCTCCTTTTTATAAATCGCAGCTCCCGGGACTTATAGCAGCCACAACCAAACACACAGGACCCCAAGAGAGCAGGATGGGATGCAGCGCCCAATGTGAGAGAAGTTACATAGGGGAAACCAGATGATTAATATAAAACGATAATTGTATGAGAAGGAAAAAGAAAAAAGAAACCAATATTTTGGATGCCATCCGGGATGAAAACAGACCATTGATGGGCACAAGTGGGTGTCTTCCACCCTAAAACAATAGCAAACAGGGTAATGGTCTGGTTACTTCCATAGCACACCTCCATCCCAAAATAAATATGTAGACAAGAGAGATTGGCCCGCGGGACTTTAAGGCTCGGTTCACATTTATGCGATGCGGGAAGGCTGCGAATTCGCAGCCTGTTCCCGCATCGCACACCCGGCAGTTCACACTGCCATATGCGATACGCTGGGGGTGTCAATGTAATCTTAACGACACCCCCAGTTTGATCGCATATCGCAGTGCGATTGTGCAGTTCGCACAGGATCGGATCGCACAAGTGTGAACCGCTGTGCGATCCGATCCTGATGCGGCTGTAAAAATGCCTCCTGTGCGTGTTTGCTCCGGGTGCGATGCGAATTTAGCCATACAAACTGTATGGCTAAACTCGCACCGCACAGCTGATCGCATGTAATGTCGGAGCAGTGCGCTCCGACATTACATGCGAACCCGGCACTCGCAGAAGTGTGAACCGGGGCTAAATGAGGTAAATGCTAGTGGCTGGCAATAAAATACAAGAGTAGGTAGGTAAAAAAGTAGACTTTTATTGTAGTATAAAAAATATTGGAGAGGTATGGAATGGTGTCATACATTGGATTACATATGAACTAGCCAATTGTAAAGAATATACAGCATAAACACAGCAGTAATATATCACATATTGGTAAACATCATTGTAATACAGCTTGGTTTCAGAGGTAGCCTTAAAGAGGTTGTAAACCCACCTCACAAACTTTTACCTATAGGTAAGCCTATATTAAGGCTTACCTATAGGTGCTATAAATATCTCCCAAACTTGCACCGTTTAGGAGATATTTAGAGTGCATACTGCCGATGACGTCATCGATGCATGCGCTCTGAAGGAACGGCCTCCCGTGCCGTTCCTTCAGAGCTCAGTGCCGTGAACGGCGGCTCCCATCCAATCAGATGGCCGGAGGACGCAAACCCGGAAGCAGGACGGCCGGACATGTCGGCCGTCCTGTCGCTGAGCGGGCGGCATGGCGGGGGCTTCGTTTTAAGGTAAGTACTTCATAATGAGCTAGTATGCGATGCATACTAGCTCATTATGCCTTTCTCTTTACAGGGCTTTTTTTTTCTCCTTTTTTTTTTTTTATTGGGACTTTACTTCCTCTTTAATGACATATTATGGTTCCATAATAATAGAATATACTGCATCCTGAACTGACGCGTTTGTATGCTGCTGGCTTTGGATCCACATGGTGAGCTCGGTCTCTGGGCTTTCTCCCCTCCTTTCTCTCTCACTGGCACTTTTCCTCCTAGCACCATATTTCTTATATGGTCAGCAATCACCTACTTAGTTCTATATTGCTTTTATCCTTCACATCTATGGCATTGGGCCATGCTACATCTATACTTTATCACCCATTACAGTGTACTAGCTACTTGGTGCTAGGTTTCTTCTTTCCTCAATTTTTATTTTATTCCACCTTGGTTTTTATCACTCTTATTGTCTGCACACCAGCCCTTCCTGTATCTTGAAAATTATCCTGCGATTCTTATATATGTTAAAACTACGACACACCCTTATTACTTCATTTATATTTGTGACAGATTTGGAAGGTGCACTCCTCCATCTTACTACTCGTTACCCACTCACCATGGGCCCCCCCTTTCTGGCTTGCATCCATTCGGGACCCTTCAGCTCCTGGGTCATATATATGCCACCGCTACCACACAGAAGTTTATTTCCCCAGCTTAGTTCCATCGATCTGTGAGTATTCAGTACTCCCATGAGTCTCCATTACTTTACCTAACCTTTCCTTATATACTTTTCCTATTGATTTATTTTTTACTTCAACAATTATTTCTCATAGATATACCTTGAATGCATTTATCTCTGAAAACAGCTCGTGAAACGCGTCAGTTCAGGATGCAGTATATTCTATTATTATGGAACCATAATATGTCATTAAGGCTACCTCGGAAACCAAGCTGTATTACAATGATGTTTACCAATATGTGATATATTACTTCTGTATTTATGCTGTATATTGTTTACAATTCAGCCAGTTGGCTAGTTCATATGTAATCCAATGTATGACACCATTCCATACCTCTCCAATATTTTTTATACTACAATAAAAGTCTACTTTTTTACCTACCTACTCTTGCATTTTATTGCCAGCCACTAGCATTTACCTCAATTAAAGTCCCGCGGGCCAATCTCTCTTGTCTACATATGTATTTTGGGATGGAAGTGTGCTATGGAAGTAACCAGACCATTACCCTGTTTGCTACCGGAAGTTCAACATGGTACCTCATGGCAAAGAACTCTCTGAGGATCTAAAAAAAAGAATTGTTGCCTTGATGCTCTACATAAAGATGGTCTCTAGGCTATAAGAAGATTGCAAAGACCCTGAAACTGAGCTGCAGCACGGTGGCAGAGACCATACAGTGGTTTAACAGGACAGGTTCCACTCAGAACAGGCCTCGCCATGGTCAACCAAAGAAGTTGAGTGCACGTGCTCAGCATCATATCCAGAGGTTGTCTTTGGGAAATAGACGTATGAGTGCTGCCAGCATTGCTGCAGAGGTTGAAGGGGTGGGGGATCAGCCTGTCAGTGCTCAGACCATACGCCACACACTGCATCAAATTGGTCTGTATGGCTGTCATCCCAGAAGATAATGCAAAAGAAAGCCCGCAAACAGTTTGCTGAAGACAAGCAGACTAAGGACATGGAATACAGGAACCATGTCTTGTGGTCTGATGAGACCAAGATAAACTTATTTGGTACAGATGGTGTCAAGCGTGTGTGGCAGCAACCAGGTGAGGAGTGCAAAGACAAGTGTGTCTTCCTACAGTCAAGCATGATGGTGGGAGTGTCATGGTCTGGGACTGCATGAGTGCTGCCGGCACTGGGGAGCTACAGTTCATTGAGGGAACCATGAATGTTAACATGTACTGTGACATACTGAAGCAGAGCATGATCCCCTCCCTCCGGAGACTGGGCTGCAGTGGCAGTATTCCAACATAACAACCCCAAACATACCTCAAAGACGACCACTGCATTGCTATAGAAGCTGAGGGTAAAGGTGATGGACTGGTCAAGCATGTCTCTAGACCTAAACCCTATTGAGCATCTGTGGGGCATCCTCAAAGAGAAGGTGGAGGAGCGCAAGGTCTCTAACATCCACCAGCTCCGTGATGTCATCATGAAGGACTGGAAGAGAACTCCAGTGGCAACCTGTGAAGCTCTGGTGAACTCCATGCCCAAGAGGGTTAAGGCAGTGCTAGAAAATAATGGTGGCCACGCAAAATATTGACACTTTAGGTCCACATTGTGTGTTGAGTTATTTTGAGGGGACAGCAAATTTACACTGTTATACAAGCTGTACACTCACTACTTTACATTGTAGCAAAGTGTCATTTCTTCAGTGTTGTCACATGAAAAGATAGAATAAAATATTTACAAAAATGTGAGAGGTGTACTCACTTCTGTGAGATAATATACAAACCCGATTCCAAAAAAGTTGGGACACTGTACAAATTGTGAATAAAAACAGAATGCAATGATGTGGAAGTTTAAAATTTCAATATTTTATTCAGAATACAACATAGATGACATCAAATGTTTAAACTGAGAAAATGTATCATTTTAAGGGAAAAATAAGTTGATTTTAAATTTCATGGCATCAACACATCTCAGAAAACTTGGGACACGGCCATGTTTACAACTGTGTGGCCTCCCCTCTTCTTTTTATAACAGTCTGCAAACGTCTGGGGACTGAGGAGAAGGTGCTGAAGTTTAGGAATAGGAATGTTGTCCCATTCTTGTCTAATACAGGTTTCTAGTTGCTCAGCTGTCTTAGGTCTTCTTTGTGGCATCTTCCTCTTTATGATGCGCCAAATGTTTTCTATGGGTGAAAGGTCTGGACTGCAGGCTGGTCATTTCAGTACCCGGATCCTTCTTCTACGCTGCCATGATGATGTAATTGATGCAGTATGTGGTCTGGCATTGTTATGTTGGAAAATGCAAGGTCTTCCCTGAAAGAGACGACGTCTGGATGGGAGCATATGTTGTTCTAGAACTTGGATATACCTTTCAGCATTGATGGTGCCTTTCCAGATGTGTAAGCTGCTCATGCCACACGCACTCATGCAACCCCATACCATCAGAGATGCAGGCTTCTGAACTGGGTTGTCCTTGTCCTCTTTAGTCCGGATGACATGGCGTCCCAGTTTTCCAAAAAGAACTTCAAATTTTGATTCGTCTGACCACAGAACAGTTTTCCACTTTGCCACAGTCCATTGTAAATGAGCCTTGGCCCAGAGAAAACGCCTGCGCTTCTGGATCATGTTTAGATTTGGCTTCTTTTTTGGCCTATAGAATTCTAGCCGGCGAATGGCACGGTGGATTGTGTTCACCGACAATGTTTTCTGGAAATATTCCTGAGCCCATGTAGTGATTTCTATTACAGTAGCATTCCTGTATGTGATGCAGTGCCGTCTAAGGGCCCGAAGATCACCGCCATCCAGTATGGTTTTCCGGCCTTGACCCTTAAGCCCCGTACACACGTACTGATTGTCGGCCGTAAATATTCGGCCGACGACCGATTGTAGGCTTGTTAGTATGCTGCTTCCGACAGCCGACAGCGCACTTTCGGCCGAAAATAATCTGTCGTGTAGGCATTAATATTTTTGTTGGCCAACACCAGAACGGCCGATTGTTCGCCAGTCAGTACAGAATTCGGCCGACAATCAGCAGATTTGCAAGACTGGGCATGCTCAGAAAAGAAAAAACACACGGAAAGTTAACCATCACATGACATCACTTCTGCAGTCGGCTGTTGTTGGCCGACAAAATTCGTGTGCAGTCTTTTGCAGTTTTCAACTGACACAACAGCCCTGGACAAAAGACGGCCGATCGTTCGGCCGACGATCGGTACGTGTGTACGGGGCTTTACGCACAGAGATTGTTCCAGATTCTCTGAATCTTTGGATGATATTATGCACTGTAGATGATGATAACTTCAAACTCTTCTCTGAGAAACTCCTTTTCTGATATTGCTCCACTATTTTTCGCCGCAGCATTGGGGGAATTGGTGATCCTCTTCCCATCCTGACTTCTGAGAGACACTGCCACTCTGAGAGGCTCTTTTTATACCCAATCATGTTGCCAATTGACCTAATAAGTTGCAAATTGGTCCTCCAGCTCTTCCATACATGTACATTTAACTTTTCTGGCCTCTTATAGCTACCTGTCCCAACTTTTTTGGAATGTGTAGCTCTTGTGAAATCCAAAATGAGCCAATATTTGGCATGACATTTCAAAATGTCTCACTTTCAACATTTGATATTTTATCTATATTATATTGTGAATAAAATATAAGTTTATGAGATTTGTAAATTAGTTCATTCCTTTTTTATTTACATTTTGTACCGTGTCCCAACTTTTTTGGAATTGGGTTTGTATATACGGTTACTTCTGCTTTTCACTGTCATTTTATTTTAGGAGCTAATGTACACTTTTCTGTTAACTGTAGGAAACAAAGTCTGAGCCTGTGACAGGAGCAGATCCAGAGTCTAGTCTTGGGAGGGGCACTGCCAGAAAAAATGTTGCTTACAGAACTGTTTTTAATGTATCCTACTACAGTCCTAACCTAGTTTAAAATGATGCCACTTCCTCTCAGCACGGAGGAGGTAGGGAAGAATAGTGAGACCTGGTGCTGGCTGGTGCTGTTGGCGAGTACTGCTGGCTGGTACTGCAGGCCAGTTATTGTGGAAGGTACTGTTGGTGGATATTGCTGGTGGGTATTGCTGGCTGATACTGCTGGTGAGTTCCCAATCCACCATCCCTGAGCATCAGTGTGACAGGAGCAGCGCTGGAAGAAGCATGCGGCTGCAGTAGAGAGCAGAGTCGATGCCTCCTGTATCGCTCCTGTCACCGGTTCTCAAAAAGGATATCGGGGAACTGGAGAAAGTGCAGAGAAGGGCAACCAAACTGATAAGATGCATGGAGGAGTTCAGCTATGAGGAGAGATTAGAGGAACTGAATGTATTCTCTCTTGAAAAGAGGAGATTAGGGGGGATATGATAACCATGTATAAATACATAAGGGGGGGTATGATCACCATGTATAAATACATAAGGGGGGGATATGATCTCCATGTATAAATACATAAGGTGGGGGGATATGATCTCCATGTATAAATACATAAGGGGGGGATATGATCTCCATGTATAAATACAGAAGGGGGGGATATGATCTCCATGTATAAATACAGAAGGGGTCCATATAGTGAACTTGGCGTTGAGTTATTCACTTTAAGGTCATCACAGAGGACAAGGGGGCACTCTTTACATGTGGAGGAAAACAGATTTCGTCTCCAAATATGGAAAGGTTTCCTCACAGTAAGAGCTGTGAAAATGTAGAATAGACACCCTCCAGAGGTGGTTCTGGTCAGCTCAGTAGATTGCTTTAAAAAAGGTCTGGATTCTTTCCTAGGCGTACATAATATAACTGGGTACTAATATTTATAGGTAAGGTTGATCCAGGGAATATCCGATTGCCTCTCGGGGGATCAGGAAGGAATTTATTTCCCCTGCTGTAGCAAATTGGATCATGCTTTGCTGGGGTTTATTTGCCTTCCTCTGGATGAACTGCGGGTATAGGATTGTATGGTTGGGTTTTCTTTACTGTATCTTTTTTTTTTTTTATTGGTTGAGCCAGATGGACTTGTGTCTTTTTTCAACCTGACTAACTATGTAGCTATGTCACAGGCAGAGGCAGAGTACATTTGGTATCACTCCACCTGTAATAGGAGGCGGCGCTACACAGGAAGCTTCGGCTCCGCTTCCTCTTCCTCTGGCGACGGCACCATTATTTACAGAGATGCTCGGGGATGGCGGGTCGGGAATCCGCAATCTGGGCTTGCCGACCCGCCATCCCAGAGCAGGAGGAAGAGTCAGTAATATTTTCTCAGGGGGAGCAATTGCCCTTTTGCCCTCCCCCCCCCTCGGATCCACCCCTGGCCTGTAATGACGCTCACCGCCGGATGAAAACCAACCAACTACCTTCCCGTTTGATCAAAGAATAGACATTTGTGGTCAACAACTGTCATGGTAGAACTGCTACTAGTTCCCTTTTTGTGTCAGTCACATGATGTTAACGCCCATTTAACAATTAACTTCCCATAAGAAGATATGGACACTGATTGGATTGATTCTACAATCACACCTAGATTACAACCTAGAACACAAATATGCCTTATGCATATTCATTACTATAAATTAGTTAGCCTAATTGTTAGCTAGACGATATAATTCTCCTTTTTGCTCAGCTCACATGAATTGAGCCTCTGTGTATTGTATCTCTCCACTGCAGTGAATAAATGCACCTTTTCTTTTATCAATTTGGACTCTCTATCTCATCTTAAAGGTCTTGTTTGAAGACTCCCTAACCCGAAGAAACAAAAACCAAACCTGACATTAAACCTCATGTAACACTTGCCTACCGGGTACTTTTACCCTCTTCCTGCCCAGGCTAATTTTCAGCTTTCAGCGCTGTTACACTTTGAATGACAATTGCGCAGTCATGCAATGCTGTACCCAACCTACATTTTTATCTTTTTTTTAAACAAATTGACTTTTCTTTTGGTGGTATTTAATCACCGCTGTTTTTTTTTATTTTTTGCTAAATGAAAAATGTCAGAAAATTTAGAAAAGCTTTGAAAAAAAACTTTTTCATACTTTGTTATAAAATTTTGCAAACAGGTAATTGTTCTCCTTCACTGATGTGCACTGATGAGGTGTCACGGATAGGATGCACTAATAGCATGCACTGATGAGGTGTCACTGGTGGGCACTAATAGGTGTAACTGATAGGATGCACTGATATGATGCACTAAAGGGCACTGATGAGGCTGCACTGATAGGTGGCACTGGAGGGAACTAATGAGGCTGCACTGAGAAGATTCGCTGATGGGCACTGATGAGACACTGGAGGGAACTAATGAGGCTGCACTGAGATGATTCACTGATGGGCACTGATGAGGCTGCACTGATAGGTGGCACTGATGGGCACTGATGAGGCTGCACGGATAGGTGGCACTGATGGGAACTGATGAGGCTGCACTGATAGGTGGCACTGAGAGATTTCACTGATGGGCACTGATGAGGCTGCACTGAAAGGTGGCACTGATGAGGCTGCATGGATAGGTGGCACCGAGGAGGATGCACTGGTGGGAACTGATGAGGCTGCACTGATGAGGCTGCACTGATAGGTGGCACTGAGAGGTTTCACTGATGGGCACTGATGAGGCTGCACTGATGAAGAGTTGCTGGTGGGTACTGATGAGGCTGCACTGATAGGTGGCACTGAGGATGCACTGGTGGACACTGTTTGGACTGCACTGATAATCAGGAACCTGATTATTAGTGTATATGTCCCTTTTAGAGAAGCTGGTTATCGGCTTTCTTCTCCTCCTCACGCTGTCAGCATGAGAAAAGGAATGCCGATAACCAGCTTCTATTTACATCCGTGATCAGCTGTGATTGGACACGTGTAATCACATGGTAAAAAGCCGCTGATTGGCTCTTTACTCCGATCTGTGATTAGCAGTGTCCTCCGGAAACTGTGATCACAGAGTGCACCATCCGCGCTGTAGCCGTCATTCAGCTATAGCACAGTTGCCAAGTGGTTAATTACTTGACATCCACAGGCTGTTTATAAACATCCTGGAATTCAAGGGGTTAAAACCCGATCATGGCTGCAGCAGCATTTGTGAGCTTGTTACCATTTTGCCCAGCCGTCTCCTGGCTATCAAGCAAGCATGATCCAGGAGCTTTATGGAACAGTGAAGGTACTGCCCCCCCCCCCCCATCCCCCCCAACAAGATGGTGAGTGGGAGAAAGCAATGAACCCAGAAGTGCTCAGTCTTTCCGGGTTCAGAGCTGTCCAAATCAGTTAAGACCCTAATAAACCGCTGACTAACAACAGTCCTGGGCTTGAATGGCTGAAGTGGAGGACAGGGGAGATATTGGGGGTCTAAAAGATGTTTCCATAAGGAGGGCCTGTTACCTGCCCAATGCCATTACACAGAAACCTCATCTGGAATATGCAGTTCAGTTTTGGGCTCCAGTTCTCAAAAAGGATATCAGGGAACTGGAGAAAGTGCAGAGAAGGGCAACCAAACTGATAAGAGGCATGGAGGAGCTCAGCTATGAGGAGAGATAAGAGGAACTGAATTTATTCTCTCTTGATAAGAGATTAGGGGGGATATGATCTCCATATATAAATACATAAGGGGGGATATGATCTCCATGTATAAATACATAAAAGGGGATATGATCTCCATGTATAAATACATAAGGGGGGATATGATCTCCATGTATAAATACATAAGGGGGGATATGATCTCCATGTATAAATACATAAGGGGGGATATGATCTCTATGTATAAATACATGAGGGGGGATATGATCTCCATGTATAAATACATGAGGGGGGGGGGGATATGATCACCATGTATAAATACATAAGGGGGGATATGATCACCATGTATAAATACATAAGGGGTCCATATAGTGAACTTGGTGTTGAGTTATTCACTTTAAGGTCATCACAGAGGACAAGGGGGCGCTCTTTACATCTGGAGGAAAAGAGATTTTGTCTCCAAATACAGAAAGGTTTCTCCACAGTAAGAGCTGTGAAAATGTGGAATAGACTCCCTCCAGAGGTGGTTCTGGGCAGATCAGTAGATTGCTTAAAGAAAGTCCTGGACTCTTTCCTGGGTGTACATAATATAAGTGGGTACCAATATTTATAGGTAAAGTTGATCCAGGGAATATCCGATTGCCTCGCGGGGGATCAGGAAGGAATTTTTTTTCCCCTGCTGAAATAAATTGGATCATGCTTTGCTGGGAGGTTTTCGACTTCCTGTGGATCAACTGCGGGTATAGGATTGTGTATATGGGATTGAATGGTTGGGGCAGGTATAGGATTGTGTTTTATGGGATTGTATGGGTGGGTTTTCTTTACTGTTTTTTGTGTTTTATTGGTTGAGCCGGATGGACTTGTGTCTTTTTTCAATCTAACTATATAACATAGCCAGGGGCATACTGGCAACTTTCGGCCCAGGGGGCAAGTACAAACCAGAAGCCCATGGTGCAGCGACTCAGCCCCCCTCCCACTCTCCTTCTTCCTGCCCTTCTCCTAACCCCCATTCCAGAATGAAGCTCCGCTCCAGGTACTCTCTACTCACCGGGCGAATCTGGGTTCCCGACCTGGCCAGCAGGGGGCAGTTAGGGGGGGGGGGGGGAGCTGGGGCTGGCTGGGGAAGGAGAGTCGCCAGTGGGGCAGGGGACTGGCCTCTGCTCAGACAGTTTACACCAGGGATCTCCAAACTATGGCCCTCCAGCTGTTGTGGAACTACACATCCCATGAGGCATTGTAAAACTCTCTCACAGACATGACTGTTTGGAGACCCCTGGTTTACACCATCCATGTTGGGGGAGGGGGGCTGTGCTCTGTCCTTGTCTTCATCCCACACTCAGTAGGTCAGTGGTGGAGACTTTTTACTTCTCTTCACCAGGAATCCTTTAGGCATGTCTGGGACAGAAGCAGTGCAGCCTTTTTAACGAGGCATCAGAGGGGCCCAGGAGGCAATTGCCCCCCTGCCCCCTCCCCTAAACATAGCCCCCTAACAACAAAGTGAAAAAAAAAATGCTTTTGAAATATTAAAAATTATAATAAAATGAAGAAAAAACAATAAAAGCAAACACGCGTGTATGTGACCAGTGACTGCGCACAACATGTGAGGTATCACAGTGGAGTGACAACAATAATTAATAATAAAATCGGTAAAGCGTTGCCTATGGACACTTTTGGGTACCGGAGTTTTTCACGATTTCACAGACACATCGGCGCCCATGTACTCAACCAAACCTCATCTTTTATATTTTACAAAAATATTGGGCATGTTATGTTTTTGTGCACTAAACTTCATTCCCTGTATATTTGATGAACAGCCACCAAATATTGGGGAAAATTCACTAAAACTGGTGCACACCAGTGGCGGCCCGTCCATTGGGGGTGCCGCTCCCCCTATCCATGCATCCAGCCCCTTAATCTATATGCGGGACGCTGGACACATGGATTCCAATGGCGCTTTTTTTTTTTTTAAAGCACCGGATTAGAGCCAGAAGCTCTAATAGGCTTTAAAAAGGGTGGGCTTGGGGCACAGAGAACTGCGCCCTGAGCCCACCGAGTTGTGTGACACTAGAAAATGAATATTCACTATTGCCACACTGATTCTCCTCCCGGCCAATCAGGAAGCAGGTCCTGAGACCCATTTCCCGATTGGCCGAAAGGAGAGGGCATGCTATTGGCTAAGAGGGGGGGGGGGGAAAGACGGCCGCCAAGAAGGGACATGAAGGAGCCTGAGGGGAAACCGCCGCCTGTCATTCCTAAGGAATAAGATAAGTAAACTGGCGCTGGCGGGGAGGGGGGGGGAGAGAGACAGAGATGTGGTGGTGCAGGCTGGAGTGATATGGGGGGGGGTCCGTCTGCCGTCCCCTCCCTCCCCCCCCGACTGATGGAGCACCAGCCGCCACTGGTGCACAGAGAACCCAATGCAGCTCTGCATGGAAAACCAATTGGCTTCTGACTTCAGCAACTGGACAACAAAACCTAGAAGCCGATTGGTTACTATGCAGACCTGCACCAAATTCTGTGAGCACCACTAATAATAAATCTCCCTCATTGAGTGAAATAAAAATACCAACTGCCCCCATTTTATTCTCCAGGGTCTCAGTTTTCACAAAACATAGTATATAAAAATATATAAAAACAAGTTGCGCTGTGAATTGAACCATCAAATGAAGTAGACCATAAATGTCCAATAAAAATGATGAATGAAGAGACTTGTGCAGGTACCGCTTACCAAAGGCTGAATAAAGGATAGCCAAATATAGAGTGGTTCCAACTGTCCCCAGGAAATGTGACACGATGGACCTCAACGGTTCCGGTGTGGATCTCCTCAATAGGACTTTATATAAAATAAAGGAAAGCAAACACCATAGTGTAAATCCGAAAAGTAAATTGGGAATAACACCCAAAATTAAATATATGACTTGTGCAGGTACCGCTTGCCAGAAATATGAAAAAGAATGGCCAGATAATAAAGGGTGACTCCAACACGCCTCAGGAAATATGATCAGGGGACCTCATGGTTCCGATGTAGATCTCCAGCAGTGTGATGTGTATGGTATTATATGAAATGAAAAAGGGCAAACGCCATAGCGTAAAACCACAAAACAAAAAAATGAAGACAACACCCAAAGTGATGGGAACACAAAGGTTCTAGTGCAAAAAAAGTGAATCAGTGTGGATAAGTGAAGCACCAACACCACCAGACTCAATAGGTACCCCTTACCGAGTGCTGTAGGATAATAGCAAAAGGTTTGAAGGACACCTTCCCCAGTGGAAATGGCCGCTTACCAGATTGACCTTAATGGAGAGCGTAGAAAGAGGGGGGATCCCAATCGTGCAAACCAGGGGAGCGACAATATGTGTGGGTACTCTTACCAACTCCAGATATTAGGTAGGCAGGGGTTCAAATAAACACTCAGCTGGGACCTCCACTGCGAACTTCACCATAGGGCTCAGGATATAATGCAGGGGTTACCCAAGGAACACAGAGGAGAGAGCCATAGCGTAAAACCCAACAAAAATTTATTGCATAAAAGAAAGACACTTACAAACGTCAGAAGACAGGTGCATGGATGGAGAGGGATAAACAGCCGCCGGCCGGACGGCTCCGCTCGCCCGTCCTTCGTAGACAGATACGTAGGGATGACGTCAGCACGCCGTGACCTGACGCGTTTCATCAAATATGATATTCTCTTTCATCTTTGATGAAACGCGTCAGGTCACGGAGTGCTGACGTCATCCCTACGTATCTGTCTACGAAGGACGGGCGAGCGGAGCCGTCCGTCCGGCGGCTGTTTATCCCTCTCCATCCATGCACCTGTCTTTTGACGTTTGTAAGTGTCTTTCTTTTATGCAATAAATTTTTGTTGGGTTTTACGCTATGGCTCTCTCCTCTGTGTTCCTTGGGTAACCCCTGCATTATATCCTGAGCTCTATGGTGAAGTTCGCAGTGGAGGTCCCAGCTGAGTGTTTATTTGAACCCCTGCCTACCTAATATCTGGAGTTGGTAAGAGTACCCACACATATTGTCGCTCCCCTGGTTTGCACGATTGGGATCCCCCCTCTTTCTACGCTCTCCATTAAGGTCAATCTGGTAAGCGGCCATTTCCACTGGGGAAGGTGTCCTTCAAACCTTTTGCTATTATCCTACAGCACTCGGTAAGGGGTACCTATGGAGTCTGGTGGTGTTGGTGCTTCACTTATCCACACTGATTCACTTTTTTGCACTAGAACCTTTGTGTTCCCATCACTTTGGGTGTTGTCTTCATATTTTTGTTTTGTGGTTTTACGCTATGGCGTTTGCCCTTTTTCATTTCATATAATACCATACACATCACACTGCTGGAGATCTACATCGGAACCGTGAGGTCCCCTGATCATATTTCCTGAGGCGTGTTGGAGTCACCCTTTATTATCTGGCCATTCTTTTTCATATTTCTGGCAAGCGGTACCTGCACAAGTCATATATTTAATTTTGGGCGTTATTCCCAATTTACTTTTCGGATTTACACTATGGTGTTTGCTTTCCTTTATTTTATATAAAGTCCTATTGAGGAGATCCACACCGGAACCGTTGAGGTCCATCGTGTCACATTTCCTGAGGACAGTTGGAACCACTCTATATTTGGCTTTCCTTTATTCAGCCTTTGGTAAGCGGTACCTGCACAAGTCTCTTCATTCATCATTTTTATTGGACATTTATGGACTACTTCATTTGATGGTTCAATTCACAGCGCAACTTGTTTTTATATATTTGTTTTGGGGTGTCGGTCGCACTTGAAGTTGCTGATCTTTTGTTTTGAATTAGCGCAGGTGTTTTTCTTTTTACATTTTCACAAAACATAGAACCGTTGGAGGTTTGAAGTTATTTTCGAGCAAACAAAAAAAAGGCTGAATTTTCTTGTGTACAATATTAAAAAAATAACTTTGGATGCAAAGGGCCCGTTCACATTGCCCGCACGCTAATACAAAGGGCCCGTTCGCATTGCTCGCACGCTAATACAAAGGGCCCGTTCGCATTGCCCGCGCGCTAATACAAAGGGCCCGTTCGCATTGCCCGCGCGCTAATACAAAGGGCCCGTTCACATTGCCCGCGCGCTAATACAAAGGGCCCGTTCACATTGCCCGCGCGCTAATACAAAGGGCCCGTTCACATTGCCCGCGCGCTAATACAAAGGGCCCGTTCACATTGCCCGCGCGCTAATACAAAGGGCCCGTTCACATTGCCCGCACGCTAAACACTCCATTTTAGTGTCAAGGCAGCTGTCAGTTTCAGCTGTAGTGAGGGGGCGTTGTAATACGCATTTCAGCGTAACACAGTTTCCTATTCTGTTTTTGTTAACTTTATTTGAAGGGCACAAAGTGACACTAGATTCAGGTCACTGAACAGCAGCAAGGTACATTGCATGCAATGCTCACCTGTACACTCCGATAAAATGCAGCTCCCCTGGGCTGTGTTGCAGTGTAAAAGAAGCACATAGAAAACAATTGCTTTTATGTGCCCCAGTGGTGATTGGCATTCTTCTAGTGTGGGAAAATCACCAGTCACCCCCCCTATGTGTGAACATTAAACAACAGTCATACTAACCCGCCCAATGCACCGTAATATCAGCGATTGTTTACACCCCCCCCCCCCTTTGTAAAGATCCTGCGCCAGACTTATCACTTATTTAGTGCCGGTTCACACATATGCAATGTGAGAAATCGCATGTGATCCGCTCCGCAAATCACGCGCGATGCAAATTCAGCTATACAGATTGCATGGCTGAATTGGCATCGCATTCTGACCAAAGTTGCACAGGACCCTTTTTTTGGATCCACACCAGAATCCGATCGAATGGGTGTTCACACCTATCCGATCCGATCCCTGTCCGAACTGACAGTTCAAACTATGCAAACTAATCTGGGGGTGTCGTTAACTTTGTATTGACACCCCCAGCAGTTTGCATTTGGCAGTGTGAACTGCCTGCGAGTCAGGTGCAATGCGGGAACCCGCAGTGGATTCACAGGGTTCCCGCATCGCACCAATGTGAACAGAGTGTTCTATCAGAATAGCGATACCCAGTCATGTAGAGCCCAGGGCAAACATACCAAACTGCAACCCCCCTACCCCCCAAGATGTATAAGCATGTGTCAATGGAAATCCCCCTTAAAAACACTGAGCAATAATCTGCATGCTTACCCCCTAGCCATAAATTCCCCCTCCTCCCAGTACAAATCCATCCCCCCGCTAAAATCCCACCTCTCAGCACAAATCTTTGCCCCCACCCCACAAAAAAAAAAAAAAAATCCTCTACTCCTAAAATTTCCCCTTCTAGTACGGATCTTCTCTCCCCTTTCCCACACACTTTAAATCCCCCCTTCCCAGCACAAATGCCCCTCCAAATTTCCCCTCTTAGAACAATACTTACCCCCTGTCGCCCCCCAAACCCCCCTTCCAACACAAATCTCCTTCCCTCCAATCTCCTTATGGCATCCCCGATCCCACAGTGCCCAGGGCAGCCGTCCTTCTGCCCACCCCTGGTCCGGGCCCTGCCGCTACCTATCAGATTCTGCAACCAGAAGTGATGTACAGACGAGAACTTACTGCGCATGCGCCATGCATTCTAACATGGTCGCTATGCGTTCCAATAGGTTTCCTAATGTGACAGAACAGGAAGCAGAGGCGGACATCTTCTTACACCCACACAAGTCCTGAATTTTACATTTATTTTAGCAGTAACGGAGTAAAAAAAACCCAAACTAGATGGGATAATATAGCGCTTGCTGGTAGGAACAGGAGCAAATTGGAATTACAATTCAAAAAAAGGCTAATATCATAAATTACATAAAATCTAAACCCTTAAAGTGTAAAGTGAGAAAAATAAATATATATAAATAAAAATGGATATCAATAAAAGTGTATAAATGTGCCAAGTGAAGTCCAAAATAGTTCATGGGTGACTTAGTGATAAATAGTCCATAAAAGTGCCAGAAAAAAGGTGCAAGTGCTCGGTGCTGGATCCTCCAATGGTCCAGGAAATCCAATCATAAAGGTGACTTCAAGAAAGGATAAGGTGTAAACTCACCAGATATGGTGGGTCTCAACTGCCTTACGACAAAGAGACCAGTAGCGCTTTATGACCCTCCAGGTTAAAGAAATGGTGACTGCTGGGCTCTGATCCCCCTAGACCAGAATCCCCCACGCTGAGCAGATAGGGTCCTCAAGGTCCTGTTTATACAGCCTGAGAATGCCGCTGATATACACAGAACAGATGTAACAAAGTGAAAACAAGGAAGGATCTAGGCGACATTCACTCCGAGGATCCGGAAGTGAGGTTAGTGAAGGGAGGCGCATAAGAGCGATACCTGGAAGTGCCTTGCTTTAAAAAAAGCAAAGGGGGATTAGCTCAAGTGGTAGAGCGCTCGCTTAGCATGCGAGATGTAGCGGGATCAATGCCCGCATCCTCCAAAGAAAGCCATGCTTCCCGGAAGTGCCTTGCTTTTAAAAAGCAAAAGGGGGATTAGCTCAAGTGGTAGAGCACTCGCTTAGCATGCGAGAGGTAGCGGGATCAATGCCCGCATCCTCCAAAGAAAGCCACGCTTCCCGGACGTGCCTTGCTTTAAAAAAGCAAAAGGGGGATTAGCTCAAGTGGTAGAGCGCTCGCTTAGCATGCGAGAGGTAGCAGGATCAATGCCCGCATTCTCCAAAGAAAGTCAATGCCCGCATCCTCCAAAGAAAGCCACGCTTCCCGGAAGTGCCTTGCTTTAAAAAAGCAAAAGGGGGATTAGCTCAAGTGGTAGAGCGCTCGCTTAGCATGCGAGAGGTAGCGGGATCAATGCCCGCATCCTCCAAAGAAAGCCATGCTTCCCGGAAGTGCCTTGCTTTTAAAAAGCAAAAGGGGGATTAGCTCAAGTGGTAGAGCGCTCGCTTAGCATGCGAGAGGTAGCGGGATCAATGCCCGCATTCTCCAAAGAAAGTCAATGCCCGCATCCTCCAAAGAAAGCCACGCTTCCCGGACGTGCCTTGCTTTAAAAAAGCAAAAGGGGGATTAGCTCAAGTGGTAGAGCGCTCGCTTAGC
The DNA here is from genome assembly GCF_965119305.1 of Pelophylax lessonae. Classification (NCBI taxonomy): domain Eukaryota; kingdom Metazoa; phylum Chordata; class Amphibia; order Anura; family Ranidae; genus Pelophylax; species Pelophylax lessonae. The sequence goes on along the minus strand of NC_138769.1, from coordinate 739,956,384 downwards.
ATGCGAGAGGTAGCAGGATCAATGCCCGCATTCTCCAAAGAAAGTCAATGCCCGCATCCTCCAAAGAAAGCCACGCTTGCCGGAAGTGCCTTGCTTTAAAAAAGCAAAAGGGGGATTAGCTCAAGTGGTAGAGCGCTCGCTTAGCATGCGAGAGGTAGCGGGATCAATGCCCGCATCCTCCAAAGAAAGCCATGCTTCCCGGAAGTGCCTTGCTTTTAAAAAGCAAAAGGGGGATTAGCTCAAGTGGTAGAGCGCTCGCTTAGCATGCGAGAGGTAGCGGGATCAATGCCCGCATTCTCCAAAGAAAGTCAATGCCCGCATCCTCCAAAGAAAGCCACGCTTCCCGGAAGTGCCTTGCTTTAAAAAAGCAAAAGGGGGATTAGCTCAAGTGGTAGAGCGCTCGCTTAGCATGCGAGAGGTAGCGGGATCAATGCCCGCATTCTCCAAAGAAAGTCAATGCCCGCATCCTCCAAAGAAAGCCACGCTTCCCGGAAGTGCCTTGCTTTAAAAAAGCAAAAGGGGGATTAGCTCAAGTGGTAGAGCGCTCGCTTAGCATGCGAGAGGTAGCAGGATCAATGCCCGCATCCTCCAAAGAAAGCCACGCTTCCCGGAAGTGCCTTGCATTAAAAAAGCAAAAGGGGGATTAGCTCAAGTGGTAGAGCGCTCGCTTAGCATGCGAGAGGTAGCGGGATCAATGCCCGCATCCTCCAAAGAAAGCCATGCTTCCCGGAAGTGCCTTGCTTTAAAAAGCCCTACTGAGGAAGTCACACGCCCATCAGCACCTGACGACACACGAATAGGGGGCAGAGACTCCAACGGGCGAGATCCAGCCCCAGGATAGGACCTTTCCTGTGTCTCCTAAAACTGATACAACGCTTCCTCCAGCCCGCACAGCTCATGTGCAAATCAATATGCTGGTATATCTGGAGAGATGAACAGGAGGTCGTGTTAGGAAGACCAGGCTGCTGGAATATATCATATATATGCGTGTTTTGGCTCTGTAGAGCCTCTCCTTGAGGTGAGCTGCTAGTGTGTAACCAGTCACGTGTAGCATGCAAGCACCCTTATGCCCTGTACACACTATCAGATTATCTGAAGACTTTTGTCTGCAGACTTACCAAAACCATATAATATGAGGTCAAACCTAAACACTTTCAATTTGTATGCAATCCGGCAGGCCCTTGCACTACATAGAAAAGGTAAATCTGAAGACAAAAGTCTTCAGATAATCTGTTAGTGTGTACAGGGCTTTAATCACTTATAATTTGGATGAAGAAATTTATCACTTTTTGGCACAAATTATGATTTTGGGACTATATTATTTTTGATATATTACCTGATTGGGACGTTTTTGCACTGGATTTATATATATTTATTTATAATGTATTCACATGTATAGTATTATCAACACTGATTTATTTTGATTTATCTTCATTTACTTATGCTCACTTGGCGCAGCAATAATTTTATATATTGAGTTCACAGGTGTTTTTGTGTTTGGCACTGATTGCTTGCTGCCTAGTACACTTGATTGCATATTGACTTATGGATTTATTTTGGTTTGCGCTGATTATTCTTTTTTCACGTGTTGGAACGCATATCGCCTGTGCAGTAAGTTGTTCTAGTCCGTACATCACTTCCGGTTGCAGAATCGGATAGGTAGCGCTATTTTGATAGAACACCGGCTCCAATACACTGACTTGGACAGTCCTGGGACAAGGTCATCCAGCACCCAGGGTGAAGATGCCAACCTGCACCCCCCCCTTTCCCTTAGGGTTAAGGCGCCCCTATCCCTGCAATAAACCATTGCACCCAGGGCAGCCATCTCTTCTGCCCACCCCTTATCCCGGACCTGGTGCACTGTGTCCCCCATCCAACGTTTATATGGCATCCATCTGTTCTTCTCTGCTATTTTTATACAATATACGGATATGATACTAAGGCCTCATGCAGAATGACACACATTATTCCTTTCCACATGACTGTTTTCCCATATTGCTCACATATTCACAAAGCAGCAATTTCTTCCTCCTATAATTAACCACTTGCCTACCAGGCACTTTAACCCCCTTACTGCCCAGGCCCGCTTTTGGCGCTGTTGCACTTTGAATGACAATAGCGCGGTCATGCAACACTGTACCCATATCAAATCTTTTTCATTTTGTTCACACAAATATCGCTTTCTTTTTGTGGTATTTAAAGGAGGAAGTAAACCCTACTTGGCAAGTTGTACCTATAGGTAAGCCTATGATAAGGCTTACCTATAGGTACTGTAAATATCTCCTAAACATGTACCGTTTAGGAGATATTTATCTTCGATGCATCCAGTGACATCACTGGCGCATGCGCTCTGAAGGAACTGCCACTCGTGCCGTTCCTTCAGAGCTCCGTGCCGTGACCGTCGGCTCCAGCGCGCGAGTGACGTCACCGCAGCTCCGGCCAATCAGATGGCCGGATGCCGCGATCCCGGAAGACGGGCGACTGGACATGTCGCCCGTCATACAGGTAAGCAGGCGGCACGGCAGGGGCTCGTTCTAAGGTAAGTATTTCATAATGAGCTAGTATGCAATGCATACTAGCTCATTATGTGTTTGTCTTTCAGGGTAAAAAAAAAAAAAAAAAAAAAAAAAAAAAAAAAAAAAAAAGGGGTTTACAACCTCTTTAATCACCACTGGGGGTTATTTTTTGCTAAACAAAAGAAGAAAAGAAAAAAAAAAAACCCGTGTGTGAGGTACCGCACTGGTAAAGTACTAGCGTGCATAAAGGTTCTTTTCCCTCCCCAGACCGCTGACAGGGCCTGTTTGGGGAGTTACAAGATTTGTTACTTCAACGGATAATTGTCCCGGTTCTGACTTTGGAACGTTTTCAGGGTTTTTATTCAAACCTGTTCATAGTCCCCAGGAAGGAAGGCAAAGTGCGTCCAATCCTGGACCTCAAGGCTCTAAACTGCTTTGTGCGGGAAGGTACAGAAGTTCAGAATGGAATCCATTCTGGTGGCATCCCTGCATCAGGGAGATTTCCTCGCCTCTATCGATATAAAGGTCTACCTTCCCATTCCAAAATGTGCCAGTCACCAGAGTTTTCTCCGCTTTGCTGTGGGAGAGGAGCATTATCAGTTTGTGGCATTACCCTTTGTTCTCCTCTTTGCTTCTCGGGTCTTCACAAAAGTGTTAGCCCCAGTGCTAGCTTTTCTACGCTAACGTGGGATTGTGGTACTGGGCTACTTGGACAATCTCCTCACTCAGGGCAAGTGGAGGAAACGTTGATGACCGCCATCTAATGTAATATGAAGGTAAGCGCCCTTGATGTGGGGATGCCCTTACTATACGAATGGACCCCATTCTGAACTTCTCTATCCACACAATCCGTTTAAAGCCTTGAGGTCCAGGATTGGACACACCTTGCCTTTCTTCCTGGGAATGTACACAGATTTGACCAGAAACCTTGAAAACATTCCGATTTTTGGAACCGGAACTATCACCCCTTGTAGTAGAAAGACTTGCACCACCCAGAAGAGACCCCGCAGGTGGTCTGGGGACAAATGCAGATTGGAAGGAAAGAACCTCACTGGAGGATAAGACAAACCCGATTTTGTAGCCGAAACGGATCAGCTCGTGGACCCACCTTGTCTTGAATCAGGAAGATCCATGGGTCTGGAAAGAAACAAAGAATCCCCCCCCCCCACCTCAGACACAGTTGAGGGCAACCCTTCAGGCAGAAGAGGGTGTAATGATATCCCGCACTGGACATAAGGCAAGCTGTAGCAAGCGGCCATGTTGTTCAGTTATTATAGGTCATACATGACAGTTCTACACACAGTGATATTATTGCCCCCTCCCCACCTCATGCAATTCATAGAATGCATAGGTTTTACACTTCCAAAGCGGCTCATCTCAACTGGGCCCTGGCAGGATGTCCGTTTCTTCCATCCAGGCCTATCGTAAAACTTTGAACAAATCCACTAAGGATAACCAAAACTAATGGGAGTCATAAATAGCAATCAGCAAGCTCTACCAGTTCAAAACTTAATACACACACGATTCATAAATGCAGACAAGAACATGGCACATAAACAATAAGTATAAATTTGGATGAGAAATATACTGACCGAATTAAGACAATGCATGACCACCCTATCACATATAGAATAGAAGATAGCTGTCAGATATTCCCTGGGTGACAAGTTTATCTGAGATATTCTGTGTTCGGTATCCCTGGATGCAAAATTACATGCAGAATGATAAAACTATTAGTTTAGAGAATGTAACCAATACATATTTTAAGACATGAATAGTGGTATAAAAACTGTCCAAAGAGGAGGATCCTGATACAGTCATAACCCCCAGGACAGCCCACTGCCACTCCGTTTTAAATGGTCAGAGGCATCTGTCAACACCCCTTTGATCCCAGAGAAAAAGGGAGACCCCTAACCAGTGAGTTCTCAAGGTAACATCAAAAAATGAACATCTATCAAGTTTGAGAACCAATCACAACTGGCTTATCGATTGAACTGATAACACCCAGGACATTGACTGCAAGTAGCCTTCCTCCTCAATTATACCTTATTTTTCTGTTTGCTGAATTGTGTCTCTATTTCTTTGAAACACTTTTCCTGTAAATATTTTATTTGCACCAACTTTGACCTTTTCATTATAAAACCTTATTTTGAAAAGTGTTAGCTTGCATTAAGACCTTAGGGACAAGGTTAACAAAAGAACCTGTCTCTTAAAGAGTGCTACTTTATAGAATAAATCCTCTGAACATTCCAGTCTGTGGTGACAGTGTGTGTTACAGACGATTATTCTAAAATCATAATTGGTATTAATAAAATTACGAACTTCCTCTGGTCTCAGAACGGAGGTGGTGGCAGTCAAAGGGTTAATTGCTTAATTAGCACAGTGACAATCGCGCCCAGCCTGCTGGCATTTAGATTGTGGTCCTGCAAGCTGGAAAATCTTCGTGCCGGGTGCAGCAGAGTGGCATTGTAACGTAAGTGACGGCAGAGTGCGAGATTGGCCAGTCCTTTGTCACGAGTTAGTGAAAAGGGCAGGGATCCAATACCGGCATCCGTCACAGAGGGCTTTGTCTGCAGGTCTGGAACAACCTGCTCTCTGTAACGAGACTCCTCACCCCTGGCAGCCTGTGGAAGAAGAGTACTCTTCCCCTCTGTAAAACCCTTAAGGATATCATTCGATTAAGATCCAAACAGGCGATCTCCCAAAAAGGAGAGAACAGATAAGGCCATCTTGGAAGACTGGCCCACAGATCAGCATTTCCGCCATATCAGGCGCCGAAGGACGACTGCTGTCATGGACAGCCTAGAAAAGGGAGCCGCATCCAGAGAGGCACCACAGACAAAACTGAAACCCCTAGACCAACCGGTCCGCCAGCTCGCAAGGGCAGGGGGGGGGGGGGGGGGGGAGCTGTTCTCCTTCCAGATCCTGGTGCAAAACTTTGCCCACTCTGTTGAAGTCTGGGACACCAATTCTATGGTGAACACCAGCCTAAGGACCAAACAGGCCACAGTAAACATGTAGCAGACCAAAGTCTCGGCTCTCCAAGAGCTGCACCAGATTTTGCACTCTCCAGTTTTAGTAAATCCCCCTCAATGTGTGTTGCAGGAAGAAAAAAAAAAAAAAAAAAAAAACAACAGCACATTGTTGCTGTCAGAGGAGAGCCCTGTGTTCGGCACGCCCACGCAGGGCTCCCGTCGGCAAGCCCACGCAGGGCTCCCTTCCGCAAGCCCACGCAGGGCTCCCTTCCGTAATCTCCAGAGCCTATCGTTGGGTGCTGGTAACCAATCAGCAGCCGGCACCCACTGATTGGTTCATGCTGCAGCTAATCCCAGCACAGCTGGTGCACTCTCTAGCCCAGCGCACAGCTCATGTACTAGGTATATGATCCAGCGCAGGAGAGTCGCCTTAGCAGGCAAGCTCCTAATGCAAATTTATTTAACCTGAGTTCACCCTGCTATGGTACGAGACACCGCATGTAATTTGCACCGGAACCGCAGCACATTCATCTACGACTTACATGCGGTATCTCTGGGGGGCGATTTGAGCCCTGGATTTGTATGACTTAAATCGCACCAAAGTGGTACAGGACCTGTTTTTTTTGGTCTGCACCAGTTTGGCCAATCACAGCAGTCACATGACCCAAATGTCCACCTCCCAGTGTTTGGAAACCCTTAAAAGGGCCAGGAGACGGCCTGTGGGAAGGGGTTAACATGTATTCTGATATATCCATAATCTGACAAATCTTTTAAAAAAACTCAAAAGCAGCCAAAGAAATAATGTGGAAACAACCGATTTACATGAAATATTTAATTACAATATTACATTTCCCTTTAAAAACAGTAAACAAAATAAATAATCAGAAATGTTAGATGTGAATAATGCTTGCACAATCAGACGGAGTCTGTTAGACTTTTTTTTTTTTTAGAGACCAATCACATCTGCTCGATTCACCCGGAACCTGACCAGTACAAATAAAGACAGAGCCGGGAAAATCTTTGAGGAATAAATTTAATCTCTAGTGCCAGGAATAAAAAAAAAAAAAAAAAGTTAAACAGAACGGGGGAGGAGTCTCAAATCAAGTATCCAATCTTTATAATGCTTACATGAATTCCATACCATAAACTCTGAGATTTATAAAAAATCAAAAATATCTCTCATCCACTCTTCCAACTTGGCAAACAGTTCCTCAACGTGAAAAAAAATCTAAAAAGTTTAGCAGAACTCTGTAAATGGCGCAGCTCTGCAGACTTTAAGTGAACGCATCACCTTGATGAAGTGACGCCATCCGGGTTGTGACCGATCGGTATTCTGCCCATCGGTTCTCCTCAAGTCATCAAGAAGGGTGTAAAGATCGTTCCCGCTTCTGCCTCTTGCGGTCGCTCCATCCTGGGGGAACCGAGGGGCTTCATCTGATTGCAAAAAAATGATAGCAGACAAGTCCTCCAAGTAGAAGAGCTGGGGCGATGGCGGCTTTCGCCTTCAATGGACAGATCTGTATCATGTCTGGAGACTACAGTATACAGCTGGTTGTGGTGAAGACCAAAATATAAATCAGTTAATAAGCCGAGTGCATCGAAACAAGGAGGTGTGCAGACTGTTTTCATAAGAAAGCAGCCACAGCCAGAGCAGAAAAGCCTGTCCCCTGCCAGCACGCTGCAGAGCTGTGCGGAAAGCAGAAAAGCCTGTCCCCTGCCAGCACGCTGCAGAGCTGTGCAGAAAGCAGAAAAGCATGTCCCTTGCCAGCACGCTGCAGAGCTGTGCAGAAAGCAGAAAAGCCTGTCCCCTGCCAGCACGCTGCAGAGCTGTGCAGAAAGCAGAAAAGCCTGTCCCCTGCCAGCACGCTGCAGAGAAGGACCCTTTTCCTGTCTGAAGAGCAGACACCGCCAGAGCAGAAAAGCCTGTCCCCTGCCAGCATGCTGAAGAGCTGTGTGGAAAGCAGACACTGCAGAAAAGCCTGTCCCCTGCCAGCCTGCTACAGAGAAGTACCCTTTTTCTGTGAAGAGCAGCCAGAGCAGAAAAGCCTGTCACCTGCCAGCACGTTGTAGAGAAGGACCCCTTGTTTTCTGCTTTGGCTGCATTCCACACAAAAGCCTGTCCCCTGCCAGCATGCAGCAGATAAGGACCCCTTGTTCTGTGTGGAAAGCAGCCACAGCCAGAGCAGAAAAGCCTGTCCCCTGCCAGCATGCTTTAGAGGACGACCCCTTGTTCTGTGCGGAAAACTAGAGCAGAAAAGCCTGTCCCCTGCCAGCAGGCTACAGAGAAGGCAACCTTGTTCTGTGCGAAGAGCAGCCACAGCCAGAGCAGAAAAGCCTGTCCCCTGCCAGCACACTGTAGAGAAGTACCCTTTTTCTGTGAAGAGCAGAAAAGCCTGTCACCTGCCAGCACGTTGTAGAGAAGGACCCCTTGTTTTCTGCTTTGGCTGCATTCCACACAAAAGCCTGTCCCCTGCCAGCATGCAGCAGATAAGGACCCCTTGTTCTGTGTGGAAAGCAGCCACAGCCAGAGCAGAAAAGCCTGTCCCCTGCCAGCATGCTTTAGAGGACGACCCCTTTTTCTGTGCGGAAAACTAGAGCAGAAAAGCCTGTCCCCTGCCAGCAGGCTACAGAGAAGGCAACCTTGTTCTGTGCGAAGAGCAGCCACAGCCAGAGCAGAAAAGCCTGTCCCCTGCCAGCACACTGTAGAGAAGTACCCTTTTTCTGTGTGAAGAGCAGCCACAGCCAGAGCAGAAAAGCCTGTCCCCTGCCAGCATGCAGCAGAGGGCGACCCCTTGTTCTGTGTGAAAAGCAGCTAGAGCAGAAAAGCCTGTCCCCTGCAGAGGACCCCTTGTTCTGTGTGGAAAGCAGACACAGCCAGAGCAGAAAAGCCTGTCCCCTGCCAGCCCGCTGCAGAGAAGGACCCTTGTTCTGTGCAGAAAGCAGCCAGAGCAGAAAAGCCTGTCCCCTGCCAGCACACTGCAGAGAAGACTATTGCTGTATGTGTGGAAGCAGTGGTACTGACACACCCTGAGTCAGACCTATAGCTCTGCAATAAGCCAAACTCATTGCTCCCTGCTAATCAGTGAACTCTAATTCCGACAGGGGGGAGGCAGAACCTCTGCAGAGAGGAGACTGCTTCCACATAGTAAGTCAATTTCTAAAAAAAATATAACGGGACATTGAATCTTTGTTTAGATGCACTCGGAATGTATTTCGCTGATCGCTGTGAAGTTGGGCTTTCATGTTTGCAGGAAATGGTGAGTTTCTATGAATTAGCTAAAAATGTCACGCTGTGTTCCGGATCCCCGCATACCGAGTGCTGGGCAGTGCCAAGAGTCGTATCTGAAGTCCTGGGGGGAAAGCGGGGACCTTGTGTTCCGAGTAGAGAAGAAGTGGAGGTTTTTTTTTGGGGGGGGGGGGGGTAGAATTAGTAGATCCTGTGCGTTGAGTACAGAGTGGGGGAGGGGAGAGCCTGTGTGCTAAGTGAATGAGAGGTGTGCGGAAATTAGGGAATCCCAAACTGTACAACGAGATCCTCCTTGGCATCCACACGGATCTGTGAAAGTGCACTGAAGGCATAAGCTGCTATCTTTGAAACCTGTGTGTAAAAAAATAATAAAAGTAAAAATAAAAATGAGAATCCCAATTTACCACAAAAGGAAAAGAATAAAAAAAATGTTTTTTTTTTTTTCATAGGAATATCCAGTATTCTCATTTTAAGTCAGTAGATGGCGCTCTCCTTAGCACTTCTGTTAAATTTACAATTCTAGAAGTTAATGAGTCAAAGCGCAAGCCCTCCCCCCCGCAGCCCCGACCCCCAGAGCGGGAGGGCCCCCCCACGCAGCCCCGACCCCCAGAGCGGGAGGGCCCCCCCACGCAGCCCCGACCCCCCGAACAATGACTCCAAAAGGGAAGTTTAGGTAAAAGACAGGAAGGAAGGAAGGATGGATGGATGGATGGATGGATGGATGGAGCCCCCCCCCTCAACGTCCTAATTACTGTACACTGCTCGGTGTCATGACTCCCATAGACTGGAATGGTGATCAGAGAAAACTTGGTTGGGCTGCACCTATGTAATGACATCATACAATTTCTGGTCCCCAGCCCCGCCCACTCCCCTAGGCTGCTTACCTGCTGGATATCTGCATAAGGAACGGGGTCACTGGCGAGTATTTGGTGTGGCTGGGCGGTGAGCGAGGGCAGAGGAGGAACCACCTTCAAGTGCGTTAGGCTACTACTGATCTTCGCAAGCCGTGTGCTGCAGAGACAGAAAAACGCATGACTTCTAAACTGCACAGTGACACCTGAATACATCAATAGACAAATACACAGAGGACACTCACAGCTCAACTGTTATACCTGCCAGAGGCCAACACCCTTAAGATCCTTCTTTCCCTGCTCTGCGGTGGGGGCCGACTATTTGCCTATAGATTATGTGCCACTGCCCCGCCTCCTGCCAGCTTAAGGCAAGGCCCACACCAAGCCCCTCCTTCCTGTGTCGCTGGCCCATCTCCTCCACATTACAGGATAGACCCACACTGAGCCCCCCCCTTTCTCTGTCGCTGCCCCGCCTCCTGCTACCTCCAGACTACAGGCAAGGCCAACACTGAGCCCCCTCCATCCTGTGTCACTGCCCCGCTTCCTGCCACTTCCAGACTACAGGCAAGGTCCACAATAAGCCGTCTCCTTCCTGTGTCACTGCCCCCCCCCCTTCAGTTTACAGACAAGGCCAACACTGAGCCCCCTCTCCTTCCTGTGTCACTGCCCCACCTCCTGCTACCTCCAGACTACAGGCAAGGCCAACAGTGAGACCCCTCCTTCCTGTGTCACTGCCCCCCCCTCAAGATTACAAGCAAGGCCCACACTGAACCCCCTCCTCCTGCTACCTCCAGACTACAGGCAAGGTCCACACTAAGCACCTCCTGCTACCTCCAGACTACAGACAAGGTCCACACTGAGCCCCCTCCTTCCTGTGTCACTGCCCCCCCCTTCAGATTACAGGCAGGGCCCACACTGAGCCCCCTCCTTTGTGTCACTGTCCCACCTCCTGCCACCTCCAGACTACAGACAAGGCCGACACGGAGCCCACTCCTTCCTGTGTCACTGCCCCCCCTCCTTCAGATTACAGGCAAGGCCAACACTGAGTCCCCTCGTTCCTGTGTCACTGCCCCCCCCCTCCTTCAGATTACAGGCAAGGCCAACACTGAGCCCCCCCGTTCCTGTGTCACTGCCTAGCCTCCTGCTACTTTCAGACTACAGGCAAGGGCCACACTAAGCCCCTCCTTCCTGTGTCACTGCCCCACCTCCTGCTACCTCCAGACTACAGACAAGGTCCACACTGAGCCCCTCCTTCCTGTGTCACTGCCCCCCCCCTCCTTCAGATTACAGGCAAGGCCCACACTGAGCCCCCTCCTTTGTGTCACTGCCCCACCTACTGCTACTTCCAGACTACAGGCAAGGCCCATACTAAGCCCCTCCTTCCTGTGTCGCTGCCCCACCTCCTAAGTCAGACTATTGATAAAGCCCACACCAGCCTCCTTTAGATTACTGGTAAAAGGCAAACAAAACCTTCATGTGCCAATACCCCACTTCCTTCAGATTACCAGTAAGGCCAACACCATACCACCTCATTGTGCCACTGCCCCGCCTCCTTTAGATTACTGATAAGGCCCACACCTCCCTCTTTGCTATAAGCCCACCTACATACCTCCCACTCCCACCTATCCACAGGAGAGAGCAACTGCAAAGCTCACTACAGTTTGTGAGCAATTCATATAACAAAAAAAAAAAAAAAATGGATTTTTGTCTTACCGTAAAATCCTTTTCTGATGTTCATTGACGGACACCGCGCCATATGTTCTTTGACTTTGGGTTATGCTGCTTCTCCATAGGTGCAGTACTAGGCGGAAACAAATCTTGACTAAGCCCCTAGGGCCGTTCTAGGTACTTCCCACTTTTTGCTATAGCAGCGTCAGAAGAATACATAAACCCAACCCAACAGAGGGGTGGGTGATAACAAGCAGTGTCAGAAGAATACATAACCCAACAGAGGGATAGGTGATGTGTCGTCAATGAACCTCAGAGAAAAGGATTTTACAGAAAGACAAAAATCCAGTTCCCTTTCGTTCATAGACGGGACACAGCTCCAGATCTTTGACTCTGGGGACGTCCCAACATGAGGGGTGGGAAAAACACAACAATGCACATAATTCCCAAAAAGGGCTAAATATGGCCAACCAGGTAAACCAGGAGCTCAACCCTGAACAACTGGAGCTCACCACCCAGAAGAAAAAAAAAGTACACCCTCAAGAGGGAGGAGCCAATGCAACCGTGGCCTTCAAAACCTTGCGGCCGAAAGCAGCATCTGCAGATGCTAGAACATCCACCTTGTAAAACGTGGTGAATGTATGCACAGACGAAAAGGTGGCCACCTTGCAGACCTGAACCACTGACGCCTCATGACGGACGGCCCAGGAGGCACTGAGCGCCCTCGTAGAATGCACCTTAACAAGGAAAAGAGGATCCTGACCCTTAATGGAATAAGCCTGCAACCGTCTGCCTGATCCATGTGGAAATGGTTGCAGCAGACGCAGCCCCTTATGAGATCCATCCCTAAGGACAAACAAGGAATCTGGATTTCCGAATCACCTCAGTTGCCACCAGGTACACCCTGATTGCCCGAACCACATCCATGGAAAGTAAAGCAATTTATTTAGGATGTTTTGGCTTCGGGCACAAGGAAGGCCACACAATGTCTTCATTAAATTGGAAACCCGAGATGACCTTCGAAAGGAACGACCGACAGGGACGTAGCATCACTTTGTCCCAGTGAACCACCAGGTAAGGTGACCGACAGGACAACGCAGCCAGTCCTGACACCCTGCGTGCAGAAGTAATAGCCACCAAAAAAGCTACCTTCTGTGACAGAGTAAGCAGAGGAAGTTCACATATAGATTTTCAAAACCGACAGAACCAAAATTGAGATCCCCCATGGAGGTACCAGAGACCTTACCGGAGGAGCCAAGAGGCGAACCCCCCTGAACGAAAGTGTGAACCAAAGAATTTGTAGCCAACGGGCGTTGGAAAAAAATTGCCAAAGCAGAAATCTGGCCCTTGATAGTGCCCAGAGCCAAATGTTTATCTACACCTTGTAGAAACTACAGCAGATGGGACACTGAAAAGAAATGGGGAGAACCCCAGGGGAGAAACCCCCCCCCGAAACTCACACTAAGAAATGTACGCCCTCCAGACTAAAATAAATCTTCCTAAAAGTAGATTTTCTAGCTTTTGACAAGAGTAGGAATCACTGAATCCGACAACCCTCTATCCTTCAGTACCTGGCTTTCAATAGGCAGGCCGTTAAAGCCAGCAACTGTAAGGCAGAAGGATGGAAGATCAGCCCTTGAGACAAAAGATCTTCTCTGAGGATTCTCCGAGGAACCTGGGCTACCAAGCCTTACGAGGCCTGCGTACCAAGACTGACGAGGCAAGTCTGGAACCACCAGAATGACTGGAATCCCTTCTGCCTCAATTCTGTGCAGAAGCCACAGCAGAAGCTGTAGTGGAGGAAAAGCATAAATCAGACGATACTGACCCTATGGGGCCACCAGAGCGGCATTGGCAGCCAAACTATCCCGAGATCTTGCCACAAACCTTAACCTGAGACAAGAGGCCAACAGGTCCACATCGGGAGCCCGCCACCTGAGACATAGTTGTTGAAACACTTCCAGATGAAGAGACCATTTGCACGGACTCGGGGCCTGCCGACTAAGGTGTCCGTCTGCCAATTTTCCACTCCTGGAACGTGCACAGCAGAGAGTTATGCCCATCTTAAAATGCCGGCAACTTCTCTGGCCGCCAGGGCACTTTTTGTGCCCCCTTGATGATTGACATATGCCACAGCCGTGGCATTGCCCGACTGAATCATTACCGGACATCCCTGCAGACGATCCGTCCACTAGGAAAGGCATAGCCTGATCGCCCGAATATCCAGGATATTGATCGGAAGACTGGACTCCTCCTGAGTCCAAACCCCTTGTGCCGAATCTGTGCTCAAGACACCTCCCCACCCAGACAGGCTGGCATCCATGGTAACCACTGTCCAGTACAGGGGGAGAAAGGATCTCCCTTGTCGAAGCACCGGGGAACAGAGCCATCAAAGCAACGATCCCGTCGCACCCCGGCTCAACAGAATCAGATTGTCGAGAGTTAGGAGGATTCTTGTCCCATTTGGCAAGGATCTCCTTTTGCAGAGGCCTGGTATGTAACTGAGCAAACGGAACCGCCCCTAAGGTGGAGACCATCAGGCCCAGCACTTGCATGCACACCCAGAGAGACGACCAACAGTTGGACAACAGGAGCCGAATCGCATGCTGAAACTTTAGCAGTTTTGCCTCCGGGAGAAACACCCTGGCTGAGACTGAATCCAAAGTCAGATCCAGGTAGTCCAGCTTGTTGGATGGAGTCAGAGCCGATTTCTGAGAAATCAGCGTCCAGCCGACTTTTGCAGAGTTCGCACAGTGATGTCCAGATCGGCTTTTAAAGACAGACTCTTCTCATTAAAGGAGATCGTCCAGGTACCCCAGTACCGCGATCCCCCTCTGCCTGAGCAAGGCCAACACTTTTGAACACCCGAGGAGCTGAGGCGATACCAAATCGCCACAAATTGATAATGTTCCTCTCCCACGGCAAAACAAAGAAAACGCTGATGCATTACATCTATTGGGATATGAAGGTAGGCATCCTTGATATCGAGAGAGACCAGAAAACCCCCTTGATGAAGGGATGCCCCCACCTTGCGGAATGGACTCCCTTTGAAATTTCTGAACCCGCACAAAGCAATTTGGGGCCTTGATATCCAAGATTGGACGGACCTTGCCTTCCTTCCTGGGAACAGTAAACAGATTTGAATAAAATCCCTGAAAAGGTTCCAGCTCTGGAACCGGGACAATTACTCCCTGTGACAGCAGATCCTTCACCGTCCCATAAAGGCCCTGCAGCCGATGCAGGGACAGGCACAAGTTGGAAGGAAAGAACCTTGCTGGAGGCAAGGACCGAAACTCGATCTTGTAACCGGACCAAATCAACTCGTGGACCCATTTGTCTTGATTAAGCAAGGTCCACGGGTATGGAAAAAGGCGAAGACATCCCCCCACCCTAGATATCGGTACGGGCACCCCTTCAGGCAGAGGAGGACTTGTTTGCGGGACCAGTGGAACCCACTTTTGACTTTACAGCCCAGGGTCTCTTGGAACCTCCCGCAAAGTTACGGGTGAGCTTTTGTGCCTTGTCTTGCGAGCCCGCGGGACAAAAGGGCTGTTTGTGAGCTGAGAAGAAAGGACAACGAGGTTCTTTGCTCTTGGCAACCTGTGGAAGCACAGCACTCATACCCTTTTCATGCGCGGCCGCACTGCGTCCGAGCACTCAGGGTGCGTGGAGGCAGACCCAGTGGGTTGACTCGCGCCCGTGGCAGCCAAATCCACCTCAGACTCTGAGGAGGCAGAGAATACAGGTGAGGGTGGTGGGCACTTCTTGCTAGGCCGCTTTTGAAAAGCCATATCAACCTTTGATACAAGTGACTGTAGGACCACCACCATAGCTGCCAGGGCAGACTGAGACCCAGAGGGTCCCACAGCTTCTGAGAGTGGGCCAGGTGGAGATACCTGCTCCAGGGATTCCATGGTTAAATCGGAGGCCGCCCTTAATATGCAAGAAAAAAAAAAAAAAAAAAAAGTTTTTTTTTTTTTTTTTAAAACCCTCACACCGCTACTACTGTGGGACTGTAAGACCCAGCTCACCAGAGGCGCTGCTATAGCAGAAAAAGGAGCTGTATACCCGCAGGGACTCCCCACCACCTATTCAGAGCTGGACACAGAGCGCCAAGCTGCTTGCCATGCTGCGATCAGAAAAGGAAGAGGAAGGGCAGTCACTGCCACTAGAGGCCAATTGCCACATCACCGCTCCATAGGCTACAAGAAAATGGCCGCCGCATTGACTTCAATGGGAAACTCCAAAAACATGGGCGCTGGACTATACAAAACATGGCTGTATACAGCCATTCACAACAAAATGGCGGTGCCACGCGCCACCCAGGACCACTACAAGTGCTTGTAGTCCACTGGGGTGGGGGGGGGTCTACAAAAGGGACCACCTGCACAGCCATTCGCCACAGGAGCTTCAAAAATGAGTCACCGGCAGCGCTCCCCCGCCTCCGTCCAGCCCATCAACATGACACCCCACACCTCCAACAGCCCATGCACCCCGAGCGGGACTAAAGGGGGGGGTAGGTGAGGGCAACCAGTACAGGGGAACCCCGCTAGTGAGGGGGGGGGGACCATGAGGGAAGGGTGGGCACAAAATAGGCCTACCAACCCCAGGAAGGGGGATCGCGTCCACCCCAGTATTACCCCAGAGAAGAGGGGGGGGGGGGGGGGACACTACTCACCACACCTGGGAAACCCATTGGGCACAACTCCTGACAGTCCACCTCGCCATCTTTGAATGGGGGTGCTGCAAGCCAAAAGTTACGCTGCGACTGTGGCAGTGACCATTATCGCATCCAGGGCCATGTGTCATCGCGAGGTGCTTCACTCGCCAGCCAGCCGCCATCCAGTGGGGCTATGTCATGGCCAACCAAGCCTGGAGCAAATAGTTGGGTCGCACTCGCTGGCCAGACTAGGAATACTAAGGATCTAGGATATCCAGTGCGTTACCCAGTCCAGCAGTTTATTATTTTCTGTTCCTGTGAAAACTACAAAAAGGAAGAAAAAAATTCAATTTAAAAAGGGGAAAAAATATGTCAGGACCAGAGATCCCAGCAGGGAACCAGGTCCTTACTCCTGACTAGGCAGAAAAAAAACTGAAGTCCTATGGCAGAAAGTGGGAAGTATACCCCCTAGGACTGCCCTAGGGGAATAGTAAAGTTGTTTCCACCTAGTACTACTCCTATGGAGAGCAGCATAACCCAAGGGTCAAAGAAGATATGGAGCTGTGTCCGTCAATGAACGAAAGAGGAATGAAAAAAAAGCTATTGCTTGTTGGTATTTACATTTTCTAACTTTTGTATCCATGACCCAAATTAAAGCACATGTAAACCCAAAACCTGTTTTTCAGTATTGGTCATCAGTGTATACAGTCGTTCTGAGCAAATCAGCTGTGTTTTTGGACTGCTTTTGCAAGATCCTTGGTGTGCGAATTATATCTACTTGTAACTGATACAGTGGCCAGGTGGTGATCGCTTCAGCACCCAGTATACAACATGCCTTGAAACCAGGAAGGTGTGCGATAGGAATATGTACTGTAAAGCAGTGTTCCCCAACCCCCGGGCCGCAGACCGGTAACGGTCCTTGGATCAAACGGTACCGGTGCGCCCAAAGAACATTTCCATTTTAGAAAAAAAAAAATTTTTTTCAGAAAAGGGTGGACCCGGGGCACAGAGCAGTGCGCCCTGAGCCCACCCATTTGTGTGACAACAGCAAATGAATATTCGCTATTGTCACACGGATCCTCCTCCTGGCCAATCAGGAAGCAGGTCCGAGACGCGTTTCCTGATTAGCCGAAAGGCGAACCCATGCCATTGGCCAAGGAAGAGGAGGAAGAGGGAAGACTCGAGGAGACGCGGGGAGACAGAGGAGAAGCCGCCGCTGCAAATCAGGGGCACGCTGTGGGCACTCTGCATTGACTGGGGGGCACGCTGTGGGCACTCTGCATTGACTGGGGGGCACGCTGTGGGCACTCTGCATTGACTGGGGGGCACGCTGTGGGCACTCTGCATTGACTGGGGGGCACGCTGTGGGCACTCTGCATTGACTGGGGGGCACGCTGTGGGCACTCTGCATTGACTGGGGGGCACGCTGTGGGCACTCTGCATTGACTGGGGGGCACGCTGTGGGCACTCTGCATTGACTGGGGGGCACGCTGTGGGCACTCTGCATTGACTGGGGGGCACGCTGTGGGCACTCTGCATTGACTGGGGGGCACGCTGTGGGCACTCTGCATTGACTGGGGGGCACGCTGTGGGCACTCTGCATTGACGCCCCCCCCCCACACTCAGCGGGCCACGGAAAAATTATGAAACGTTGACCGGTCCGCGGCGATAAAAAGGTTGGAAAGCACTGCTGTAAAGGACATGACACCAGACATAATGAGGAATAGATTTATGGTTCCCATCGGCCCGTCATGACTCCCATAGGGACACGGCTCACCTGTACTGCCTGGCTCTGTCCATACATTCATGCTGCTCCATCCCCTGGGACTCTACAGCAGATACATCGATGATGTTCCTGTGCAGATACAGAACACACAGATTTATGTCACAGGAGAAAAGAGACAATTCATAAAAAGTCAAAATTTTACATTTTTATCATCGGAAATACCAATTCCAGCAGCTTTGTCTACCTACAGAGCCCCCCACCCCCCCCCTTTTTAGATTTTGCAGGGTTACAATCTGGATTAACCACTTCCTGATCAGGCTTTTTCTGGCACTTTTTGTTTACAAGTTTAACCCCTTCATGCCTAAGCCTTTTTCTGACGTTTGTTGCTTACAAGTTAAAAATCTGTATTTTTTACTAGAAAAGACTTGGAACCCGTCGGTAGCGGGGAAAACGATCCGGTCTGCTCCCCTCTTAGGCAGGAAGTCTAGTAAAGGCAAGCTGGCCCCCACTCCACTCTATGGCCTCGGAGGACCGGAGCGATGTCATAAGTCACTTCCTCCCAATCCCAACGGCCTTAACCGGTTGCCGACCGCCGCACGACTATATACTGCGGCGGTCAGCCCCGGCCAGGCAGAGTGATGTATATATATGTCACTCGCCTGTCACTGACTTGAGAGCCAATTGCGGGCGGGCACGCGCCCGCCGCGGCTCGTTCACTGACAAGTCAGTGCGTGTGACCGGCGGACCCGATGTCTGCCGGTCACACTACGATTGCTCCGGTGAAGGGAGAAAGGCGGAGCGGCTTATGTAAACAAGCCGCCCGTCATTCTCCCTGGTGTAAAAATGAAGATCAGACGGTTCTACTATGTAGGACCGTTGATCTTTGTTTTTACACCAATAGCCAGTCTATACAGTTAGAATCACGCCCCTAGGACACACTTAACCCCTCCCTCTCCAATACAGTTAACCCCTTCCCTGCCAGTGTCATTTTTACAGTGACAGTGCATATGTATAGCACTGATTACTGCAGTAATGTCACTGGTACCCCCAAAAGTGTCAAAAATGTCAGTCAAGGGTCCGATCTGTCCGCCGCAATGTTGCAGTCCCGGGAAAAAAAAAAAAGTCGCAGATCGCCGCCATTACTAGTTAAAAATAAAAAAAAATTATAAAAATGACAAATGTTCCCCGTAGTTCGTAAACGCGATAACTTTTGCGCAAACCAATCAAAATACACTTATTGCGATTTTTTTTTTTACCAAAAATATGTAGCAGAAAACAAAATTGGCAAAAAAATTTTGATTTTTTTACATTTTTTTTTAGAGAATTTCATATAAAAAATAGTTATTTTTTCAAAATTGTCGCTCTTTTTTGTTTATAACAAAAAAAAAAAAAAAAAAAAAAAAAAAAAAAAAAAAAAAATCGCACAGCAAATACCACCAAAAGAAAGCTCTATTTGAGCGAAAGAAGGACGTCAATTTAGTTTGGGTACAGCGTCGCACGACCGCGCAATTGTCCGTTAAAGTCACGCAGTGCCGAATCGCAAAATAGGCCCTGGTCTTTGAGCAGCCAAATCCTCCGGGGCTGAAGTGGTTAAAGTAACGCAGTGCCGAATCACAAAATATGGCCTGGTCAGGAAGGGGGTAAAATCTTCCGGTATAGAAATACGCTCATTGAGAATATTTTTGTCAAAGACATGTAGCTAAATACATTTTGGCCTAAATATATGACAAAAATTGAATTTATTGGATATTTTTTAACTGTCAAAGTAGAAAATATAAATTTTTTGCAAAATTTTCGCTCTTTTATTAATAATCACAAAAAATGAAAATCGCAGAGGTGATCAAATATCACCAAAAGAAAGCTCTGTTTGTGGGAAAAGAAAGAACGTAAATTTAGTTTGGGTACGGCGTTGCACGACCGCGCAATTGTCAGTTAAAGTCGCGCAGTGCCAAGTTGATAAAAGTGGCCTGGACGTAAAGCAGGAAAATCCTCCGGTCTTAAAGTAGTTAAAAGCAATGTAAAAATAAAAATTAAAATAGGAAAAATAAAATAAAAATGTAAGCGCCCCGTCCTTGTTAGCTCGCATGCAGAAGCGAATGAATACGCAAGTTGCGCCCACATATGTAAATGGTATTCAGACATGTGAGGTATCGCTGCAATCGTTAGAGCGAGAGCAATAATTCTAGACCTAGACCTCCTCTGTAACTCTAATCTGGTAACCTGTAGAAATTATTAACCACTTTACCACCGGAGGATTTTGCTGCTTTACGTCCAGGCCACTTGTTGCGATTCGGCACTGTGCGACTTTAACTGACAATTGCGCGGTCATGCAACGCTGTACCCAAACTAAATTTACGTCTTTTTTTCCCCACAAACAGAGCTTTCTTTTGGTGGTATTTGATCACCTGTGCGATTTTTACTTTTTGCGATGTTAATAAAAAAATGCGAACATTTTGAAATAACAACAATATTTTTCTACTTTGAGAGTTAAAAAATATCCAATATATTCAATTTTTGTCAGATATTTAGGCCAAAATGTATTTAGCTCCATGTCTTTGACAAAAAAATTCTCAATGAGCGTATTTTTAACCACTATAAGACCGGAAGATTTTACCCCATTCCTGACCAGGCTATATTTAGCGATTCGGCACTGCGTTACCCTAACGGACAATTGCGCGGTCGTGCAACGCCGTACTCAAACGAAATTGACGTCCTTTTTTCCCCCACAAACAGAGCTTTCTTTTGGTGGTATTTGATCACCTGTGCGATTTTTTCTTTTTTGCGATATTAATAAAAAAAGAGCGACGATTTTGAAAAAATAAAAATATTTTTCACATTTTTTTTATATGAAATCCCCCCCCCCCCCCCCCCGAAAAAAAATGTAAAAATAAAATTTTACATTTTAGGCCAATTTGTTTTCTGCTACATATTTTTGGTAAAAACAAAACAAAAAAAAAAAAAACATCGCAATAAGCGTATTTTGATTGGTTTGTGCAAAAGTTATTGTGTTTACTAAATACGGGAAATTTCTGTCATTTTTATTGTTTTTTTTCTTTAACGAGTAATGGCGGCAATCTGCGATTTTTTTTGCGGGACTGCGACATTGCGGCGGACAGATCGGACCCTTGACTGACAATTTTGACACTTTTGGGGTTACCAGTGACATTACTGCAGTAATCAGTGCTATACATATGCACTGTTACTGTAAAAATTACACTGGCAGGGAAGGGGTTAACTGTATTGGTGATCAAGGGGTTAAATATATGCCTGGTCCTTGTGGGGGGAGGGGATTGTGTGACACAGGCACAGATCGCAGGTTCAGCTATGCTGAATCCTGTAATCTGTCACAGAGGAGTTCCGCCCACTTTGTTTACACAAGCAGGCGGATTTCCTCACTCGATCCCCGACGATCGGGGAAGAGCGGCAGTGATCACCGCCTCTCCTCCCCTGGCCCGACTCCCGCTGTGACTGAATACAGCGGGAGTGAGCCTCCGGCAGCATGCATGCACCGCCCACAAGGGGAGGAGTCCAGCGACGTAGGTCTACGTCACTGGACGATAACGAGCCACTTTGCCGCAGTACCAGCTCAGTGAGCGGTCGGCAAGTGGTTTAAGTGTTGCATATGGGGATTTTTAAAACACCGTAGTTTGTTACCATTCCACGAGTGTGCGCAATTTTGATGCATGACATGTTAGGTATCCATTTACTCAGAAGTAGTCATATATGACGAAACGCGTCAGCGCCATGTTATCTGCCATCATTCCAGTACACGTTGATTGTATGCTCATTTTACTTGGACTTGTGTAAGTTTTTTTGTTTTTTTCAATCCCCCTTTAACCGGTTGCCGACCGCCGCAAGTACATATACTGCGGCGGTCAGCCCCGGCCAGGCACTGGCTTGTGAGCCAATCGCGGGCGAGTGCGCGCCCCGGCTCGTTCCCTGGGAAGTCCGTGCGTGTGACCGGCAGACGCGATGTCCGCCGGTCACTCGCGATCGTCCTCCGTGAAGGGAGAAAGGCAGGTGGCTAATATAAACAAGCCGCCTGTCATTCTCCCCTGTGCAGGAATGGTGATCATACGGTTCTACTATGTAGGACCGTTGATCTCTCTTCCTACACCAGTAGCCACAGCCAATCACAGTTAGAAGCACGCCCCTAGGGACACACTTAACCCCTCCTTCCCCAATAAAATTAACCTCTTCCCTGCCAGTGTCATTTTTACAGTAACAGTGCATCTTTATAGCACTGATTACTGCAGTAATGTCACTGGTAACCTCAAAAATGTCAATGGTCCGATCTGTCCGCCACAACGTCGCAGTCCCGCAAAAAAAAAAAAAAATTGCAAATCGCCACCATTACGCGTTAAAAAAAAAAAAAACACCAAAAATCTTTCCCTTTGTTAGTAAACTCGATAACTGTTGCGAAAACCAATCAAAATACGCTTTTTGCGATTTTTTTTAACAAACATATGTAGCAGAAAACAAATTGGCCAAAAATAAAAAATTTAGATTTTTACATTTTTTTTGGGGGAATTTCATATTAAAAAACGTGAAAAATATTGTTATTTTTGCAAAATTGTCGCTCTTTTTTTGTTTATAGCGCAAAAAGTAAAAAAAAAAAAAATCGCACAGGTGATCAAATACCACCAAAAGAAAGCTCTGTTTGTGGGAAAAAAAATAAGGCATGGTTTTCCAAAAAAAAGTTGCGTTCATAAAACCGCTGCGCAAATACGGTGTGATAAAAAAAATTAAAAAAAAAAAATATATATATTTAATGTTTGGGAGTTCCAAATAGTTTCCTAGCAAAAAAAAAAAAAAAAAAACTGGATATAAAATGTATTGGGGTATGGAGGAGCATGGGAGCCACTCCCCTTCTCATGTGACGGTGCTGGTGCTCAGTGATTGGCCCAGGTGCTGCTGTAGAGAGGAGTAAAGCCACTCCCCTTCTCATGTGACAGTGCTGGTGCTCAGTGATTGGCCCAGGTGCTGCTGTAGAGAGGAGTAAAGCCACTCCCCTTCTCATGTGACAGTGCTGGTGCTCAGTGATTGGCCCACATGCTGCTGTAGAGAGGAGTAAAGCCACTCCCCTTCTCATGTGACAGTGCTGGT
Source organism: Pelophylax lessonae (assembly GCF_965119305.1). Taxonomy (NCBI): domain Eukaryota; kingdom Metazoa; phylum Chordata; class Amphibia; order Anura; family Ranidae; genus Pelophylax; species Pelophylax lessonae. The sequence continues at coordinate 739,933,635 of NC_138769.1, read as the reverse complement.
GCTCTGTGATTGGCCCAGGTGCTGCTGTAGAGAGGAGTAAAGCCACTCCCCTTCTCATGTGACAGTGCTGCTGTAGAGAGGCGTAAAGCCACTCCCCTTCTTGTCATGTGACAGTGCTAATTGGCCCAGGTGCTGCTGTAGAGCCACTCCCCTTCTTGTCATTGTGACAGTGCTGGTGCTCAGTGATTGGCCCAGGTGCTGCTGTAGAGAGGAGTAAAGCCACTCCCCTTCTCATGTGACAGTGCTGGTGCTCAGTGATTGGCCCAGGTGCTGCTGTAGAGAGGAGTAAAGCCACTCCCCTTCTCGTGTGACAGTGCTGGTGCTCAGTGATTGGCCCACGTGCTGCTGTAGAGAGAAGTAAAGCCACTCCCCTTCTTGTCATGTGACAGTGCTGGTGCTCAGTAATTGGCCCAGGTGCTGCTGTAGAGAGGAGTAAAGCCACTCCCCTTCTCATGTGACAGTGCTGGTGCTCAGTGATTGGCCCAGGTGCTGCTGTAGAGAGGAGTAAAGCCACTCCCCTTCTTGTCATGTGACAGTGCTGGTGCTCAGTGATTGGCCCAGGTGCTGCTGTAGAGAGGAGTAAAGCCACTGGATGAGCTGCCCAAGGAAAGAAGAGGATTATCACCACTGCAAGGTTTACTCATTACACCTTCTAGTGTGGGGGAGGGGGGGGGATTATGTGACAGCACTTGGGCCACCAATCACTGAGCCCCACTAGGAGGAGACTAATGCAGTGACATCAGAATGGATGAGTTCTGACACTTTGGGTGGTTTTACAGTGATCTACAGTGGCTTGGCTGCAGCGTACCCACAAATTTCATGCAGTTTCCCACACTTCTCATAGATTTCTATCAGATCAGGAAGCGTTTTTGCGTTTTATGAAAATGCATTAAAGTCCTGCATGCTGAGATCTAATAGAAGTCTATGGGAAGTGAGGGTAACCTGCCCTGCAGCCAAGCCACAGCCAATCAGTGTGAAGCCGCACTTACTGCACTGAGGGGGCAGATGGGGGTGTATACTTTACACAGGGGGGAGTGGCTATCTGGAGACCCAGGCACTCCGCCCCCAAGGATCCCCTCTATCTATACTCACTGAGCCGTCCTGGCCAGGATCCGGGAGAGCAGCGCCTGCTCATCCGTCCGGGCCGCCGGGTTATTGGTGGAGTTCGGTTCGGATCCATTGGGCGTCCTGTTAGGAAGCGTCTGATTGGAGGGCAGCAGATGTTCCCTTTCACCCTGCTCCTGTCAGAGGGAGAAAACACCGGAACGTCACTTCATCCGAAACAATGTAACCCTCCGATCCCTCATCCCATACAATGTAACCCCCGATCCCTCATCCAAAACAATGTAACCCCCAATCCCTCATCCAAAACAATGTAACCCCCAATCCCTCATCCAAAACAATGTAACCCCCAATCCCTCATCCAAAACAATGTAACCTCCGATCCCTCATCCAAAACAATGTAACCCCCAATCCCTCATCCAAAACAATGTAACCCCCAATCTCTCATCCCATACAATGTAACCCCCGATCCCTCATCCAAAACAATGTAACCCCCGATCCCTCATCCAAAACAATGTAACCACCGATCCCTCATCCAAAACAATGTAACCCCCGATCCCTCATCCCATACAATGTAACCTCCGATCCCTCATCCCATACAATGTAACCCCCGATCCCTCATCCAAAACAATGTAACCTCCGATCCCTCATCCAAAACAATGTAACCCCCAATCCCTCATCCCATACAATGTAACCCCCGATCCCTCATCCAAAACAATGTAACCCCCGATCCCTCATCCAAAACAATGCAACCCCCAATCCCTCATCCCATACAATGTAACCCCCGATCCCTCATCCCATACAATGTAACCCCCAATCCCTCATCCCATACAATGTAACCTCCAATCCCTCATCCAAAACAATGTAACCTCCGATCCCTCATCCAAAACAATGTAACCCTCAAGCCCTCATCCCATACAATATAACCCCCGATCCCTCATCCCATACAATGTAACCCCCGATCCCTCATCCAAATCAATGTAACCCCCGATCCCTCATCCAAAACAATGTAACCCCCGATCCCTCATCCAAAACAATGTAACCCCCGATCCCTCATCCAAAACAATGTAACCCCCGATCCCTCATCCAAAACAATGTAACCAACCGATCCCTCATCTGAAACAATGTAACCCGCAATCCCTCATCCGAAACAATGTAACCCCCAATCCCTCATCCGAAACAATGCAACCCCCAATCCCTCATCCGAAACAATGCAACCCCCGATCCCTCATCCGAAACAATGCAACCCCCGATCCCTCATCCGAAACAATGCAACCCCCGATCCCTCATCCGAAACAATGTAACCCCCGATCCCTCATCCAAAACAATGCAACCCCCGATCCCTCATCCAAAACAATGTAACCAACCGATCCCTCGTCCCATACAATGTAACCCCCAATCCCTCATCCAATGTAACACTTGATCTGTGTCCCTTCCCCTCCCCCCATAGTGAAGTGAGGACTGTCTGTGTCTCTCCCCCCCCTCCCCCCAATAGTGAAGAGAGGACTGTCTGTGTCCCCCCTCCCCCCAATAGTGAAGTGAGGACTGTCTGTGTCCCCCCCCTCCCCCCAATAGTGAAGTGAGGACTGCCTGTGTCCCCCCCCTCCCCCCAATAGTGAAGTGAGGACTGTCTGTGTCCCCCCCAATAGTGAAGAGAGGACTGTCTGTGTCCCCCCCCTCCCCCCATAGTGAAGTGAGGACTGTCTGTGCCCCCCTCCCCCCAATAGTGAAGTGAGGACTGTCTGTGCCCCCCCCTCCCCCCAATAGTGAAGAGAGGACTGTCTGTGCCCCCCCCTCCCCCCAATAGTGAAGTGAGGACTGTCTGTGCCCCCCCCTCCCCCCAATAGTGAAGTGAGGACTGTCTGTGCCCCCCCCTCCCCCCAATAGTGAAGAGAGGACTGTCTGTGCCCCCCCCTCCCCCCAATAGTGAAGAGAGGACTGTCTGTGCCCCCCCCTCCCCCCAATAGTGAAGTGAGGACTGTCTGTGTCCCCCACTCCCCCCCAATAGTGAAGTGAGGACTGTCTGTGTCCCCCCCTCCCCCCCAATAGTGAAGTGAGGACTGTCTGTGTCCCCCCCTCCCCCCAATAGTGAAGTGAGGACTGTCTGTGTCCCCCCCTGCCCCCCAAATAGTGAAGTGAGGACTGTCTGTGTCCCCCCCTCCCCCCAATAGTGAAGTGAGGACTGTCTGTGTTCCCCCCCCCCCCAATAGTGAAGTGAGGACTGTCTGTGTCCCCCCCCCCAATAGTGAAGAGAGGACTGTCTGTGTCCCCCCTCCCCCCAATAGTGAAGTGAGGACTGTCTGTGTTCCCCCCCCCAATAGTGAAGTGAGGACTGTCTGTGTCCCCCCCCCTCTCCCCCCAATAGTGAAGTGAGGACTGTCTGTGTTCCCCCCCCCAATAGTGAAGAGAGGACTGTCTGTGTCCCCCCCCTCCCCCCAATAGTGAAGTGAGGACTGTCTGTGTCCCCCCCTCCCCCCAATAGTGAAGTGAGGACTGTCTGTGTCCCCCCCCAATAGTGAAGTGAGGACTGTCTGTGTCCCCCCCTCCCCCCAATAGTGAAGTGAGGACTGTCTGTGTCCCCCCCTCCCCCCAATAGTGAAGTGAGGACTGTCTGTGTCCCCCCCTCCCCCCAATAGTGAAGTGAGGACTGTCTGTGTCCCCCCCTCCCCCCAATAGTGAAGTGAGGACTGTGTGTGCCCCCCCCCAATAGTGAAGTGAGGACTGTCTGTGTCCCCCCCTCCCCCCAATAGCGAAGTGAGGACTGTCTGTGTCCCCCCAATAGTGAAGTGAGGACTGTCTGTGTCCCCCCAATAGTGAAGTGAGGACTGTCTGTGTCCCCCCAATAGTGAAGTGAGGACTGCCTGTGTCCCCCCCCCAATAGTGAAGTGAGGACTGTCTGTGCCCCCCCCAATAGTGAAGTGAGGACTGTCTGTGTCCCCCCCCCTCCCCCCAATAGTGAAGAGAGGACTGTCTGTGCCCCCCCCTCCCCCCAATAGTGAAGTGAGGACTGTCTGTGTCCCCCCCTCCCCCCAATAGTGAAGTGAGGACTGTCTGTGTCCCCCCCCAATAGTGAAGTGAGGACTGTCTGTGTCCCCCCCTCCCCCCAATAGTGAAGTGAGGACTGTCTGTGTCCCCCCCTCCCCCCAATAGTGAAGAGAGGACTGTCTGTGCCCCCCCCCCAATAGTGAAGAGAGGACTGTCTGTGCCCCCCCTCCCCCCAATAGTGAAGAGAGGACTGTCTGTGTCCCCCCCTCCCCCCATAGTGAAGTGAGGACTGTCTGTGTCCCCCCTCCCCCAATAGTGAAGAGAGGACTGTGTCCCCCCCTCCCCCCATAGTGAAGAGAGGACTGTCTGTGTCCCCCCTCCCCCCAATAGTGAAGAGAGCACTGTCTGTGTCCCCCCTCCCCCAATAGTGAAGTGAGGACTGTCTGTGTCCCCCCCTCCCCCCAAATAATGAAGTGAGGACTGTCTGTGTCCCCCCCTCCCCCCAATAGTGAAGTGAGGACTGTCTGTGTCCCCCCCCCAATAGTGAAGTGAGGACTGTCTGTGTCCCCCCCTCCCCCCAATAGTGAAGTGAGGACTGTCTGTGCCCCCCCCTCCCCCCAAATAGTGAAGTGAGGACTGTCTGTGTCCCCCCCTCCCCCCAATAGTGAAGTGAGGACTGTCTGTGTCCCCCCCCTCCCCCCATAGTGAAGTGAGGACTGTCTGTGTCCCCCCCTCCCCCCATAGTGAAGTGAGGACTGTCTGTGCCCCCCCCCCAATAGTGAAGTGAGGACTGTCTGTGTCCCCCCCTCCCCCCAATAGTGAAGTGAGGACTGTCTGTGTCCCCCCCTCCCCCCAATAGTGAAGAGAGGACTGTCTGTGTCCCCCCTCCCCCCAATAGTGAAGTGAGGACTGTCTGTGCCCCCCCCCAATAGTGAAGAGAGGACTGTCTGTGTCCCCCCCCTCCCCCCAATAGTGAAGTGAGGACTGTCTGTGCCCCCCCCCCAATAGTGAAGTGAGGACTGTCTGTGTCCCCCCCTCCCCCCAATAGTGAAGTGAGGACTGTCTGTGCCCCCCCCCTCCCCCCTCCCCCCAAATAGTGAAGTGAGGACTGTCTGTGTCCCCCCCTCCCCCCAATAGTGAAGTGAGGACTGTCTGTGTCCCCCCCCTCCCCCCATAGTGAAGTGAGGACTGTCTCTGTCCCCCCCCTCCCCCCATAGTGAAGTGAGGACTGTCTGTGTCCCCCCCCCAATAGTGAAGAGAGGACTGTCTGTGTCCCCCCTCCCCCCAATAGTGAAGTGAGGACTATCTGTGTCCCCCCCCTCCCCCCAATAGTGAAGTGAGGACTGTCTGTGTCCCCCCTCCCCCCAATAGTGAAGTGAGGACTGTCTGTGTCCCCCCCTCCCCCCAATAGTGAAGTGAGGACTGTCTGTGTCCCCCCCTCCCCCCAATAGTGAAGTGAGGACTGTCTGTGTCCCCCCCTCCCCCCAATAGTGAAGTGAGGACTGTCTGTGTCCCCCCCCTCCCCCAATAGTGAAGTGAGGACTGTCTGTGTCCCCCCTCCCCCCAATAGTGAAGTGAGGACTGTCTGTGTCCCCCCTCCCCCCAATAGTGAAGAGAGGACTGTCTGTGTCCCCCCCTCCCCCCAATAGTGAAGTGAGGACTGTCTGTGTCCCCCCTCCCCCCAATAGTGAAGTGAGGACTGTCTGTGTCCCCCCCCAATAGTGAAGTGAGGACTGTCTGTGTCCCCCCCTCCCCCCAATAGTGAAGTGAGGACTGTCTGTGTCCCCCCCTCCCCCCAATAGTGAAGTGAGGACTGTCTGTGTCCCCCCCTCCCCCCAATAGTGGAGGACTGTCTGTGTCCCCCCTCCCCCCAATAGTGAAGTGAGGACTGTCTGTGCCCCCCCCTCCCCCAATAGTGAAGTGAGGACTGTCTGTGCCCCCCCCTCCCCCCAATAGTGAAGTGAGGACTGTCTGTGTCCCCCCTCCCCCAATAGTGAAGTGAGGACTGTCTGTGCCCCCCCTCCCCCCAATAGTGAAGTGAGGACTGTCTGTGCCCCCCCCCTCCCCCCAATAGTGAAGAGAGGACTGTCTGTGCCCCCCCTCCCCCCAATAGTGAAGTGAGGACTGTCTGTGCCCCCCCCCTCCCCCCAATAGTGAAGTGAGGACTGTCTGTGCCCCCCCCCTCCCCCCAATAGTGAAGAGAGGACTGTCTGTGCCCCCCCCCCCTCCCCCCAATAGTGAAGTGAGGACTGTCTGTGCCCCCCCCTCCCCCCAATAGTGAAGAGAGGACTGTCTGTGCCCCCCCCTCCCCCCAATAGTGAAGAGAGGACTGTCTGTGCCCCCCCCTCCCCCCAATAGTGAAGTGAGGACTGTCTGTGTCCCCCCCTGCCCCCCAAATAGTGAAGTGAGGACTGTCTGTGTCCCCCCCTCCCCCCAATAGTGAAGTGAGGACTGTCTGTGTCCCCCCCCCCCCAATAGTGAAGTGAGGACTGTCTGTGTCCCCCCCCCTCTCCCCCCAATAGTGAAGTGAGGACTGTCTGTGTTCCCCCCCCTAATAGTGAAGAGAGGACTGTCTGTGTCCCCCCTCCCCCCAATAGTGAAGTGAGGACTGTCTGTGTTCCCCCCCCCCAATAGTGAAGTGAGGACTGTCTGTGTCCCCCCCCTCTCCCCCCAATAGTGAAGTGAGGACTGTCTGTGTCCCCCCCCCAATAGTGAAGAGAGGACTGTCTGTGTCCCCCCCTCCCCCCAATAGTGAAGTGAGGACTGTCTGTGTCCCCCCCCAATAGTGAAGTGAGGACTGTCTGTGTCCCCCCCTCCCCCCAATAGTGAAGTGAGGACTGTCTGTGTCCCCCCCCAATAGTGAAGTGAGGACTGTCTGTGTCCCCCCCTCCCCCCAATAGTGAAGTGAGGACTGTCTGTGTCCCCCCCTCCCCCCAATAGTGAAGTGAGGACTGTCTGTGTCCCCCCAATAGTGAAGTGAGGACTGCCTGTGTCCCCCCCCCCAATAGTGAAGTGAGGACTGTCTGTGCCCCCCCCCCAATAGTGAAGAGAGGACTGTCTGTGTCCCCCCTCCCCCCAATAGTGAAGAGAGGACTGTCTGTGCCCCCCCCTCCCCCCAATAGTGAAGTGAGGACTGTCTGTGTCCCCCCCTCCCCCCAATAGTGAAGTGAGGACTGTCTGTGTCCCCCCCCAATAGTGAAGTGAGGACTGTCTGTGTCCCCCCCTCCCCCCAATAGTGAAGTGAGGACTGTCTGTGTCCCCCCCTCCCCCCAATAGTGAAGAGAGGACTGTCTGTGCCCCCCCCCCAATAGTGAAGAGAGGACTGTCTGTGCCCCCCCTCCCCCCAATAGTGAAGAGAGGACTGTCTGTGTCCCCCCCTCCCCCCATAGTGAAGAGAGGACTGTCTGTGTCCCCCCTCCCCCCAATAGTGAAGAGAGGACTGTCTGTGTCCCCCCCTCCCCCCAATAGTGAAGTGAGGACTGTCTGTGTCCCCCCCCAATAGTGAAGTGAGGACTGTCTGTGTCCCCCCCTCCCCCCAATAGTGAAGTGAGGACTGTCTGTGCCCCCCCCCCTCCCCCCAAATAGTGAAGTGAGGACTGTCTGTGTCCCCCCCTCCCCCCAATAGTGAAGTGAGGACTGTCTGTGTCCCCCCCCTCCCCCCATAGTGAAGTGAGGACTGTCTGTGTCCCCCCCCTCCCCCCATAGTGAAGTGAGGACTGTCTGTGTCCCCCCCCCAATAGTGAAGTGAGGACTGTCTGTGTCCCCCCCTCCCCCCAATAGTGAAGTGAGGACTGTCTGTGTCCCCCCCTCCCCCCAATAGTGAAGAGAGGACTGTCTGTGTCCCCCCTCCCCCCAATAGTGAAGTGAGGACTGTCTGTGCCCCCCCCCAATAGTGAAGAGAGGACTGTCTGTGCCCCCCCCTCCCCCCAATAGTGAAGTGAGGACTGTCTGTGTCCCCCCCCAATAGTGAAGTGAGGACTGTCTGTGCCCCCCCCCAATAGTGAAGTGAGGACTGTCTGTGTCCCCCCCTCCCCCCAATAGTGAAGTGAGGACTGTCTGTGTCCCCCCCTCCCCCCAAATAGTGAAGTGAGGACTGTCTGTGTCCCCCCCTCCCCCCAATAGTGAAGTGAGGACTGTCTGTGTCCCCCCCCTCCCCCCATAGTGAAGTGAGGACTGTCTGTGTCCCCCCCCTCCCCCCATAGTGAAGGACTGTCTGTGTCCCCCCTCCCCCCAATAGTGAAGTGAGGACTATCTGTGTCCCCCCCCCTCCCCCCAATAGTGAAGTGAGGACTGTCTGTGTCCCCCCTCCCCCCAATAGTGAAGTGAGGACTGTCTGTGTCCCCCCCTCCCCCCAATAGTGAAGTGAGGACTGTCTGTGTCCCCCCCTCCCCCCCAATAGTGAAGTGAGGACTGTCTGTGTCCCCCCCTCCCCCCAATAGTGAAGTGAGGACTGTCTGTGTCCCCCCCTCCCCCCAATAGTGAAGTGAGGACTGTCTGTGTCCCCCCCTCCCCCCAATAGTGAAGAGAGGACTGTCTGTGTCCCCCCCTCCCCCCAATAGTGGAGAGGACTGTCTGTGTCCCCCCCTCCCCCCAATAGTGAAGTGAGGACTGTCTGTGTCCCCCCCCTCCCCCCATAGTGAAGTGAGGACTGTCTGTGTCCCCCCCCCAATAGTGAAGTGAGGACTGTCTGTGTCCCCCCCTCCCCCCAATAGTGAAGTGAGGACTGTCTGTGTCCCCCCCTCCCCCCAATAGTGAAGAGAGGACTGTCTGTGTCCCCCCTCCCCCCAATAGTGAAGTGAGGACTGTCTGTGCCCCCCCCCAATAGTGAAGAGAGGACTGTCTGTGCCCCCCCCTCCCCCCAATAGTGAAGTGAGGACTGTCTGTGTCCCCCCCCAATAGTGAAGTGAGGACTGTCTGTGCCCCCCCCCAATAGTGAAGTGAGGACTGTCTGTGTCCCCCCCTCCCCCCAATAGTGAAGTGAGGACTGTCTGTGTCCCCCCCTCCCCCCAAATAGTGAAGTGAGGACTGTCTGTGTCCCCCCCTCCCCCCAATAGTGAAGTGAGGACTGTCTGTGTCCCCCCCCCTCCCCCCATAGTGAAGTGAGGACTGTCTGTGTCCCCCCCCTCCCCCCATAGTGAAGTGAGGACTGTCTGTGTCCCCCCCCCCAATAGTGAAGAGAGGACTGTCTGTGTCCCCCCTCCCCCCAATAGTGAAGTGAGGACTATCTGTGTCCCCCCCCCTCCCCCCAATAGTGAAGTGAGGACTGTCTGTGTCCCCCCTCCCCCCAATAGTGAAGTGAGGACTGTCTGTGTCCCCCCCTCCCCCCAATAGTGAAGTGAGGACTGTCTGTGTCCCCCCCTCCCCCCCAATAGTGAAGTGAGGACTGTCTGTGTCCCCCCCTCCCCCCAATAGTGAAGTGAGGACTGTCTGTGTCCCCCCCTCCCCCCAATAGTGAAGTGAGGACTGTCTGTGTCCCCCCCTCCCCCCAATAGTGAAGAGAGGACTGTCTGTGTCCCCCCCTCCCCCCAATAGTGGAGAGGACTGTCTGTGTCCCCCCCTCCCCCCAATAGTGAAGTGAGGACTGTCTGTGTCCCCCCTCCCCCCAATAGTGAAGTGAGGACTGTCTGTGTCCCCCCTCCCCCCAATAGTGAAGAGAGGACTGTCTGTGTCCCCCCCTCCCCCCAATAGTGAAGTGAGGACTGTCTGTGTCCCCCCTCCCCCCAATAGTGAAGTGAGGACTATCTGTGTCCCCCCTCCCCCCAATAGTGAAGAGAGGACTGTCTGTGTCCCCCCTCCCCCCAATAGTGAAGTGAGGACTGTCTGTGTCCCCCCTCCCCCCAATAGTGAAGAGAGGACTGTCTGTGTCCCCCCCTCCCCCCAATAGTGAAGTGAGGACTGTCTGTGCCCCCCCCCCTCCCCCCAATAGTGAAGAGAGGACTGTCTGTGTCCCCCCCTCCCCCCAATAGTGAAGTGAGGACTGTCTGTGTCCCCCCTCCCCCCAATAGTGAAGAGAGGACTGTCTGTGTCCCCCCCTCCCCCCAATAGTGAAGTGAGGACTGTCTGTGCCCCCCCCCCCTCCCCCCAATAGTGAAGTGAGGACTGTCTGTGTCCCCCCTCCCCCAATAGTGAAGTGAGGACTGTCTGTGCCCCCCCTCCCCCAATAGTGAAGTGAGGACTGTCTGTGCCCCCCCCCCTCCCCCAATAGTGAAGTGAGGACTGTCTGTGTCCCCCCTCCCCCCAATAGTGAAGAGAGGACTGTCTGTGTCCCCCCCTCCCCCCAATAGTGAAGTGAGGACTGTCTGTGTCCCCCCTCCCCCCAATAGTGAAGTGAGGACTGTCTGTGTCCCCCCTCCCCCCAATAGTGAAGTGAGGACTGTCTGTGTCCCCCCTCCCCCCAATAGTGAAGAGAGGACTGTCTGTGTCCCCCCCTCCCCCCAATAGTGAAGTGAGGACTGTCTGTGTCCCCCCTCCCCCCAATAGTGAAGTGAGGACTATCTGTGTCCCCCCCTCCCCCCAATAGTGAAGTGAGGACTGTCTGTGTCCCCCCTCCCCCCAATAGTGAAGTGAGGACTGTCTGTGTCCCCCCCTCCCCCCAATAGTGAAGAGAGGACTGTCTGTGTCCCCCCCCTCCCCCCAATAGTGAAGAGAGGACTGTCTGTGTCCCCCCCTCCCCCCAATAGTGAAGTGAGGACTGTCTGTGTCCCCCCTCCCCCCAATAGTGAAGTGAGGACTGTCTGTGTCCCCCCTCCCCCCAATAGTGAAGTGAGGACTGTCTGTGTCCCCCCCCAATAGTGAAGTGAGGACTGTCTGTGTCCCCCCCTCCCCCCAATAGTGAAGTGAGGACTGTCTGTGTCCCCCCTCCCCCCAATAGTGAAGTGAGGACTGTCTGTGTCCCCCCTCCCCCCAATAGTGAAGAGAGGACTGTCTGTGTCCCCCCTCCCCCCAATAGTGAAGTGAGGACTGTCTGTGTCCCCCCCCAATAGTGAAGTGAGGACTGTCTGTGTCCCCCCCTCCCCCCAATAGTGAAGTGAGGACTGTCTGTGTCCCCCCTCCCCCCAATAGTGAAGAGAGGACTGTCTGTGTCCCCCCTCCCCCCAATAGTGAAGAGAGGACTGTCTGTGTCCCCCCTCCCCCCAATAGTGAAGTGAGGACTGTCTGTGCCCCCCCCTCCCCCCAATAGTGAAGAGAGGACTGTCTGTGTCCCCCCCTCCCCCCAATAGTGAAGTGAGGACTGTCTGTGTCCCCCCTCCCCCCAATAGTGAAGAGAGGACTGTCTGTGTCCCCCCCTCCCCCCAATAGTGAAGTGAGGACTGTCTGTGCCCCCCCCTCCCCCAATAGTGAAGTGAGGACTGTCTGTGTCCCCCCTCCCCCCAATAGTGAAGAGAGGACTGTCTGTGTCCCCCCCTCCCCCCAATAGTGAAGTGAGGACTGTCTGTGCCCCCCCCCTCCCCCCAATAGTGAAGTGAGGACTGTCTGTGTCCCCCCTCCCCCCAATAGTGAAGAGAGGACTGTCTGTGTCCCCCCCTCCCCCCAATAGTGAAGTGAGGACTGTCTGTGCCCCCCCCCTCCCCCAATAGTGAAGTGAGGACTGTCTGTGTCCCCCCCTCCCCCCAATAGTGAAGAGAGGACTGTCTGTGTCCCCCCCTCCCCCCAATAGTGAAGTGAGGACTGTCTGTGCCCCCCCCCTCCCCCCAATAGTGAAGTGAGGACTGTCTGTGTCCCCCCTCCCCCAATAGTGAAGAGAGGACTGTCTGTGTCCCCCCTCCCCCAATAGTGAAGTGAGGACTGTCTGTGTCCCCCCCTCCCCCAATAGTGAAGTGAGGACTGTCTGTGTCCCCCCCTCCCCCCAATAGTGAAGTGAGGACTGTCTGTGTCCCCCCTCCCCCCAATAGTGAAGAGAGGACTGTCTGTGTCCCCCCTCCCCCAATAGTGAAGAGAGGACTGTCTGTGTCCCCCCTCCCCCAATAGTGAAGTGAGGACTGTCTGTGTCCCCCCCTCCCCCAATAGTGAAGTGAGGACTGTCTGTGTCCCCCCCTCCCCCCAATAGTGAAGTGAGGACTGTCTGTGTCCCCCCTCCCCCCAATAGTGAAGAGAGGACTGTCTGTGTCCCCCCTCCCCCCAATAGTGAAGTGAGGACTGTCTGTGTCCCCCCCTCCCCCCAATAGTGAAGTGAGGACTGTCTGTGCCCCCCCCTCCCCCAATAGTGAAGTGAGGACTGTCTGTGTCCCCCCTCCCCCAATAGTGAAGTGAGGACTGTCTGTGCCCCCCCCCTCCCCCCAATAGTGAAGTGAGGACTGTCTGTGTCCCCCCCTCCCCCCAATAGTGAAGAGAGGACTGTCTGTGTCCCCCCCTCCCCCCAATAGTGAAGTGAGGACTGTCTGTGCCCCCCCCTCCCCCAATAGTGAAGTGAGGACTGTCTGTGTCCCCCCTCCCCCAATAGTGAAGTGAGGACTGTCTGTGCCCCCCCCCTCCCCCCAATAGTGAAGTGAGGACTGTCTGTGTCCCCCCCTCCCCCCAATAGTGAAGTGAGGACTGTCTGTGCCCCCCCCCTCCCCCAATAGTGAAGTGAGGACTGTCTGTGTCCCCCCTCCCCCCAATAGTGAAGAGAGGACTGTCTGTGTCCCCCCCTCCCCCCAATAGTGAAGTGAGGACTGTCTGTGCCCCCCCCCTCCCCCCAATAGTGAAGTGAGGACTGTCTGTGTCCCCCCCTCCCCCAATAGTGAAGTGAGGACTGTCTGTGTCCCCCCCTCCCCCCAATAGTGAAGTGAGGACTGTCTGTGTCCCCCCTCCCCCCAATAGTGAAGAGAGGACTGTCTGTGTCCCCCCCTCCCCCCAATAGTGAAGTGAGGACTGTCTGTGCCCCCCCCTCCCCCAATAGTGAAGTGAGGACTGTCTGTGTCCCCCCTCCCCCAATAGTGAAGTGAGGACTGTCTGTGCCCCCCCCTCCCCCCAATAGTGAAGTGAGGACTGTCTGTGTCCCCCCCTCCCCCAATAGTGAAGTGAGGACTGTCTGTGCCCCCCCCCTCCCCCCAATAGTGAAGTGAGGACTGTCTGTGTCCCCCCCTCCCCCAATAGTGAAGTGAGGACTGTCTGTGTCCCCCCCTCCCCCCAATAGTGAAGTGAGGACTGTCTGTGCCCCCCCCCTCCCCCAATAGTGAAGTGAGGACTGTCTGTGTCCCCCCTCCCCCCAATAGTGAAGAGAGGACTGTCTGTGTCCCCCCCTCCCCCCAATAGTGAAGTGAGGACTGTCTGTGTCCCCCCTCCCCCAATAGTGAAGAGAGGACTGTCTGTGTCTCCCCTCCCCCAATAGTGAAGAGAGGACTGTCTGTGTCCCCCCTCCCCCAATAGTGAAGTGAGGACTGTCTGTGTCCCCCCCTCCCCCCAAATAATGAAGTGAGGACTGTCTGTGAGAACTCTCCGTGTCTCTCTCCCCTCCCCCCACAGTAATGACTCTCCGTCTCTCCCCTCCCCCATAGTAAGGTCTCTCCGTGTCTCACCCCCTTTCCGGTGTCGGTCTCGCCGCTGTAGCAGCAGCCCATGTCCTCCCCGGAGAGCCCTCACTCTCGGCTCCCTCACATGACCCGCCGGAAGTGGCGAACTCCGCTAAACTTCCTTTTCCGGTTCCGTGGAGAGTCACGAGACGGGTTGTCATGGGAACGGAGAAGGGCGGGGCTGTGTTTTCATTGAGTATGGGCGGGGAAAGATGGCTGGCTATTCAAAGGATAGGCGGGACTTTATACAGATAAGGGCGGGGCAAACTTGCAGCGAGCGTTCAGTACTTTTGTAGGCGGGACCCATTGTTAAAGTAGGTGTGACATATTGAAGAGTTTTTAAAGGTGGGAGAGGGAGTGGGCGGGCCCGTGTTCAGTTAGGAGCTGAGGTGATGTCAGATTGGACCTCAGTGATGTCAGGGTGGAGCTCAGTGATGTCAGGGTGGAGCTCGGTGATGTCAGGGTGGAGCTCGGTGATGTCAGGGTGGAGCTCGGTGATGTCAGAGTGGAGCTCGGTGATGTGAGGGTGGAGCTCAGTGATGTCAGGGTGGAGCTCAATCAGGGTGGAGCTCGGTGATGTCAGGGTGGAGCTCAGTGATGTCAGGGTGGAGTTGGGTGATGTCAGAGTGGAGCTCAGTGATGTCAGGTGGAGTTTGATGATGTGAGGGTGGAGTTTGGTGATGTCAGGTGGAGTTTGATGATGTGAGGGTGGAGTTTGGTGATGTCAGGTGGAGTTTGATGATGTGAGGGTGGAGTTTGGTGATGTCAGGTGGAGTTTGATGATGTGAGGGTGGAGTTTGGTGATGTCAGGTGGAGTTTGATGATGTGAGGGTGGAGTTTGGTGATGTCAGAGTGGAGCGCTGTCACAGTGACACATTTTAGTATGTAACCTTACACACAATGTGTCCTCTCTGTAGAATGTTCTGAGAGGTGGGAAAAGGAGACGCTCATTGCCTAACTTCTATTTGTGCAGCACCAGGCTGATAGAGAAAGGAAGATGGGGGGGGGAGGTCTTCTTGTTCTTGTTGCTCATGGCAATGTATCAGGATGGCAGTTGCCCGCGGTGAGCAGAAATGTCTGAGCCTCTGGGCACATTGCTTCTCCCCCTGGGTTGTCCAGGAATGGGAACTCGGGGGAGGGCAGAGAGAGGTGACCACCATGTATATATCGCCCCCTGCAGGTTCATTCTAAGCCAATGTGGGGTCACCCTACATTTCCTTCCCTGGGCGGGGTCAGATATAAAGGGGTTCACCACCGTACAATTGTACAAGCATGGCGGAAAGTCCATTTTTATGACTTCTATTAATCATGTGAATAGACGTGGAAAGGGGAAGTACAACTCGGACAGTTCACATTGCAGGATCCATCCGAGATTTGACCTCATACTGTATTTCAGAGTTCCTCTTTCAACATGAGACGTGACTTTTCACTTGCAACCCCCAAATCCCCACCCCCATGACTGCACAGTTAAAGCAGAAGCAGCAGATTGATGACTTATTCTCTCTGTCACTCTGCTCTCCCCATTAACATGTGACCCCAGAGTATCCTATGTCCCCCCAGTGACCCCAGAGTATCCTGTGTCCCCCCCAGTGACCCCAGAGTATCCTATGTCACCCAGTGACCCCAGAGTATCCAATGTCACCCACTGGCCCCAGAGTATCCAATGTCACCCAGGGACCCCAGAATATCCTATGTCACCCAGTGACCCCAGAGTATCCTGTGTCACCCAGTGACCCCAGAGTATTCTATGTCACCCAGTGACCCCAGAGTATCCTGTGTCACCCAGTGACCCCAGAGTATTCTATGTCACCCATTGACCCCAGAGTATCCTATGTCACCCAGCGACCCCAGAGTATCTTATGTCACCCAGTGACCCCAGAGTATCCTATGTCACCCAGTGACCCCAGAGTATCCTATGTCACCCAGTGGCCCCAGAGTATCCAATGTCACCCAGGGACCCCAGAATATCCTATGTCACCCAGTGACCCCAGAGTATCCTATGTCACCCAGTGACCCCAGAGTATCCAATGTCACCCAGCAACCCCAGAGTATCCTATGTCACCCTGCTACCCCAGAGTATCCCATGTCACCCAGCAACCACAGAGTATCCTATGTCACCCAGTGACCCCAGAGTATCCTATGTCACCCAGTGACCCCAGAGTATCCTGTGTCACCCAGTGACCCCAGAGTATCCTATGTCACCCAGCGACCCCAGCGTATCCTGTGTCACCCAGTGACCCCCAATCATCCTATGTCACCCAGTGACCCCAGAGTATCTTCTGTTACCCAATGACCCAAGAGTATCCAATGTCACCCAGTGACCCCAGAATATCCTATGTCACCCAGCAACCCCAGAGTATTCTATGTCACCCTGCGACCCCAGAGTATCCTATGTCACCCAGTGACCCCAGAGTATCCTATGTCACCCAGCGACCCCAGCGTATCCTGTGTCACCCAGTGACCCCCAATCATCCTATGTCACCCAGTGACCCCAGAGTATCTTCTGTTACCCAATAACCTAAGAGTATCCAATGTCACCCAGTGACCCCAGAATATCCTATGTCACCCCAGAGTTTCCTTTGTCACCCAGTGACCCCAGAGTATCCTATGTCACCCAGCGACCCCAGAGTATCCTATGTCACCCAGTGACCCCAGAGTATCCTATGTCACCCACTGGCCCCAGAGTATCCTATGTCACCCAGTGACCCCATAGTATCCAATGTCACCCAGTGACCCCAGAGTATCCTTTGTCACCCAGTGACCCCAGAGTATCCTGTGTCACCCAGTGACCCCAGAGTATCCTATGTCACCCAGTGACCCCAGAGTATCCTGTGTCACCCAGTGACCCCCGATCCTCCTATGTCACCAAGTGACCCCAGAGTATCCTATGTCACCCAGCGACCCCAGAGTATCCTGTGTCACCAAGTGACCCCCGATCATCCTTTGTCACCCAGTGACCCCAGAGTATCTTGTGTTACCCAGAGTATCCAATGTCACCCAGTGACCCCAGAATATCATATGTCACCCCAGAGTTTCCTTTTTCACCTAGTGACCCCAGAGTATCCTAAGTCACCCAGTGACCCCAGAGTATCCTAAGTCACCCAGTGACCCCAGAGTATCCTATGTCACCCATTGACCCCAGAGTATCCTATGTCACCCAGTGACCCCAGAGTATCCTATGTCACCCAGCGACCCTAGAGTATCCTGTGTCACCAAGTGACCCCCGATCATCCTTTGTCACCCAGTGACCCCAGAGTATCTTGTGTTACCCAGAGTATCCAATGTCACCCAGTGACCCCAGAATATCCTATGTCACCCCAGAGTTTCCTTTGTCACCCAGTGACCCCAGAGTATCCTATGTCACCCAGTGACCCCAGAGTATCCAATCTCACCCACTGGCCCCAGAGTATCCTGTGTCACCCAGTGACCCCAGAGTATCGAATGTCACTCAGGGACCCCAGAATATCCTATGTCACCCAGTGACCCCAGAGTATCCTGTGTCACCCAGTGACCCCAGAGTATCCTATGTCACCCAGTGACCCCAGAGTATCCTGTGTCACCCAGTGACCCCCAGATCATCCTATGTCACCCAGTGACCCCAGAGTATCCTATGTCACCCAGCGACCCTAGAGTATCCTATGTCACCCAGCGACCCTAGAGTATCCTGTGTCACCAAGTGACCCCCGATCATCCTTTGTCACCCAGTGACCCCAGAGTATCTTCTGTTACCCAGAGTATCCAATGTCACCCAGTGACCCCAGAATATCCTATGTCACCCCAGAGTTTCCTTTTTCACCCAGTGACCCCAGAGTATCCAATGTCACCCAGTGACCCCAGAGTATCCTATGTCACCCAGTGACCCCAGAGTATCCTTTGTCACCCATTGACCCCAGAGTATCCTATGTCACCCAGTGACCCCAGAGTATCCTGTGTCACCCAGTGACCCCAGAGTATTCTATGTCACCCAGTGACCCCAGAGTATCCTATGTCACCCAGCGACCCCAGAGTATCTTATGTCACCCAGTGACCCCAGAGTATTCTATGTCACCCAGTGACCCCAGAGTATCCTTTGTCACCCATTGACCCCAGAGTATCCTATGTCACCCAGTGACCCCAGAGTATCCTGTGTCACCCAGTGACCCCAGAGTATTCTATGTCACCCAGTGACCCCAGAGTATCCTTTGTCACCCATTGACCCCAGAGTATCCTATGTCACCCAGTGACCCCAGAGTATTCTATTTCACCCAGTGACCCCAGAGTATTCTATGTCACCCAGTGACCCCAGAGTATCCTATGTCACCCAGCGACCCCAGAGTATCTTATGTCACCCAGTGACCCCAGAGTATCCTATGTCACCCAGTGACCCCAGAGTATCCTATGTCACCCAGTGACCCCAGAGTATTCTATGTCACCCAGTGACCCCAGAGTATCTTATGTCACCCAGTGACCCCAGAGTATCCTGTGTCACCCAGTGACCCCAGAGTATTCTATGTCACCCAGTGACCCCAGAGTATCCTATGTCACCCAGTGACCCCAGAGTATCCTTTGTCACACATTGACCCCAGAGTATCCTATGTCACCCAGTGACCTCATAGTATTCTATTTCACCCAGTGACCCCAGAGTATTCTATGTCACCCAGCGACCCCAGAGTATCCTATGTCACCCAGTGACCTCAGAGTATTCTATGTCACCCAGTGACCCCAGAGTATTCTATGTCACCCAGTGACCCCAGAGTATTCTATGTCACCCAGTGACCCCAGAGTATCCTATGTCACCCAGTGACCCCAGAGTATCCTTTGTCACACATTGACCCCAGAGTATTCTATGTCACCCAGTGACCTCAGAGTATTCTATGTCACCCAGTGACCCCAGAGTATTCTATGTCACCCAGCGACCCCAGAGTATCCTATGTCACCCAGCGACCCCAGAGTATCCTATGTCACCCAGTGACCCCAGAGTATCCTTTGTCACCCATTGACCCCAGAGTATCCTATGTCACCCAGTGACCCCAGAGTATCCTTTGTCACCCATTGACCCCAGAGTATTCTATGTCACCCAGTGACCCCAGAGTATTCTATGTCACCCAGTGACCCCAGAGTATCCTATGTCACCCAGTGACCCCAGAGTATCCTATGTCACCCAGCGACCCCAGAGTATCTTATGTCACCCAGTGACCCCAGAGTATCCTTTGTCACCCATTGACCCCAGAGTATCCTATGTCACCCAGTGACCCCAGAGTATTCTATGTCACCCAGTGACCCCAGAGTATCCTATGTCACCCAGTGACCCCAGAGTATATTATGTCACCCAGTGACCCCAGAGTATCCTGTGTCACCCAGTGACCCCAGAGTATCCTATGTCACCCAGTGACCCCAGAGTATCCTATGTCACCCAGTGACCCCAGAGTATTCTATGTCACCCAGTGACCCCAGAGTATCCTATGTCACCCAGTGACTCCAGAGTATCTTATGTCACCCAGTGACCCCAGAGTATCCTGTGTCACCCAGTGACCCCAGAGTATCCTATGTCACCCAGTGACCCCAGAGTATTCTATGTCACCCAGTGACCCCAGAGTATCCTATGTCACCCAGTGACCCCAGAGTATTCTATGTCACCCAGTGACCCCAGAGTATCCTGTGTCACCCAGTGACCCCAGAGTATCCTATGTCACCCAGTGACCCCCAGAGTATCCTATGTCACCCAGTGACCCCAGAGTATTCTATGTCACCCAGTGACCCCAGAGTATTCTATGTCACCCAGTGACCCCAGAGTATTCTATGTCACCCAGTGACCCCAGAGTATCCTATGTCACCCAGTGACCCCCAGAGTATCCTATGTCACCCAGTGACCCCAGAGTATTCTATGTCACCCAGTGACCCCAGAGTATTCTATGTCACCTAGTGACCCCAGAGTATTCTATGTCACCCAGTGACCCCAGAGTATCCTGTGTCACCCAGCGACCCCAGAGTATCTTATGTCACCCATTGACCCCAGAGTATCCTATGTCACCAAGATGTTTCAGTGTCAGCCAGTGAAATTGAGCCCTGATTGTCCTCATCTGACAATATATCAGTCATTGGATGTGTGCCAGGCTGGTCTGCTCCCCCCAGTCCCCTGTCCCCCCTCCCCCCTGATGTCCCGTCTACCTGACCAGTCTCTGTTTCCAGTACAATGTGCGATGTTTCCAGGGCCTGACACAGCGCTCTGCGTGACTCAGGACATTTGGGGACACAAAACATCAGCCAACAATGAGCACCACTGAGAACCCAACACCCCGACAGAGACATGCTGAGCATTCCTAACATCCAATCCTTTCCATACACACCGAGATCTCCTATCAGTGATCATCAGCATTCTGCAACAACCCCAACCCCCACAATCACTTCTGTATGTTAGGGATCCCTGCACTTCCCGAGTCTGTACCCCCGCTGTGCCCATTATGAGGGGTTCCCACCATCCCTGTGCTGAGTTCCCGGGTCTGTACCCCCGCTGTGCCCATTATGAGGGGTTCCCATCATCCCTGTGCTGAGTTCCCAGGTCTGTACACCTGCTGTGCCCATTATGAGGGGTATGGTGTTGAGAATGAGTTCATAGCTCACAGGGGTAGGGGGCGCTCTTTGGAATAGGGCTGTTCTGTGGCCCCCCGTCCGGTCACTGTCCCGGAGTATTATGTGAATTCCTGAAACCTCCACATTCATCTGTCGCCCGGTTCTGGGCGGAGCCATAAAACACTCAATGACTTCCTGCCCTCATCTACCTGCAGGTCCTACTTTGAAGTCCCCGGAGTGAAGAAGAGATCGTTATCCCCACCCCCATTCCTTTCATTTGGGTTTACAGCACATCGTAAAGTGGACCTGTCATTATCTCTCCCCACCCCCCTGGATACAGGTATGACATCACAGTATTATCTCTCCCCACCCCCCTGGATACAGCTATGACATCACAGTATTACCTCTCCCCACCCCCCCCTGGATACAGCTATGACATCACAGTATTATCTCCAGACTTGTATAAAGTACTCGAAATTTCTACTTGAGTAAAAGTACAAGTGCTCGATCAAAAAATTACTTGAGTAGAAGTGGAAGTGCTCGCAGAAAAAGTTACTTAAGTAGAAGTACTAAAGTATTCAACATTTTTTTTACTTAAGTATTGCAAGTAGTTTTTTCAAAAAATTTGCTACTTAAGTACTAAAAGTAAAAAGTACCAGTAGTTTTGAAAAAAAATTTCTACTCAAGTACTGAAAGTAGAAGTACAAGTACTGTGTTATGTAGTTATTAAAGAAAGAAGTCAAAAGTTTGAACATCATATTGGTTTTATTATTTCAAATGATTTATTCAAATGATTAACCTGTGTTTGTTAGTAGTTTCTTGATGCACTTTAAGCGCTGTAGCACCATTTATTTGTTTGTTTCATATTTTATTTTTATTGGAAAGATTTGGTATAGCAGCTTTTATTATACACAGCCTTTATTTTCGTATGCGCTGATTTACAAATGACATTATACACATTTTTTTGAGCTTTATGTAACCTGCCATCTACTGTTCTGGCAGTGGTAATTTTTTTAAAAGTAACGAGTAACTATGCAGCACAAAAAAAAAATACTTGAGTAGAAGTATCGAAATCATCGAAAAAATGTAGTGAAGTAAAAGTAGAAGTAGGAGAAAAAAATTCTACTCTAGGAAAGTACAGATACCGCATTTCCGTACTTAATTACAGTACTTAAGTAGTTCTACTTCGTTACTATACATCTCTGATTATCTCTCCCCACCCCCCTGGATACAGGTATGACATCACAGTACTATCTCTCCTCACCCCCCTGGGTACAGGTATGACATCACAGTATTATCTCTCCCCACCCCCCTGGATACAGGTATGACATCACAGTATTACCTCTCCCCACCCCCCTGGGTACAGGTATGACATCACAGTATTATCTCTCCTCACCCCCCTGGATACAGCTATGACATCACAGTATTACCTCTCCCCACCCCCTGGATACAGCTATGACATCACAGTATTACCTCTCCCCACCCCCTGGATACAGCTATGACATCACAGTATTATCTCTCCTCACCCCCCTGGATACAGCTATGACATCACAGTATTACCTCTCCCCACCCCCCTGGATACAGCTATGACATCACAGTATTACCTCTCCCCATCCCCCTGGATACAGGTATGACATCACAGTATTACCTCTCCTCACCCCCCTGGATACAGCTATGACATCACAGTATTATCTCTCCCCACCCCCCTGGATACAGGTATGACATCACAGTATTACCTCTCCCCACCCCCCTGGATACAGCTATGACATCACAGTATTATCTCTCCTCACCCCCCTGGATACAGCTATGACATCACAGTACTATCTCTCCCCACCCCCCTGGATACAGCTATGACATCACAGTATTATCTCTCCCCATCCCCCTGGATACAGGTATGACATCACAGTATTACCTCTCCCCACCCCCCTGGATACAGCTATGACATCACAGTATTACCTCTCCCCACCCCCCTGGATACAGCTATGACATCACAGTATTATCTCTCCCCACCCCCCTGGATACAGCTATGACATCACAGTATTATCTCTCCCCACCCCCCTGGATACAGCTATGACATCACAGTATTACCTCTCCCCATCCCCCTGGACACAGCTATGACATCACAGTATTACCTCTCCCCACCCCCCTGGATACAGGTATGACATCACAGTATTATCTCTCCTCACCCCCCTGGATACAGCTATGACATCACAGTATTATCTCTCCCCACCCCCCTGGATACAGCTATGACATCACAGTATTATCTCTCCCCACCCCCCTGGATACAGCTATGACATCACAGTATTACCTCTCCCCACCCCCCTGGATACAGCTATGACATCACAGTATCACACACAATCAGTGGAAGCCATTTCAGTCCAGGGGGAGGAGCCAGTACAACTGTACAAGACTAAAGGAGAGGTCAGAGGTCAGATATAAGCGGCAGTACAATACAATCACACGGCCGAACGCACGCTGAGAAACCGATGAACGCCCATAAAGCTGCATCGGATGCTCTCCTGCATTGGTCATGTGTAGGGCAGACTATGAAAATAAATGGTCCTATGTGTGAAGGGTGACAACGAACAAAAAAAGTGCATTTGCTCACCCTCTGGCATCGTGTGTCATAGGAAGTACCGGCAAATCTTCCAATGGGGACACCAACACAAGAAGTGAGAGGAAATACTCTAATGGGGACAACAGGACAGGAAGTGAAGAGATATCTTGCAATTGGGATAGCAGGATAGAAAGTTAGATTGAAATCTTCTAACGGGGACACCAGAACAGGAAATGAGGTGAACTCTTCCAATGGGGACACCAGAACAGGAAATGAGGTGAACTCTTCCAATGGGGACACCAGAACAGGAAATGAGGTGAACTCTTCCATTGGGGACACCAGAACAGGAAATGAGGTGAACTCTTCCAATGGGAATACCAGGGACACAAATTGAGAGGAAATATTCTAATAGGGACAACAGGACAGGAAGCTAGAGGAAATCTTCCATTAGGGACATCAAAACAAGAAGTGAGGGTAAATCTTCCAATGGGGACAGCACAGCAGGAAATGTGGGTATGCCTTCCAATCGGGCTACCTGGATAAGAAGTGCAGGGACATTTCCAAGTGGGGACACCAAAACAGAAAATGAGGGTATGTCTTTCAAAGGGGACACCAAGAAAGGAAGTGAGGGTAAGTCTTCCAATGGGGATACCAGGACAGGAAATGAGGGTAAGTCTTCCAATGGGGACAGCACAGCAGGAAATGTGGGCAAGCCTTCCAATCGGGATGCCAGGACAAGAAGTGCAGGGACACTTCCCAGTGGGGACACCAAGATATGAAGTGAGGATATGTCTTCAAATGGGGACACCAAGACAGAAAGTGAGGATAAGTCTTCCAATGGGGATATCAGGACAGGAAGTGAGGGTATAAGTCTTCCAATGGGGATATCAGGACAAGAAGTGAGGGTATAAGTCTTCCAAGGAGATATCAGGACAGGAAGTGAGGGTATAAGTCTTCCAATGGTGATATCAGGACAGGAAGTGAGGGTATAAGTCTCCAATGGGGATATCAGGACAGGAAGTGAGGGTATAAGTCTTCCAATGGAGATATCAGGACAGGAGGTGAGAGTAAGTCTTTCAACGGGCACACCAGGACAGGAAGTGAGGGTAAGTCTTTCAACGGGGACACCAGGACAGGAAGTGAGGGTAAGTCTTTCAACGGGGACACCAGGACAGGAAGTGAGGGTAAATCTTCCAATGGGGCTACCAGGACAGGAATTGAGAGTAAGTCTTATAAAGGGGGTATCATGACAGGAAGTGGGGGTGAAAATCTTCCAATAGGGAAATATTGATACCAGGACAGGAAGTGAGTGTAAGTCTTCCAATGGGGATATCAAGACAGGAAGTGAGGGTATAAGTCTTCCAATGGCGATATCAGGACAGGAAGTGAGGGTATAATTCTTCCAATGGGGATATCAGGACAGGAAGTGAGGGTATACGTCTTACAATGGGGATATCAGGACAGGAAGTGAGGGTATAAGTCTTCCAATGGGGAAATCAGGACAGGAAGTGAGGGTATAAGTCTTGCAATGGGGATATCAGGACAGGAAGTGAGGGTATAAGTCTTCAATGGGGATATCAGGACAGGAAGTGAGGGTATAAGTCTTCCAATGGGGATATCAGGAAAGGAAGTGAGGGTATAAGTCTTCCAATGGGGAAATCAGGACAGGAAGTGAGGGTATAAGTCTTGCAATGGGGATATCAGGACAGGAAGTGAGGGTATAAGTCTTCAATGGGGATATCAGGACAGGAAGTGAGGGTATAAGTCTTCCAATGGGGAAATCAGGACAGGAAGTGAGGGTATAAGTCTTGCAATGGGGATATCAGGACAGGAAGTGAGGGTATAAGTCTTCAATGGGGATATCAGGACAGGAAGTGAGGGTATAAGTCTTCAATGGGGATATCAGGACAGGAAGTGAGGGTATAAGTCTTGCAATGGGGATATCAGGACAGGAAGTGAGGGTATAAGTCTTCAATGGGGATATCAGGACAGGAAGTGAGGGTATAAGTCTTCAATGGGGAAATCAGGAAAGGAAGTGAGGGTATAAGTCTTCCAATGGGGAAATCAGGAAAGGAAGTGAGGGTATAAGTCTTCCAATGGAGATATCAGGACAGGATGTAAGGGGACATCTTCCAATGGGGACGCCTGTTCTTGTGACATTATGGACAGGGTTTTCTCCCACTTTGGAGGAATTTACTCTCAGTTCCTGTTGTGACTACAGGACAGGAAGTGAAGGGACATCTTTAATAAAAAAAAAATGAAAAGATCAGTCCTACATTTCCCTACTAC
Organism: Pelophylax lessonae; assembly: GCF_965119305.1. Classification (NCBI taxonomy): domain Eukaryota; kingdom Metazoa; phylum Chordata; class Amphibia; order Anura; family Ranidae; genus Pelophylax; species Pelophylax lessonae. Next base: position 739,908,702 of record NC_138769.1, on the reverse strand, counting down.
ATCATAAATGAAAACAATCGTTTGTTGTTAGATATAGTTGAATGCTGACCATACACTATACAATCTGATTGTACAATAGCAGTCAAGGCATGTCTGATTGAATAGACATTGATTGGATTGTTTAGGTTTGTCCTCCTATTGCACAGTTTTGGTAATCTGAAGGAGATTGTACAATCAGATTGCACAGTGTATGGCCAGCTTGTGACTCTAGATGTTACATGCTGAGTAATAAAACACTCCGAGGGGAATGTTATTGTGGTTGCACAGAGCTCAGACACATTAGGGCCCCTTCTGCTGGTGGTCAGTGGATAAGTGTCAGCAGGTGAAGGGTTAGCGGGTGTGGTGAGTATTGTTGGTGTCAGACATGGAGATCCTCGGGGGAGGGGAGCTCTGTTCTCTGACACCATAGAGATCATCACTGGCTATAGAGGGGGATTCTGAGAAGATTTCATAACTATTCAATCACTGACAGCTTTATGCACACAGACGGTGAGATTTCTGGGGATAAAGGTGAGATTTAGAAGTACAGACAGTGAGATTTCTGTGTGCAGGCGGTGAGATTTCTGTGTGCAGGCGGTGAGATTTCTGGGTGCAGAGGGTGAGATTTCTGGGTGCAGGCGGTGAGATTTCTGGGGGCAGGCGGTGAGATTTCTGGGTGCAGGCGGTGAGATTTCAGGGTCCAGAGGGTGAGATTTCTGGGTGCAGGCGGTGAGATTTCTGGGTGCAGGCAGAGAGATTTCTGGGTGTAGGCGGTGAGATTTCTGTGTGCAGGCAGAGAGATTTCTGGGTGTAGGCGGTGAGATTTCTGGGTGCAGGCGGTGAGATTTCTGTGTGCAGGCGATGAGATTTCTGGGTGTAGGCGATGAGATTTCTGGGTGCAGAGAGTGAGATTTCTGTGTGCAGGCAGAGAGATTTCTGGGTGCAGAGGGTGAGATTTCTGGGTGTAGGCGGTGAGATTTCTGGGTGCAGAGGGTGAGATTTCTGGGTGCAGGCGGTGAGATTTCTGGGTGCAGGCGGTGAGATTTCTGGGTGCAGAGGGTGAGATTTCTGGGTGCAGAGGGTGAGATTTCTGGGTGCAGGCGGTGAGATTTCTGGGTGTAGGCGGTGAGATTTCTGGGTCCAGAGGGTGAGATTTCTGGGGGCAGGCAGAGAGATTTCTGGGTGTAGGCGGTGAGATTTCTGGGTGTAGGCGGTGAGATTTCTGGGTCCAGAGGGTGAGATTTCTGGGTCCAGAGGGTGAGATTTCTGGGTGCAGGCAGAGAGATTTCTGGGTGTAGGCGGTGAGATTTCTGGGTGCAGAGGGTGAGATTTCTGGGTGCAGAGGGTGAGATTTAAGGGTGCAGAGGGAGAGATTTCTGGGTGTAGGCGGTGAGATTTCTGGGTGCAGAGGGTGAGATTTCTGGGTGTAGGCAGTGAGATTTCTGGGTGCAGAGAGTGAGATTTCTGGGTCCAGGGGGTGAGATTTCTGGGTGCAGGCAGAGAGATTTCTGGGTGTAGGCGGTGAGATTTCTGGGTGCAGAGGGTGAGATTTCTGGGTGCAGAGGGTGAGATTTCTGGGTGTAGGCGGTGAGATTTCTGGGTGCAGAGAGTGAGATTTCTGGGTGCAGGCAGAGAGATTTCTGGGTCCAGGGGGTGAGATTTCTGGGTGCAGAGGGAGAGATTTCTTGGGGCAGGCAGAGAGATTTCTGGGTGCAGAGGGTGAGATTTCTGGGTGCAGGCAGAGAGATTTCTGGGGGCAGGCGGTGAGATTTCTGGGTGCAGGCAGAGAGATTTCTGGGTCCAGAGGGTGAGATTTCTGGGGGCAGGCAGAGCGATTTCTGGGTGCAGAGAGTGAGATTTCTGGGTGCAGGCAGAGAGATTTCTGGGTCCAGGGGGTGAGATTTCTGGGTGCAGAGGGAGAGATTTCTTGGGGCAGGCAGAGAGATTTCTGGGTGCAGAGGGTGAGATTTCTGGGTGCAGGCAGAGAGATTTCTGGGGGCAGGCGGTGAGATTTCTGGGTGCAGGCAGAGAGATTTCTGGGTCCAGAGGGTGAGATTTCTGGGGGCAGGCAGAGCGATTTCTGGGTGCAGAGGGTGAGATTTCTGGGGGCAGGCGTGAGATTTCTGGGTGCAGAGGGTGAGATTTCTGGGTGTAGGCGGTGAGATTTCTGGGTCCAGAGGGTGAGATTTCTGGGTCCAGAGGGTGAGATTTCTGGGGGCAGGCAGAGAGATTTCTGGGGGCAGGCGGTGAGATTTCTGGGTGTAGGCGGTGAGATTTCTGGGGGCAGGCAGAGCGATTTCTGGGTGCAGAGGGTGAGATTTCTGGGGGCAGGCAGAGAGATTTCTGGGTGTAGGCGGTGAGATTTCTGGGTGCAGAGGGTGAGATTTCTGGGTGCAGAGGGTGAGATTTCTGGGTGTAGGCGGTGAGATTTCTGGGTGCAGAGAGTGAGATTTCTGGGTGCAGGCAGAGAGATTTCTGGGTCCAGGGGGTGAGATTTCTGGGGGCAGGCAGAGAGATTTCTGGGTGCAGAGGGTGAGATTTCTGGGTGCAGGCAGAGAGATTTCTGGGGGCAGGCGGTGAGATTTCTGGGTGCAGAGAGTGAGATTTCTGGGTGTAGGCGGTGAGATTTCTGGGTGCAGAGGGTGAGATTTCTGGGTGCAGAGGGTGAGATTTAAGGGTGCAGAGGGAGAGATTTCTGGGTGTAGGCGGTGAGATTTCTGGGTGCAGAGGGTGAGATTTCTGGGTGTAGGCAGTGAGATTTCTGGGTGCAGAGAGTGAGATTTCTGGGTCCAGGGGGTGAGATTTCTGGGTGCAGGCAGAGAGATTTCTGGGTGTAGGCGGTGAGATTTCTGGGTGCAGAGGGTGAGATTTCTGGGTGCAGAGGGTGAGATTTCTGGGTGTAGGCGGTGAGATTTCTGGGTGCAGAGAGTGAGATTTCTGGGTGCAGGCAGAGAGATTTCTGGGTCCAGAGGGTGAGATTTCTGGGGGCAGGCAGAGAGATTTCTGGGGGCAGGCGGTGAGATTTTGGGTGTAGGCGGTGAGATTTCTGGGGGCAGGCAGAGCGATTTCTGGGTGCAGAGGGTGAGATTTCTGGGGGCAGGCAGAGAGATTTCTGGGGGCAGGCGGTGAGATTTCTGGGTGTAGGCGGTGAGATTTCTGGGGGCAGGCAGAGCGATTTCTGGGTGCAGAGGGTGAGATTTCTGGGGGGCAGGCAGAGCGATTTCTGGGTGCAGAGGGTGAGATTTCTGGGGGCAGGCAGAGCGATTTCTGGGTGCAGAGGGTGAGATTTCTGGGGGGCAGGCAGAGCGATTTCTGGGTGCAGAGGGTGAGATTTCTGGGGGCAGGCAGAGCGATTTCTGGGTGCAGAGGGTGAGATTTCTGGGGGGGGGGGGGGGGGCAGGCAGAGCGATTTCTGGGTGCAGAGGGTGAGATTTCTGGGGGGCAGGCAGAGCGATTTCTGGGTGCAGAGGGTGAGATTTCTGGGGGCAGGCAGAGCGATTTCTGGGTGCAGAGGGTGAGATTTCTGGGTGCAGGCAGAGAGATATGAGTCCTCCAGAAACTCAGGTCAGTTTATATGGAGGGGGGGGGGCAATCAAAGCCATTTTGATACAAAGTATGGGTTGGACCTTCCTATGTGTGTTTATGAGGAGGGAAGGTGTGCAATGTCACCGGTGTCCCCACAGCACTGTTTTAATGGCGGCCCACTGCCTTCCTTCATAGGGGGGAATAGAACCTAATGACTGCCCTCAGAAGATCTCAGAGGATCGCTTTTCAGAAAACATTTTTTCTCCATTGGTAGATTTCCCCTCACTTCCTGTCCTGGTGTCCCCATTGGAAGATTTCCCCTCACTTCCTGTCCTAGTCACCCAGTTGGAAGATTTTCTGATTTCCTCATTGGCAAGATGTGTTTTCTCACTTCTTGTCCCAGTGTCCCTATGTGAAGTTTTTTTTCCCCACTTCTTGTCCTTGTCTCCCAATTGGAAGATTTCCTCACTTCCTGTCCTGGTATTTCCACTGGAAGGTTTCCCCTCATATTTTCTCCTGGTGTCCCCATTGGAAGATTTCCCCTCACATTCTCTCCTGGTGTCCCCATTGGAAGATTTCCTCTTACCTTCTATCCTTGTGTCCCGATTGAAAGAGTTCCCCTTACTCCCTGCCATGGTGTCCCCATTGGGAGATTTTCCCTCACTTCCTGTCTGGGTGTCCTGATTTGAAGATTTCTCAATGCTTCCTGTCCTGATGTCCCCATTGAAAGCCATCCCCTCAACTTCTGTCCTGGTGTCCCTATTGGAAGATTTTTCTCTCCCCTTCTGTCCTTGTGTCCCCATTGGAAGATTTTTCTCTCCCCTTCTGTCCTGATGTCCCCATTTGAAGTTTTTCTCTCCCCTTCTGTCCTGGTGTCCCCTTTGGAAGATTTCCCCTCACTTCCTGTCCTGATGTCCCCATTGGAAAATGTATTTTCCCCTGGGGTCACCAGAACATAAAGTGAGGGTAAATCCTCCAATGGGGATACCAACAAAGGAAGTGAGGGGGAAATTTCTCAATGGGGCACTAGGACATGAGGTTGGAGGAAATCTTCTATTGGGGGCACCAGTACAGGAAGTGAGTGGAAATCTTTTGATGAGGACACCAAGACAGGAAATGAAGGGGAATCTGTTTCTTTTTGTGCTTTCCTTTGGGGTAAGCAAGCAATTGCACACAATTTATGTCACATTTCTTGTGCATTGACTGATCGTCTGGCACAACCACATTTATATAAGTGACTGAGTCTGGAGCGCTGGGTCCCGCATCTGGAGAGCCCTCGCCTGGTAAGCGCTGGGTCCGGCGCCTGGTGAGCGCTGGGTCCCTCCATCTGGTGAGGGCTGGGTCCCTCCATCTGGTGAGCGCTGGGTCCCTCCATCTGGTGAGCGCTGGGTCCCTCCATCTGGTGAGCGCTGGGTCCCTCCATCTGGTGAGCGCTGGGTCCCTCCATCTGGTGAGCGCTGGGTCCCTCCATCTGGTGAGCGCTGGGTCCCTCCATCTGGTGAGCGCTGGGTCCCTCCATCTGGTGAGCGCTGGGTCCCTCCATCTGGTGAGCGCTGGGTCCCTCCATCTGGTGAGCGCTGGGTCCCTCCATCTGGTGAGCGCTGGGTCCCTCCATCTGGTGAGCGCTGGGTCCCTCCTTCTGGTGAGCGCTGGGTCCCTCCATCTGGTGAGGGCTGGGTCCCTCCATCTGGTGAGGGCTGGGTCCCTCCATCTGGTGAGCGCTGGGTCCCTCCATCTGGTGAGGGCTGGGTCCCTCCATCTGGTGAGCGCTGGGTCCCTCCATCTGGTGAGGGCTGGGTCCCTCCTTCTGGTGAGCGCTGGGTCCCTCCATCTGGTGAGGGCTGGGTCCCTCCATCTGGTGAGCGCTGGGTCCCTCCATCTGGTGAGCGCTGGGTCCCTCCTTCTGGTGAGCGCTGGGTCCCTCCATCTGGTGAGGGCTGGGTCCCTCCATCTGGTGAGCGCTGGGTCCCTCCATCTGGTGAGCGCTGGGTCCCTCCATCTGGTGAGGGCTGGGTCCCTCCTTCTGGTGAGCGCTGGGTCCCTCCATCTGGTGAGCGCTGGGTCCCTCCATCTGGTGATCGCTGGGTCCCTCCATCTGGTGATCGCTGGGTCCCTCCATCTGGTGATCGCTGGGTCCCTCCATCTGGTGATCGCTGGGTCCCTCCATCTGGTGATCGCTGGGTCCCTCCATCTGGTGAGCGCTGGGTCCCTCCATCTGGTGAGCGCTGGGTCCCTCCATCTGGTGAGCGCTGGGTCCCTCCATCTGCTGAGCGCTGGGTCCTGCAGTCGCTAGAGCTCATTGCTATGTTTTTTTTTTTTCTTCTCATTTTGGATATAGGAGTGATGGGATCCCTCTGGTGTTTGGGGAGGTTTGCCTTCACTTCCTCTCTGGGAGACACCATGGTAAGTAAGAAGAAATCTCCTCTTAGACAGTTGTCACCAGAACTAGTGTCCCCAATGGAAGATTTCCCCTGTCAACAACTGACTTTTCCTATCGCTATTCTCATTATTCCTGGGGAGAGATCTCCCCAGTGGAGTCCCTGAGAGATACCAGAGACTGTCCCAGGGTTTCCTTTTGGCTTTGGGTGAGGTGACCCTTTCATAGATGGTTTGCTGGGTAGTGATGGACGAACATCGGCCGGGGTGGTTCGCGAACGTCAGACGCAAATTTTCCCAAAAGTCCGCGAACCGCGAGTTTGCGGCGGGCCCCATTGACTTTAATGGGATGCGAACTTTAAAAACCTTTAGGTCCTATTTGCAGCCACAAAAGATGTACTAGCTGTGCACAAATAGTCCCAGCACATGGACAATGTCATAACAGAAGTATTGCAATTGAAACAGTTGCCCTAATTTTTTTTTTTTTTCTTACAGCAAAAAATATATATATTTTTTTTTTCATAAATCAGCCAGAACTGACAGCAGCTGGTAAATACATGTCTAATACATATAGGGTCCATTCACACATCTGTAAAATGGGTCCGCATCCATTCCACAATTTGGCGGAACCTTTACAGACCCATTGATTTTCAATTCCAGTCTGAAAAATTAGGCGTTCACAGGATACAGAAATAAGTGTCGGCCAGTATAGGCCCCAAAAATTAGCCCACATGGGTTTAACTGACAGCTACAAACGTAGTATTCTGTGGCTGAAAGTACATTAGGCATTCACATGAGTTTAACTGACAGCAAAGAACTTAGAATTTGATGGCTAGAGGTACATTAGGCATTCACACAGTATACAGAAGTGTCGGCCTGTATAGGCTCCAAAAATTAGCTCACGTGGTTTGAACTGACAGCAAATAACTTTGTTTTTGATGGCTAGAGGTACAGTAGGCGTTCACAGTATACAGAAGTAAGTGGGGGCCTGTATAGGCTCCAAAAATTAGCTCACATGGGTTTAACTGACAGCAAAGAACGTAGTATATGATGGCTAGAGGTACATTAGGCATTCACAAAGTATACAGAAGTAAGTGTTGGATTGTATAGGCTGCAAAAATTAGCTTCCATGGGTTTAACTGGCAGCAAAGAACGTAGTATATGATGGCTAGAAGTACAGTAGGCGTTCACACAGTATACAGAAGTAAGTGTTGGATTGTATAGGCTCCAAAAATTAGCTTCCATGGGTTTAACTGGCAGCAAAGAACTTAGTTTTTGATGGCTAGAAGTACAGTAGGCGTTCACAGTATACAAAAGTAAGTGTCGGCCTGTATAGGCCCCAAAAATTAGCCATTCAATGGACATGAAATGCCTTTTATGCCGCTGTATTTAGCGACGACAAGGACCAGGAATTGTTGTGGGTGGATGGCGGTTTGGCAGATATTTGTGGCCTGTGATGAGGAATTTCAATGAAACATGGTCTACTGGTGATCACGTGTTGAATTCCTCAGAGATCCATGCCTCATTCATTTTTATAAATGTGGGGTAGTCTACACTGTCATGAGCTAGGCGAGTGCGCTTATCGGTCACGATCCCCCCTGCTGCGCTGAACGTCCTTTCGGACAGGACACTGGACGGGGGGCAAGCCAACAGTTCCATTGCAAATTGTGCAAGCTCTGGCCGGAGGTCAAGCCTGCCCACCCAGTAGTCCAGGGGTTCATCACTCCTCAGAGCGTCCACATCGGCCGTTAACCCGATGTAGTCGGACACCTTTTTTTACGCTCCAACATTTGAGCCACAGAAGCCTGCCTTTTTCCAGAACAACGTGACGACGGCATCATGGAAGGTGAAGCGTTGGACAACTGTGAGGAGACAGGAGAAGGAGAAGGGGGAGAAGAAGGAGAAGAGGCTGGACGGTGAGAGCCTGGAGTGTGGCTTTGTGGGTTCTGACAGTTTTGCTCCCACTGGGCTCGGTGATGGGATTTCAGGTACCTTCTTAAGGCGGTTGTCCCTAGGTGAGTGTTGGGCTTACTGCGACTTATGCGTTGACTGCAAAGGCTGCAGATGGCAACACTATTGTCAGCAATGGACACATTAAAAAAAGCCCACACTGCGGAGCCATGTGCCGGCGTCCTGGGAGCCCCAGATGTGACTGTACATGGTTGATGGCTCGCTCCTAATACATTTGCAGTCTGCTTTCTACCTCTTGTGCAATGCAAGTTCTGCCTGCCTCTCCTCCCTATCTGCTGGTCCGTCAGTCCGCCAGTTCTACAAATAATTGGCCAGTAACTGTTGTCATTGTGTGTAGCACTGTTTACACAGCAAGAGGCCAAATTTTTGCAGGACTAAAATACACTCTTAGAAAATTATACTGTTAAATAACACCCCACTTCAATATGTGGTATTGGGGGGCCACTGGTCTATTACACCAGTTCAAAAAATTGGCCGGTGAGTTTGGCGCTGTGTGTACCAGACTTCACTCAGCAAACGAGGCAATATTGTTACATGACACAAATACACCTGTAAAAGTTTACTCAGATAACACCCCACTTCAATATGTGGTATTGGGGGGCCACAGGTTTATTACACCAGTTCTACAAATAATTGGCCAGTAACTGTTGTCACTGTGTGTAGCACTGCTTACATAGCAAGAGGCCAAATGTTTTGGTTTCTACAAAGTATATTATACTGTGGATACAGAGACTGAATTGACTGTGGGGGAGGGGACATTAGAGTGTAAGCTCCTCTGGTGCAGAGACTGATGTGACTGGCTCAGTGATCTCTGTACAGCACTGCGGTATATGTCAGCACTATATAAATGTATAATAATAATAGTGTGTGACTGTGGAGGGATTTAGAATGTAAGCTCCTCTGGTACAGAGACTGATGTGACTGTGGGGGGACATTAGAGTGTAAGCTCCTCTGGTACAGAGACTAATGTGACTGTGGGGGAGGGGACATTAGAATGTAAGCTCCTCTGGTACAGAGACTGATGTGACTGTGAGGTAGGGGACATTAGAGTGTAAGCTCCTCTGGTACAGAGACTGATGTGACTGTGGGGGAGGGGACATTAGAGTGTAAGCTCCTCTGGTACAGAGACTGATGTGACTGTGAGGGAGGGGACATTAGAGTGTAAGCTCCTCTGGTACAGAGACTGATGTGACTGTGAGGTAGGGGACATTAGAGTGTAAGCTCCTCTGGTACAGAGACTGAAGTGACTGTGGGGGAGGGGACATTAGAGTGTAAGCTCCTCTGGTACAGGGACTGATGTGACTGTGGGGGAGGGGACATTAGAGTGTAAGCTCCTCTGGTACAGAGACTGACTCGGTGTTCTCTGTACAGCACTGCAGATTTTTTTTTTTTTCACGCCATCCTTGAGCTCCAGTTCCAAGCTGAGATGATGTCATCAGTCTGCTGCAGGTAAGAGGAAGCATTTCCTCAGTCACCCCTCCCCCAGCGATCAGACTGCAACATTGTAACTTTGTAACAAGTCACCTGGAATCACATGATTGTATCATCATATCGGACTCTTACATCAGGAAGTAGATGGTGACCCTGGATGATGCCTGAACAAACATGGCGCTGTCCTATTTTTAGCACCTCTCGCCATGCTTCCTAGCACCCTATATAGTGGCTTTTATAGGTGCTGCACAGCTGTTTTTTTATAGGATTCAGGGCCTGGCCGGGGTGTTGGCAGAACCTGCAACCTATGGTGCTATATGAGTTCAGAGCACATTGGGGGAGGGGGGGGGCACATTTTGGCCCCGTTATTCCTGGGTGGTAAAGGACCTTCGCCCCTAACACTGGTGGGATCCGTATTCTCCACCATCGTCACGTCGGTGAATTCCAATTTCCAAATCCAAGCTCTCGGTGTCTCTGCGTGCCGAGTCTTGTTCTGCGAACACAAAACAAATCTGCGAGGACTTAACTCTTCCAAGCGAAGGACTCCTCGCTCCATAGAGGAAACACCAAGTCAGCTCCTTTTTCTGTGTTTGCACAAGAGACCTTTTCAGGACTCCGTCTGCTGGTGGTGCCTTTTATTGAATTATCGCCACGCCTGGAAATTTATGATACTAATCCCAGGGGAGTTTTGTGTTCTGTGCCTGCGGGCAAAACACAGCCCCAGCCGGAGAGCCGAGCGAGAGACCCGCTCTAATTATTGGCTGGAGGTTTTTTTTTTTTTTTTCTCTTATACATCCCCCCCATTCCAGCAGCTGAATATTCAAGACACGACGCATACCTATTCAGACTTTCCTGCCGAAGCCTGTTCTCCCTGAGAGCTCGCCGTCTGCTCGCAATTCTACGCAAGGTAAGTCCATTGTACGGGGGTTCGGAGTGGAGGTAGAGAGTCACCTGGTGCATGGTGACCACCAAACCAATTCTTTTATATTTTAGAAGATGACCAAGTGTTCCATCAAGTCTGCAGCTTTTTGTATAGTATGGATCTGGTTGTTCCAGCCATGTTCACTTATGCCTCGTACACACGCAACGATTATCGGCCGTCCGATCGGCCGTCTTTTGTCCAGAGTTGTGTTTTGTTGGTTGAAATGTGCTCTAGACTGCACACAAATTTTCTCGGCCAACAAAAACCAACTTCAGAAGTGATGTCATGTGATGGTTGACTTTCCGTGTGTATTTTCTTCTCTGAGCATGCCCAGTATTGCTCATCAGATTTTTGTCTGCCGAAATCTGTACTGACTGACGGAAAATCGGCCGTTGTGTTGACGGCCAACAAAAATTTTATAGCCTGCACACCAGATTTTATTCGGCCGAAAAGTCGGAGTCGGTTGTCGAAAGCATCATACTAACAAGCCGAAAAAACGGCCGATCGGACGTTGGCCGAAAATTCACGGCCAACTATCAATGCGTGTGTACGAGGCATTACTCACCACTTCTGCTGGAAGTCTGTTCCAAGCATCAACTACTCTTTACTGGTGAAGTAATACTTTCTGAGGTTAGTTTTGAACTTTCAGCTGGTGATCCTTCTAGTGATATAAAGATCTATATAGAGGAATCAGGACCTCCGTCCTCCTGCTGGTGACCCCTCTAGTGATATAAAGATCTATATAGAGGAATCAGGACCTCCTTCCTCCTGCTGGTGACCCCTCTAGTGATATAAAGATCTATATAGAGGAATCAGGACCTCTTTCCTCCTGCTGGTGATCCCTCTAGTGATGCTCCCCAGAATTCTCTCCACTTTCTATAATGCCAGGTTACACCATTTGCTCATTTTGCAACCATTGAAAATAAATTCCCCCAAATCTTTTTCATTTGTAGTTTTGGCCATCACTGTGCCCCCCAATATCGTACTTTACCAGAGGATTGTCTTTCCAAATGCTGTTAGAATTGTTGATTTGAAGATTCCATTGCTTCACCCAATCTTCCAGGAATACCAACTAATTTTCCATGTTAACAAAAGGGGAGTCTCCAGTAGTGCAATAATGGTGGCACCTTCCTACCACACCTTAATCACACACTTCCAAACAGTAGTGCAAAATGGGATCCCACAGACCCTCAGCGAGTAAACAAAAATTGACATAAATGAATAATCTGTTAAAACTTTAAAATTGAAGTCCATATGATGAACAAGTACAAAGCATGGTCCAAGGGGTAATCTTTGGTATGATATATGTTGAGAACTATGGGTCACCATTCTCCACCACCACCGTGTCCAGGGGAAACAGCTGAAAAACGCACTCACCAGATAATGTTGCTTAATTACTCTCGTAACCAAGCTAGAATGCAAGAATCTTAGGACCACAATGGGAAACTCCCATAGGCAAGTACCGAGTCACATCTTCCAACCATGTAAAAGAAAAAGCAGAATCCCACTAGTGCAATAAAGTTTTAAAATTGCATTTATTCAACCACAATACATTACACTCACTTGGTTCCACATAAAAGAAGCGCATATCATGTCATCCTACTAAAGGAGGTGGCACCCATCAGGAGACTGTCCCCAGGCTCCACGCCATGGAGGACCGAACCGCCAGATGTCAAAACACTCCTATCTCACTGTTTGTTGAGCGCCGTCTGGTCACGCGCTGACGCGTTTCGTCACCGGGGGCGTAATTTAGACGGCACAACGCTCGAACATATGCGCACCAGGTCTTTTGTTATACGTTCTTTTTTTAAGTAGCAGCATTTACTTTATAATATCTCCTAAGCGCTTGGGGTTACTCATTTCTCCTATATTTATAGGCGTGGTGTGATATTCATTTTCCATGTTACAGGGACACCTTTGTGTCATTAGCACAATGACTTACCTTACCCACCAAACCTTTCTGTACATCACAAGGAGATTAAATAGAACGGGACCTAGTGCAGAATGTTGGGGTACACCATTTGGGACTGGTCTCTGTTGAGTACCATCCTCAGAGACCAGCTTTACATTAACTGCTTGTCAACCGACTATTTACTGCGGCGGTCATCCCCTCACAGGCAAAGCGATGTAGTGCTACGTCGCTAGCCTGTGAGGGTCTAGGGAGCGAGCGCGAGCCGCCACGGACCCCCCCCCCCCCCCCGCGCGTGTAACCGGCGGACCCGATGTCCGCCGGTCACTCGCGATCGTCCGCTAGAGCGGGAGAAAGGCAGGCGGCTAATGTAAACACAGCCGCCTGTCATTCTCCCCTGTGTAGGAATAGTGATCATACGGTTCTACTATGTAGGACCGTTGATCACTGTTCCTACACCTCAAGCCACAGCCAATCACAGTTAGAATCACGCCCCTAGGGACACACACAGCCCTTCCCTCTCAAAAAAAGTTAACCCCTTCACTGCCAGTGTCATTTTACAGTAACAGTGCATATGTATAGCACTGATTACTGTATTAATGTCACTGGTAACCCCAAAAGTGTCAAAAATGTCAGTCAAGGGTCCGATCTGTCCGCCGCAATGTCGCAGTCCCGCAAAAAAAATCGCATATCGCCGCCATTGGGCGTTAAAAAAAACAACAAAAATGACAAAAATCTTTCCCTTTGTTAGTAAACGCGATAACTTTTGCGCAAACCAATCAAAATACTCTTTTTGTGATTTTTTTTTTTTTTTTTACCAAACATAGGTAGCATAAAACAAATTGGCCGAAAAAATTTTGATTTTTACATTTTTTGGGGGGGGGGGGGGGGATTTCATATAAAAAAATGTGAAAAATATTGTTATTTTTGCCAAATTGACGCTCTTTTTTTTGTTTATAGCGCATGATCAAAAAATCACACAGGTGATCAAATACCACCAAAAGAAAGCTCTGTTTGTGGGGAAAAAAAGGACGTCAAATTCGTGTAGGTATAGCATCGCACGACCGCGCAATTGTCCGTTAAAGTCACGCAGTGCTGAATCGCAAAATAGGCCCTGGTCAGGAAGGGAGTAAAATCTTCCGGGGCTTAAGTGGTTAAGGTCTTTATTTCACCCATCAAATCTATAATTCCATAACTTTGTATTGTAATTTCTACCCTTTTATGTTTTTCTTGTTTTTAAAAGCACTTTAGATTGTTTTGTTCATTTGTCTGTTTTTCAATTCGATGTTTGTTTCCAATTTTTTTTTTCATCTAGTTTTAGCTGCCTTTTGCTATATTTAATTGAAGGACAAACTTTTATAAACACTCAAAATTTAATTAGCATGGTCATGGCGCAATGAGAGAAGCAACCACGTTTATTGTCTGTCTATATAGTCACCAGTTTATATAATTCTGATATATTCCATAGTGCTGTACAGAAAACACTGAGCCAGTCACATCAGTCTCTGTACCAAAGGAGCTTACACTCTAATGTTCCCTCCCCCACAGTCATCCCCTCCCCCACAGTCACATTAGTCTCTGTACCAGAGGAGCTTACACTCTAATGTCCCTGCCCCCACAGTCACATCAGTCTCTGTACCAGAGGAGCTTACACTCTAATGTCCCTGCCCCCACAGTCACATCAGTCTCTGTACCAGAGGAGCTTACACTCTAATGTCCCCCCACAGTCACATCAGTCTCTGTACCAGAGGAGCTTACACTCTAAATGTCCCCCCAAAGTCACACATTATTATTATTATTATTATTATTATTATTATTATTATTATTATTATTATTATAGGTCTGCTCATTTCAAATAAACTGGGCTTCCAAAAATGTGATGGAGGGACACCTTTTTGGGTCAGTCTTCCAGGGTGATTAACCTCTTACCCAACCCTCATTAGGTGACTCCTGAGATTTTTAGGCCTTCTAGATACTTTTTCATTTTTTTTTTTACTAATAAATGAAGGTCAACAAATTTTCTTACTTTTGTTTCTCTCTTTTAGTCCATCTAGAATTGTGTCCTGTGTAACACCCCAGAGATGACCATGTGGCTTCTCCATTGCATGGGGGTCCTCTTGGGCATTGTGGTCCATCTTCACCCAGCGGGCACCTTCCCCTTCATCCTCACCCAGCTGAGCACCCGCAAGAGCAGCTGCAAGACAATCCCCAGCAGCATGACGCTGTGCAATGGAGTGGGCTATGGAGAGATGCGTCTACCCAATCTGCTGGGTCACGACACCATGAAAGAGGTTCTGCAGCAGGCCGGATCCTGGGTGCCTCTTCTCACCAAGCAGTGCCACGCTGATACCAAGAAGTTTCTGTGCTCCCTGTTCGCCCCGGTCTGTCTGAGCGACCTGGAGGAGGCTGTCCACCCCTGCAGATCCCTCTGTGAGGAGGTCCGCGATGGTTGCACACCCGTCATGGCTGCCTTTGGCTTTCCTTGGCCCGAAATGTTTAACTGCACCCAGTTCCCTGAGGGCAACGAGCTGTGCGTGCCCCCTGCTGGCCTGGATGAGAAGACCCCAGTGGTGAAAGAAGGTAGGTGACCCCAATTATCAATGATCAGGTGCAGGGGCGGACTGACCATTCGGGGATTAGGGCACTGCCCGAGGGCCCAGGGTCAGTAGGGGGGCCCCATGAGAGGCTACACACTACAGAAAGAAGCCAGGAACTTCCATGCAGGCTATGCTGTGGTAGATATTTAAATGCCCACTCTATGTGGCTGAGCTGCCATTTGTAGGTGGGGCTTTGTGTGGCTTGAGTGTGGACACAGAGGGCCCCATGATCTCTGATTGCCCGGGGGCCCCATGAGTTGTCAGTCCACCCCTGGTCAGGAGTCAGGACATGGGTCTGGAGGTCCCAATACAATGAACTATAATTTAACCTAACTGGTGAAGGACTGAGAACCTTTGGCCTGAGGAGCCAAACATACACAAAGTCCACCAGCTGTTCGGTGGTAGAGCAGAATTCTGTGGGCTACAAATAGTTGGCCATGCAAAGTGTGCAGGTGATGTTCCTAATGGGCATGGGTCAGCCTAATATGGGCATTTATTGTGAACTTCCAGCATCGGCTGCGTTCAAAGCTCTTATCAGGTGATATCTTAGAGACTCCAAGGAAGTCCATACTGGAAGACTTCCCTCTGCCAGATACTGTAATTTCAGGTTTAAATGGGGAGCAGGAAGGTATATAAATCCCAGCATGTGTCACTGGGTATACAGTAGTTCCTCCTCCAATTGATGTCTGAATGGATGAGCCCAATGTACTTGGGTTCGGTTTGTGTTCGGTAAACTGTAATGGCCTTTTTCTGGCAGGGAATTGTCAAACAAATGGCATGCGGTCGCTGGGCACTGCCCTGGCCCTGGCCCTGGACATATACCAAACCAAAAAATTCTGTTTGGAGGGGACCAGCGATTTTTAAAAGGTCAACATTAAAAATGCGAAGCATCGGATATAGTTTTTTTTTATTGATTTATTTTTTTTTATTTCTTTTTATTGAAAAATTGAAATGTATAGGTACAAAACATAGCCTTTGGGCATTCCCCTGGCTAATTAATATAAAAAACATAGAACTACTAATAACACCTCCTATATACCTCTCTATCTCTTGTGATATAGATTTTTCATGGGGAACCCCCATGCACACCACAAATAAAGCATAGGGTTCCCCCTTAAACTACATACCAGACCCTTATCTTTGATGAGAGTCTTCTATGGATGCCAAGGGGGACCTTCACAAAAAAACAGCTTGGAGTCCCCCTAAATTGTATACCTGATCCATGGGCTCCAGTATGAATTTTGAGGAGAAACCCCATGCTCCAGCCTCACATACCCAATTGCTTAATATATAGTTACATAGTAGGTGAGGTTGAATAAAGACAATAGTCCATCCAGTTCAACCTGTGTAGGTGTGTGTGGCCGTAATCATCTCTCATACCCCTGAATGTTCTGATCCCTGAGATGTACGTCTAAGAGTCTTTTGAAAGCCACCATACTTCCCGCAGAAACCACCTCTTGTGGTAGAGAATTCCACAATCTTGTAGCCCTAACAGTAAAGAACCCCCCACGTTGCCTGAGGTTAAAACGCTTCTTCTACAATCGCATTGTATGCCCCCGAGTCCTCATGCAATCCTTCCGACTGAATAGCTTTTTTCTATGCTGAGATCACCATTGAGATATTTATAAATTGCTATCCTGTCCCCCCTCAGGGGTCTCTTCTCCAGGGAGAACAAACCAAGCTATTGCAGCCGGTCTTCATAATTAAGGTCCTCCAATCCCCTAATCAGTTTAGTTGCCCTTCTCTGGACTCTCTCCAGCTCTAACACATCCCTCCTGAGGACTGGCGACCAGAACTGGACAGAATACTCCAGATGTGGCCGGACCAGAGTTTTATAAAGGGGAAGGATTATAGTCTTATCTCTGGAATACATCCCTTTCTTTATGCATGCTAATATTCTGCTAGCTTTGGCAGCTGCCGCTTGACATTGCATGCTGTTGCCTAATCTATCATCAACCAAGACTCCCAGATCCTTCTCCATTTTTGATTCCCCCAAGGGTTCCCCTCCTAACGTGTATTGTGCTTTTATGTTTTTAGTCCCCAAGTGCAAAACCTTACACTTCTCCACATTAAACCTCTTTTGCCATGTCGTTGCCCACTCCGTTATTTTGTCCAGGTCATCCTGTAGGATATCTGCTGTGCAGTTATTGCCCTGGCCAATTTTGTGTCATCTGCAAAAACTGATATTGAGCTACTGATCAATGCTGTTTATGAATAAATTGAACAAGGTTGGTCCCAGGACTGAGCCTTGGGGGACCCCACTTACTACCTCAGACCAGTCTGAGTAAGCGCTATTTATTGCCACCCTTTGGACACGCCCCTTTTAGCCAGTTCCGTATCCAAGAGCAGACCTTGCGGTCGATGCCTGCAGACCTTATTTTATAAATGAAGCGTTTGTGGGGAACTGTATCAAACGCCTTAACGAAATCCAGGTACACCACATCCACTGGTCTCTCCCTATCTAGCTCACAGCTCACCTCCTCGTAGAATGTTAAGAGATTGGTTTGACAAGAACGCCCATTTGTAAACCCGTGCTGATTACCGCTGATGATGTTGTTGTCTTTAGCAAACTCTACGATATAGTCCCTTATCATCCCCTCCAGAAGTTTACATACTATTGATGTCAGACTATCGATTATATACATATAATTAGTAATATTATAAATAAAAAATTGTCCCTTTTTCATGTAACTTTCACTATCCTATGAACTTGTTTTTCCATATTTTTTTGTAATATATAGATTAGCCACTAGAGGGAGCTTATATTTAAACGCCTGCATTGTTTCTTTGCCAGGATCATTACCTTTAGAGTGGCACCTACGTCATTTTTGTAAAAGCTTTTATTTGGCTAGATACTTATTATTTCTGTTGGGTTTTTATTTTCGTAAGTTGCCTTACTGGAGGTTTCTCCATACTTCCTGTCCCTGTGACACCCATAGAAGAAATGGCGTTGTCACCGGGACAGAATAGCACAAAAAAAATGTTGTCATTTGTCAAAAATCCCCACTGGTAAGATTTCCCATCACTTTGGTCTTAAGTAAGTAAGTGAAGGTAAATCTCTAAAGTTTTGTACCCCGTTTTTCTCCTCTCTGCACATGTCTATAGACAGATAGGGTTTCAGATATGCTTCATCTTCTTTCAAATAAGCAGAGTTGAGAGAAATCCTTGTAATCTGAGAAAGAGGAGTCTCTGTCCACTTAGTGTAATTGTGTCTTCTCTCCGCAGAGCTCCCATGTGCCGCCTGCCAGAGTGGAGGAGACGTTGACAAAGAATTCCTGCAGGATTATTGCTCTTGGGATTTTGGTAAGTACCTTAAAGATGTCTTTGCATGGTGTAGGGACAGACCAGAGTCTAATTTCTCTACTGACCACCAATGTAAGGAACATTCTTCCAAATGACCTCTAATGTAAGGGGCATTCTTCCCACTGACCACCAATGTAAGGGGCATTCCTCCCACTGATCACCAATGTAAGGGACATTCTTCCCACTGACCACCAATGTAAGGAACATTCTTCCCACTGATCACCAATGTAAGGAGCATTCTTCTCACTGACCACCAATGTAAGGAGCATTCTTCCCACTGATCACCAATGTAAGGAGCATTCTTCCCACTGACCACCAATGTAAGGGACATTCTTCCCACTGACCACCAATGTAAGGAACATTCTTCCCACTGATCACCAATGTAAGGGACATTCTTCCCACTTACCACCAATGTAAGGAGCATTCTTCCCACTGACCACCAATGTAAGGAGCATTCTTCCCACTTACCACCAATGTAAGGAGCATTCTTCCCACTGACCACCAATGTAAGGAGCATTCTTCCCACTGACTACCAATGTAAGGAACATTCTTCCCACTGACCACCAATGTAATGAACATTCTTCCCACTGACCTCCAATGTAAGGAACATTCTTCCCACTGATCACCAATGTAAGGAGCATTCTTCCCACTGACCACCAATGTAAGGGACATTCTTCCCACTGACCACCAATGTAAGGAGCATTCTTCCCACTGACTACCAATGTAAGGAACATTCTTCCCACTGACCACCAATGTAATGAACATTCTTCCCACTGACCTCCAATGTAAGGAACATTCTTCCCACTGATCACCAATGTAAGGGACATTCTTCCCACTGATCACCAATGTAAGGAGCATTCTTCCCACTGACCACCAATGTAAGGGACATTCTTCCCACTGACCACCAATGTAAGGGACATTCTTCCCACTGACCACCAATGTAAGGAGCATTCTTCCCACTGACCTCCAATGTAAGGAACATTCTTCCCACTGACCTCCAATGTAATTCCCACATTTTCCAAAAACTTGTGGAAAAAAATGACATGTTCAAAGGACCCATAATGCCTCATAGAATATACGTTGGAGTGTTTGCTTTCCAAAATGGGGTCATTTTGTGGACTTTTCCATTGTATTGGTGCTCTAGGGCCTTGAAAAGTGTGATAGGTAGTAAGAACGTTTTATGTGTATTTATGCTCCTAAAACGCCTTATGGTGCTACTTGGACGTGGAGTCTCTTTTTGTGGCCAGGCTGTGTAAAAGTCTCACACATGTGGTATCACCATACTCAGGAGTAGCAGAATGAATTTTGGGGTGTCATTTTTGCTGTGTACATGCTATGTGTTAGAAATAGCTTATAAATTGACAAAGTTTTTGGAAAAAAAAGAAAAAAAAATTTTTATTCATTTTCCCAAGAATTGTGGGAAAAAATTATAACTTCAAAAAACTCACCATGCCTCTTACTAAATACCTTGGACTGTCTACTTTACAAAAAGGGGTCATTTGGGGGGTATTTGTACTGTCCTGACATTTCAGGGCCTCAAGAAAGGAGATAGGCCATCAGTACATCTGGTGTGATCAATTTTCAGTAATTGGTACCATAGCTTCTAGACTCAATAACTTTCACACAGACTAAATAATATACACTAATTTGGGTTAATTTTACCAGAGATATGTAGCAGTATAAGTTTTGGCCCAAATGTATGAAGAAAAATTATTTTTTTGCAAAATTTTATAATAGAAATTAAAAAAAAGTGTGTTTTTTTTTTTTTTACAAAATTTTTGCTCTTTTTTTGCTTATATCACGAAAAAAAAAAACCCCAGTTGTGATCAAATACCACCAAAAGAAAGCTCTATTTGTGTGGAAAAAAATGATAAAAAATTTGTTTGGTTACAGTGTAGCATGACTGAGCAATTGTCATTCAAAGTGTGAGAGTGCTGAAAGCTGAAAATTGGTCTGGGCAGGAAGGGGGTCTAACTGCTCTGTATGGAAGCGGTTAATTACCCTCAAAGCTCAATTTAAATGCTGGTAGAGAAGAGCATATCCAATAACTTCAACGCTGTCACAGGACAGAAAATGAGGAAATATCCAATTTCTTACTGTTATCACCTCAATAAGAGCCGAACATGTTCCAGGGAGAAAATAAAAATAAAAGTGGCCGGGTTTCAAACCTCCCTTTACACTATTTAAACATTTGAGTTTGATTACACTTTAAGAACTGCATGGTGTTCATTATTCTCTGCAATCTGGAGCAGTTCCAGTTGTGGAGTTTTTGCTTTTTCTACATCTTGCTTGGCGTTATCCCCATACTACGTGGAGGGCGGGGGGGGGGGGGGGGAGACTCTCTCCTGAAATGTATCTCGATTTTGGGTGGATATCTTTTCTCTAGGTCTTTTCCTGGTGCTTAGGATTCCATAGAGCTTGACTTTTTTTGACGTAGGGAAAGTTTAGGTTGCTGCTGAAGTTATGACTGTATCTGTCATGGAGACCAATGACCTAATAACTAGGGTTTAGACTTGAATGACTTGTAGTATGTCTTCTGTCTACAACCACTCGTGTAGTATGGCTTCTGCGACCACTCTTGTAGTATGGCTTCTGCGACCACTCTTGTAGTATGGCTTCTCCGACCACTCTTGTAGTATGGCTTCTCCAACCACTCTTGTAGTATGGCTTCTCCAACCACTCTTGTAGTATGGCTTCTCCAACTACTCTTGTAGTGTGGCTTCTCCGACCACTCTTGTAGTATGGCTTCTCCGACCACTCTTGTAGTATGGCTTTTCCGACCACTCTTGTAGTATGGCTTCTCCGACCACTCTTGTAGTATGGCTTCTCCGACCACTCTTGTAGTATGGCTTCTCCGACCACTCTTGTAGTATGGCTTCTCCGACCACTCTTGTAGTATGGCTTCTCCAACCACTCTTGTAGCATGGCTTCTCCAACCACTCTTGTAGCATGGCTTCTCCAACCACTCTTGTAGCATGGCTCCTCCAACCACTCTTGTATCATGGCTCCTCCAACCACTCCTGTAGAATGGCTTCAGTCTTTGATTGTCACCTCTAGTATATCTGAAGTCTCTAATAATCGGGGTCAGACCAAGGGGTACTGTAGGTAGAGCAACAGTTGTCTGTTGTACACTTAAAGTGGACCTCCTCCTCAGTGGCAAAACACTACATAAGAATAACTGTGGGGAGAAAAATTATTTGACTTTTCCTACTTGAGGATTGCAGGGGGTGACATCATCACCCACCTTCCCATGAGAACCCTGGAAATTCTGAGCCTAAATGAGAAGAGGCTACAGCACAATGAAGGATGCTCTTGCCTCACAATCTGGGCTTTCCCACTTCCTTTGACCAGAAAGGTCATGCTACCCTCATCTAGGTGCTGTGGGAGGAGTTGGAGAAAGGTAAATATATTATCTTTTTTGTAACCTCATTGGTAATTTTATGCAGCAATTAAGTTGGGGAGGGGGCACCTTGAATAAGCGCGCAGTGCTACTGGGGTGGAAGATCTGCTTTAAATGTTAGGTGCAGCCCTTTACAGCTGTCAGGGGCAAACGTTGAAGCCTCCTATACCTTGTAAGTTGACCGCCACTGCTTTTATCTTCTTGTCATCCTCAGCCCTAAAGATCAACATCCATTCGACGTCCACCCTGGATGGTGACCTCATGGTGGTCCCGGAAGCGAAGAGCAGGACTGTGTACAAGGCCAAAGGGTGGACAGAGGAGGAGCTGAAAAAGAAGACCTACCTGTGGTTGACTGACGGGGACAGCTGCATCTGCCCAGACCTCCAGGAACCCGGGGCCACCGTGCTGGTCATGGGCCACCGAGTGGACGACAGGATGGTCATCTCCTGGGTCCGCAAGTGGCAGAAGAGGGAGAAGGAGACAAAGAGGTTTTCCAGGACTGTCCGCAAGCTTCAGTGCTAGATGAAAGATAAATCCACCAAATGCTGGGTGTGGAACGTAAACTTGCGTTGAGACCCAGGGACATGCGTCCTCATAATTTCTGCTCTTTGCCCCAATTCTGCCACCACCGTGTAGACAACAAAAAAAAACGCGAAGATCTATTTGTACGTAAGCTCACCACGTTGCATTTATAACGTTATGTTTTTAGCACTACTACAATGCTTTCTGTGAAAAGACTTTTTAATTTTTTTGGTTGTGTCCATAACTGCCAGGTACTCGTGCAACAACTTGAACATTTGCTCCTGTGTATAGCTTCTCATCATCAGCTGAGCAAATTGAGTTTTCCCTGCCCTGCTCCTGCATTGCCATGATGTAGCAAAGGAGATGAGCAGAGACATGAAGATTGTGAAGGCAGGGAATTAAAATGTCTTAACTCTTTTATTTAGCCATTTCAAAGGGTCTTAATAATATCCTACCCTTTAATTCGTTTCCAGGAACACCAGATCTTTATTTTTTTATAACAGCAACAGCCAAAGTCTATAATCGATGACCATAACGTGCAATAAACATTGCTGCCATGGCCTTAAAGGGAACCTGTTGTGAGGGAAATTGAAGGGAAGGGGGTTTGGGGCACTGCTAAACTCCTGCTGAAAATACAGTTTTTCTGGTTGTCCTACTGATCCTCAGCCTTCAATACATTTAAAGGCTTTGTAAGCATAGCTACATTGTCGAACGGGTTGCCCCCCTACCCCTGCGGCTGTCCAGCAACGTGGCAGCAAGCTGAATTCGGCCAACCAAAACGAGTAGCGGTAAGAGCAATGCAGATGGATGGGAATCTAACAAGTCCCATCCCTCCCTCCTGCATTCTTCTTGCCGACACATGTCTCAAAGTGTTAAGAGCAGAGACTAGTGCCTGTTATCAAGCAGCTGTCTCCTTGCTAGCTAAGCTGTCGGACCACCGCAGGGGAAGGTGGGGGGTGCCGTATTTGAACCCATAGCCTACAAAGCACGTTGGAAGAGGGTGCAAACTACTGCATGTACTTTATCCCTTGAGGGACTCTAAAAAAAAAATTGACGTGAGACCTCTTTAAAAATATTTCATATATGTGTTGGGTTATCTATGTAGTCCTTAGTACATGTAGCATGCAATTATTTTATTTTGTACATTGCTGCTACATACCTGGTTATCCGGCCAGTTGTTCCCCTTAGTTCCTGTTTTCAAACAGAAGCAGATCCATGCTGGCGTGGTCACTTTGAGTCCCTTGGATTGCTGCTGTACAGGATGATGTGCTGATGCATAGTGTATCTGTATCAGTGGTCATGGCCCCACCCAGCAGCTCCCAGTAAGCGTGTTCATTGGCAGTAGCTCCCAGTAGGAGTGTTAATTGGTAGTGGTTGCCAGTAGGAGTGTTAATTGGTAGTGACTCCCAGTAGGACTGTGCTGTGGCAGCGGCTCCCAGTAGGACTGTGCTATGGCAGCGGCTCCCAGTAGGACTGTGCTATGGCAGCGACTCCCAGTAGGACTGTGCTATGGCAGCGGCTCCCAGTAGGACTGTGCTATGGCAGCGGCTCCCAGTAGGACTGTAATATGGCAGCGCCTCCCAGTAGCACTGTGATATGGCAGCGCCTCCCAGTAGGACTGTGATATGGCAGCGCCTCCCAGTAGGACTGTGATATGGCAGCGGCTCCCAGCAGGGGTTCGATATGGCAGCGGCTCCCAGTAGGACTGTGATATGGCAGCGACTCCCAGTAGGGGTTCGATATGGCAGCGGCTCCCAGTAGGGGTGTAATATGGCAGCGGCTCCCAGTAGGAGTGGTAATTGACAGCGGCTCCCAGTAGGAGTGGTAATTGACAGCGGCTCCCAGTAGGTGTGTGATAAGGCAGCGGCTCCCAGTAGGACTGTTATATGGCAGCGGCTCCCAGTAGGACTGTTATATGGCAGCGGCTCCCAGTAGACATGGTAATTGGTGGCAGCTCCCAGTAGGACTGTTATATGCCAGCGACTCCCAGTAGGACTGTTATATGGCAGCGGCTCCCAGTAGACATGGTAATTGGTGGCGGCTCCCAGTAGGAGCCTTGCTGTCAAACCTGCACATATCCCACCATGTGTGACATCACTCTTCCCACCTGCAACGCCCTCTTTTGGCTCAGCATTGTCAATGTGGATGCAGATGTAGGGCCAAACCTGCCCTTTCCTCTCCACTAACTGAAGTGGTTTTAATGCATTTTCTAGGAGGGGGTGGAAAATATTTTTTTCACTTTTTTGAAAGTTTGCCTTTCAGACTTTGCAACTGCACACCTCCTAGTACTCAGCACCTCGGGGTGGTTCTTCTGTAATGATTACTAGCAGCTCTTATAAAGGGCTTTGCTATCATTCTATAGCAGGGCATTCCAGCAGCCTACTGTGAGCAGACAACAGCTACACATATGTATGAGATGTGGATTGGTACCGCTCACCGCCATGCCAAAACCCTGGCTGCCCACCTGCTAACTCTCAGCACCTCGGGGGTGGTTCTTCTATAATGATTGACAGCAGCTCTTATAAAGGGCCTTGCTGTTGTTCTATAGCAGTGCATTCAGCAGAGTACTGTACTTAGCAATACGAACCGACAACAGCTGCACATGGATGTGGCTTGTTACCTCCCACCGGTTATCTTAGGACCCGGATAGCCGTCACATAATTGCTGTACAATAGCCAAATAAAGGTGTTATGTGGCAAACTACATGGCAGTGCTTACTTGCTTGTAAAAATACATAATGTCGTGATTACATTATATTTCATTACATTGCATTAATAATACATTGTACAGTATATCATTACATCACATTATTATTACATATTGTATTACATTGTATTACACTGCATTACAGCTTGGAAGGCATTGAACCTTTACATTCCCTCTTTATGACAGCCAGGCAACCAGGATTTTCCGAAGGAGACCAGTAATGGTTTGTAAAGACTACGTTGGAGTGCTGTGCTGTTATTCATTCTTAGTGCATTTTAGTGCACAATGTCGTGTGATAATACACTAACGTGCGCTGTAGTGCACTACCTTTTAAAAAGAAAAAAAAAAAAACTCCATGCATTTTTGGTGCATTTTAGTGCCTTCAGGAGACCATTCCCATGAATGGGTTGCCCTGTCGCAGTGTAAGAAGTAACGCACCAAACAGTGAACATTACAATGACGTTGAGAATTTTGATGCTGCGTTGGCATGACACTGCCTCTTGCATGGTTATGAGCAGGGGTTGTGTCTATGATGAAAGGGATGTTCCTATGGTGAGCAAGGGGTGTGTCTATGCTCAGCAGGGGTGTTTGTCTTTGCTGATTGGGGGGTGTGTCTATGATGAGCAAAGGGTGTGTGTCTATCCTGTGCAGGGAATGTTCCTATGGTGAGCAGCGGGTGTGTCTATGCTCAGCAGGGGTGTTTGTCTTTGCTTATTGGGGGTTGTGTCTATCCTGTGCAGGGGATGTTTCTATGGTGAGCAGGGGTTGTGTCTATGCTCAGCAGGAGGTTTGTCTTTGCTGATCGGGGGGTGTCTATCCTGTGCAGGGGATGTTCCTATGGTGAGCAGCGGGTGTGTCTATGCTCAGCAGGGGTGTTTGTCTTTGCTGATCGGGGGGTGTGTCTATCCTGGGCAGGGGATGTTCCTATGGTGAGCAGGGGTTGTGTCTATGCTCAGCAGGAGGTTTGTCTTTGCTGATCGGGGGGGTGTCTATCCTGTGCAGGGGATGTTCCTATGGTGAGCAGGGAGTGTGTCTATGCTCAGCAGGTGGTTTGTCTTTGCTGATCAGGTGGTGTGTCTATACTGTGCAGGGGATGTTCCCATGGTGAGCAGGGAGTGTGTCTATGCTCAGCAGGGGTGTTTGTCTTTGCTGATCGTGGGTTTGTCTATGCTGAGCAAGGGGTGTGTGTCTATCCTGTGCAGGGGATGTTCCTAGGGTGAGGGGGTATACGTCAATGCTGAGCAAGCGACGCGTCTATGGAGTGCTGGGACAAGGCAATCTAGTGCCCAGGGCGAAGATGCCAAATGGCACGTTTTACCCCTAAGCATGAATTCCCTTTTGAAAGCCAACATTTTCCCCAAACAAAAATTCTCCCCACCCCGCAAATTCCCCCTCCAAGCACAAATCTCCACTCATCTTCCCTTCCAGCACAAGTCCCCCCACTTCCCCTTTTCCAGCAGAAATCCCCCTGCTAGCACATATTTCCCATCCCTAACACCCTAATCATTCCCCCCCCCCCTCAATCACCATTCCTAACACAAATCCAACCCCTCCACCCAAGGTTTCCCCTCGTAGCACAAATAATCCCCCCTCCCCCCAAAAAAAAAACAAAAACAAAACCTTCTTGACCCCACAGTCTTTTTTAGAAGTTTTGGCAGGCAGGAGAAGGTGCTAGGGGCAGTTCTGCGGCCTCGGGGACTTGGGGATAGAGATACCACTAGCTGTCTACCCGCCCCCTACCCAGATTCTTTGCTGGGAGGAGATGGGGGTGGGTAAGCAAACCCTGCTCCATTCCAATCTAATGATGCATGAGTGCTGCAGTGACAGGAGGGAGAACACAGCCTGAGCCTCCTCCTAGCTCTCTCCTCCTCCCCACATTTGGCTACGTCACGTCTCACTTAATGCTGACAGTAAAAGTAATGCTGCTGTCAATACTTTTGATTGTAGCAGGAGCACTTCTCCATGGGGTGCCCCACACTTCACAAGACACCACCACGCCCAGGGCAGCCACCCCTCCTGCCCACCCCTAGTCCTGGCCCTGTGTCTATGCTGTGCAGGGGCGTGTCTCTATGCTAAGCAGGGGATGTCTACGCTAAGTAGGGGTTGTGGATTTGACTTGTGCTCATGAACTTGTAGAAAATGCTTCAAGGGGCTTGTTAACTGGTGCTGCCATAGAGTACAGAATAAATGTAATCATATCCTCCTGCAAGCTCAATATTACATTAATCATTCACCGTTTCACGACTCTTGAATCTTGTATTTAAAGAGTACCTGTCATCCAAAATAAAAATCTTACACAAGATGATTTACAGCCATTAACATTTGTTTTTATACATGGAATGAGCTTTGTGAAAATATACAGTGCCTTGTGAAAGTATTCAGCCCCCTCGAACTTTTCGACCTTTTGCCACATTTCAGGCTTCAAACATAAAGATATAAAACTGTAATTTTTTGTGAAGAATCAACAACAAGTGGGACACAATCATGAAGTGGAACGAAATTTATTGGATATTTCAAACTTTGTTAACAAATAAAAAACTGAAAAATTGGGCGTGCAAAATTATTCAGCCCCCTTAAGTTAATACTTTGTAGCGCCACCTTTTGCTGCGATTACAGCTGTAAGTCGTTGGGGTATGTCTCTATCAGTTTTGCACAGCGAGAGACGGAAATTTTTGCCCATTCCTCCTTGCAAAACAGCTCGAGCTCAGTGAGGTTGGATGGAGAGCGTTTGTGAACAGCAGTTTTCAGTTCTTTCCACAGATTCTCTATTGGATTCAAGTCTGGACTTTGACTTGGCCATTCTAACACCTGGATATGTTTATTTGTGAACCATTCCATTGTAGATTTTGCTTTATGTTTTGGATCATTGTCTTGTTGGAAGACAAATCTCCGTCCCAGTCTCAGGTCTTTTGCAGACTCCATCAGGTTTTCTTCCAGAATGGTCCTGTATTTGGCTCCATCCATCTTCCCATCAATTTTAACCATCTTCCCTGACCCTGCTGAAGAAAAGCAGGCCCAAACCATGATGATGCCACCACCATGTTTGACAGTGGGGATGGTGTGTTCAGGGTGATGAGCTGTGTTGCTTTTACGCCAAACATAACGTTTTGCATTGTTGCCAAAAAGTTTGATTTTGGTTTCATCTGAGCAGAGCTCCTTCTTCCACATGTTTGGTGTCTCCCAGGTGGTTTGTGGCAAACTTTAAACGACACTTTTTATGGATATCTTTAAGAAATGGCTTTCTTCTTGCCACTCTTCCATAAAGGGCAGATTTGTGCAGTATACGACTGATTGTTGTCCTATGGACAGAGTCTCCCACCTCAGCTGTAGATCTCTGCAGTTCATCCAGAGTGATCATGGGCCTCTTGGCTGCATCTCTGATCAGTCTTCTCCTTGTATGAGCTGAAAGTTTAGAGGGACGGCCAGGTCTTCGTAGATTTGCAGTGGTCTGATACTCCTTCCATTTCAATATTATCGCTTGCACAGTGCTCCTTGGGATGTTTAAAGCTTGGGAAATCTTTTTGTATCCAAATCCGGCTTTAAACTTCTCCACAACAGTATCTCGGACCTGCCTGGTGTGTTCCTTGTTCTTCATGATGCTCTCTGCGCTTTAAACGGACCTCTGAGACTATCACAGTGCAGGTGCATTTATATGGAGACTTGATTACACACAGGTGGATTCTATTTATCATCATTAGTCATTTAGGTCAACATTGGATCATTCAGAGATCCTCACTGAACTTCTGGAGAGAGTTTGCTGCACTGAAAGTAAAGGGGCAGAATAATTTTGCACAACCAATTTTTCAGTTTTTTATTTGTTAAAAAAGTTTGAAATATCCAATAAATGTTGTTCCACTTCATGATTGTGTCCCACTTGTTGTTGATACTTCACAAAAAATTACAGTTTTATATCTTTATAAGCCTGAAATGTTTGAAGCCTGAAATGTGGCAAAAGGTCGAAAAGTTCAAGGGGGCTGAATACTTTCGCAAGGCACTGTATATTAGAGTTCTAGAAAAACGTTTAACCCTCCCCCCACCACCACCTTTTTGGGCAGTGACAAATGACTGAATATCATGGGTTCTACCATTGGAACCAATCCTATGATTATTGATGAATGCATTTGATTTATAAAACATACAATGTAACATTTGTTAAAGTAAGCCGTTGTGCAGTAACATGTATGGTCACCATTACATTGCCTCATCAATGTACTTTTACCAAACTTGGTTCTTCTCCAGTCAGTGATTTGCCCGCCTACACGGAGCCGACATGTACCAAGGACAGAAAGGAAGGTGGAGTGTGCTTCTCCCAAGCCCAGGAAATGGGTCAACCTTCGAGATTGCCAGGAGCCAGACAGGGGGTCTCTATGCACTGCAAGTCCAGGATAAAGAAAGCCGGCGGCACTCAGTAAAATTAAATGCTAACAACTTTATTTTTTTTATAAATTCAATGTTTATTAAAAGAGGAATAGGCATACAATACAGATATGAGTAATGGTACAGGTCCAAACACAGGATATAAATAAAACCAATAGCGAGCCGTAGGTTGGGAAGAACCAACCGGATAAGAGGGAAGAAGGAGAGTAGAGCAAAGAAGGGGAAGGTGAGAGAGAGAGGAAAAAAAAGGGGGGGGGGGAGAAAGGGGAGAAGAGGGGGGGGGGGAGATGGCCAACCTGTCTGCATGTAACAATCTAGGCAACCAAGGCTTTGTATTCTGCGGAAAAACTGAACTCATGCCAGTAGTACCAGCGTTTGAGGAACTTCTCCCTGGTGCCCCGTTCTGCGGCTACGAGATCTTCCATTTCGTTCATATTGGCTACTTTCCGTAACCACAAATTTATTGATTCTGACAAACAGACAAGCAGTTCTCATCCTCTGGCTCATTTCAGTTAACCGGTTGCCGACCGCCGCAAGTAGATATACTGCGGCGGTCAGCCCTGGCCAGGCAAAGTGACGTACCGGTACGTCACTAGCCTGTCACTGGCTTGTGAGCCAATAGCCGGCGAGCGCGAGCCTGCTGAGGCGCGCACCTGCCCTGGCTCCTTCCCTAACAAGTCAGTGCGTGTGACCGGCGGACCCGATGTCCGCCGGTCACTCGCGATCGTTCGCCAGTAAGGGAGAAAGGCAGGCGGCTGATGTAAACAAGCCGCCTGTCATTCTCCCCTGTGTAAAAATGGAGATCAGAAGGTTCTACTATGTAGGACCGTTGATCTCTGTTTTTACACTAGTAGCCATGTCCAATCACAGTTAGAAACACGCCCCTAGGACACACTTAACCCCTCCTTCCCCAATAAAGTTAACCCCTTCCCTGCCAGTGTCATTTTTGCAGTAACAGTGCATATATATAGCACTGATTACTGCAGTAATGTCACTGGTAACCCCAAAAGTGTAAAAAATGTCAGTCAAGGGTCCGATCTGTCCGCCGCAATGTCGCAGTCCCGCAAAAAAAAACGCAGATCGCCGCCATTACGCGTTAAAAAAAACCCACCAAAAATGACAAAAATCTTTCCCTTTGTTAGTAAACGCGATAACTTTTGCGCAAACCAATAAAAATACGCTTTTTGCAATTTTTTTTTTACCAAACATGTGTAGCATAAAACAAATTGGCCGAAAATGTTAAAACATTTTGATTTTTACATTTTTTTTTTTTGGGAATTTCATATAAAAAAAATGTGAAAAATATTGTTATTTTTGCAAAATTGATGCAATTTTTTTGTTTATAGCGCATGATCAAAAAATCGCACAGGTGATCAAATACCACCAAAAGAAAGCTCTGTTTGTGGGAAAAAAAGGACGGCAAATTCGTTTAGGTACAGCGTTGCACGACCGCGCAATTGTCCATTAAACTCGCGCAGTAAAATATCGCAAAAAAACCCCTGGTCAGGAAGGGGGTAAAATCTTCCGGGGCTTAAGTGGTTAAGTAATTGGTCTTGTCGGTGAAATGCATCATGGCAGGAGGTCCCAAGTGGTAACGCCTTGTCCATTTGTCCAGTTCAATAAAGTTTTTAAAATTTTGCAACGCGTCCCTGGATTTCTTTTTTTATGCGCAAGCGACAGCCACCTAAACACCTACATTCTGCAGCACTCATGCCAAACAACAAGTCCCACCTAGACGTTCCTCCACCAATAATCAATTGCAAAGGATTCCCAAATGGTCAATGTGTCCCAAACAGGTGCTGAGCATTATTAGCCATAAAGAGGACCTGTCACCTTTTTTGCATGATTATAAAACTGACAGCAGGAGCTTGCTGTATGTTGGAGAACATCTGCCCCATGCTACAATAAATTTGGCTGACCTTGCCATCTTGTGTGATTGGTGGAATGCTGGGGATGGTAAAAGTGAGAGCCAAAATGCAAAGCATGGATTCATTAACGGTAAAAATATTAACAAGGCGCAGCCTACAATAAGATTTGTGCAAGGGGTGACCCCCGTGTTTAGTTACATTTTAGATGATACTGGGTGTTTATCCATCTCTCTGTTGGTGAGATCACTGAGCTAAGTTCCTGGATCTGCACATCTGCTGTGCCAATTTTGAGGGGTTCTTTTCCTTGTACAGTATTCCTAGATTTGAACTGCTCTGCCCATTATGAGGGGTTCTCACCATCCCTGTGCTGAGTTCCCGGGTCTGTACACCTGCTGTGCCCATTATGAGGGGTTCCCACCATCCCTGTGCTGAGTTCCCGGGTCTGTACACCTGCTGTGCCCATTATGAGGGGTTCCCACCAGCCCTGTGCTGAGTTCCCGGGTCTGTACACCTGCTGTGCCCATTATTAGGGGTTCCCACCATCCCTGTGCTGAGTTCCCGGGTCTGTACACCTGCTGTGCCCATTATGAGGGGTTCCCACCATCCCTGTGCTGAGACCCCGGGTCTGTACACCTGCTGTGCCCATTATGAGGGGTTCCCACCATCCCTGTGCTGAGTTCCCGGGTCTGTACACCTGCTGTGCCCATTATGAGGGGTTCCCACCATCCCTGTGCTGAGTTCCTGGGTCTGTACACCCGCTGTGCCCATTATGAGGGGTTCCCACCATCCCTGTGCTGAGTTCCCGGGTCTGTACACCTGCTGTGCCCATTATGAGGGGTTCCCCCCATCCCTGTGCTGAGTTCCTGGGTCTGTACACCCGCTGTGCCCATTATGAGGGGTTCCCACCATCCCTGTGCTGAGTTCCCGGGTCTGTACACCTGCTGTGCCCATTATGAGGGGTTCCCCCCATCCCTGTGCTGAGTTCCTGGATCTGCACATCTGCTGTGCCCATTATGAGGGGTTCCCACCATCCCTGTGCTGAGTTCCCAGATCTGTACACCTACTGTGCCCATTATGAGGGGTTCCCACCATCCCTGTGCTGAGTTCCCGGGTCTGTACACCTACTGTACCAGTACACCCTCACTCCTGAGCCACCTATCTAGAATAAGGTAATAGGAGGTAGAGGGTCTCATGCCCCATCCAATGATGTCCCCAGTTCAGGGTCTGACAGGCAACTTTTTGCCCAGGGGGCAAGTACAACCCAGAGGCTCATAATGCAGCAACTTGGGCCCCCCTGCCGCTCTCACTCTTCCCTGCCTCCTCCTGACCCCCATTCCAGGCTGAAGCTCCACTCCAGGTACTCTCTGCTCACCGGGGGGTCAGGCAGGACAGCAACTGCTACATCGAATCCGGGTTCACAAATTGGCTGGCGGGGACGGCCAGAACTGCCGGGGGAGCTGGGCTGGCCAAGGGAGGAGACCCTTCAGTGGGGCACAGAGCTGGCCTCTGACACGGGACACCATCCAAGCCAGGGGCTTTTTACTCCTCTTCACCAGGAAGCCTTTAGGCATGTCTGTGACGGAAGCATGTAGGCCTTTTTATGGGGCATCAGAGTGGCCTGAGGGGCCACCAATCCA
Organism: Pelophylax lessonae; assembly: GCF_965119305.1. Taxonomy (NCBI): domain Eukaryota; kingdom Metazoa; phylum Chordata; class Amphibia; order Anura; family Ranidae; genus Pelophylax; species Pelophylax lessonae. The sequence goes on along the minus strand of NC_138769.1, from coordinate 739,876,179 downwards.
GGATAAAACAATAGAATCTAGAAGGTAAAGGTTAAAGGATCCCATGCCCCATTCCATAGCCACCCCAGCTGCAGATTTACATATAGGGGTGCCTCACTTCTGGGCCACTAATTCATGATAAAACAATAGAAACTCAGAGAAAGGGGGTACAGGGTCCTTTACACTACGGTGTCCCCAGTGGCAGACTTGCATCCAGGGTTTCCTCATTCCTGAGACACCAATCCAGAATAAAACAATTTAATCTAGATGTTAGGGGTAGAGGGTCCCCATCCTATGATGTCCTCAAAATAAGACTGGCACCTGGGTCCATCACTCCTAAGGCACCAATCCTGAATAAGGCAAAAAAATTGGGGGTAGGGGATAGAAGGTTCCATGCCCCTTCTATGTTTCCTCTATTGAAGATTTTTATCTGGAGTCTTAAGCCACCAATCCAGAATAAGGCAATAGAAATTCAGAGGTAGGGGGTAGAGGGTCCCGTGCACCAACTGGCACACAGGTCCCTCACTCCTAAAGCACCAATCCTGGATTAGACAATAGAAACTTGGGGGTAGAAGATCCCATGCCCCTTCCCATGGTGTGCTCAATGGCAGACTGGCACACAGGTCCCTCACCTCCTAAAGCACCAATCCTGGATTAGACAATAGAAACTTGGGGGTAGAAGATCCCATGCCCCTTCCCATGTTTCTCCCAATTGCAGATTTTTATCTGGAGGTCCCTCAGCCTTAAGCCACCAATCCAGAATAAGCAATAGAAATCCGGAGGTAGGGGGTAAAGGGTCCTGTGCACCAACTCGTGGTGTCCTCAATTGCAGACAGACATCTGGGTCCCTCACTCCTAAGGCACCAAAGCTGGATAAGGCAATAGAAACTTGAGAGCAGAAGTTCCTCTTGTGCCCCATCCCATGGTGTGCTCAATGGCAGACTGGCACATAGGTCCCTCACCTCCTAAATCATCAATCCTGGATAAGACAATAGAAACTTGGGTGTAGAAGATCCCATGCCCCTTCCCATTTTTCCCCAATTGCAGATTTTTATCTGGGGGTCCCTCAACCTTAAGCCACCAATCCAGAATAAGCAATAAAAAATTCGGAGGCAGGGGGTAGAGCGTCCCTCTACATCATCTCATGGTGTCCCCCAAATGCATATCTTCATATGGGGATCTCTCATTCCTTTACCAACAATCGGGATAAGGCAATAGGAAGTAGGGGTCAGAAGGGCCCATGCACCATCCAATGGTGTCCCTAACTGCAGACTTGCCCTCTCTCCAGATTGAGCCATCAATCCAGGATAAGACAATATAAATAAGAAGTTAGAGGGTCCTTGTGCACCATCCCATGGTGTTTCCTGCTTTGGATGAGATCCTCCCTTATCGTTCAATTTGACATTTATTGCAATGACATGAACTTTGCTCTGTCTATAAAAATTCTCTGCGGTTGCCATTTTTATATGAAATGCAATAAATGATAAGATAAATCATTTCCAGATGGAGCACCTTCCGTACCTGGAAACTTACACCCAGATCTCCTCTCCGGGCAGAAGAATAGCAGACCGGGAATTCAGATTTGCTTTTTGGTCAGCTGACCTATGAGTGCCCCCCCCCCCCTCCCCACCAATATCATCGCAGAGATCCACAGGCAGGGGCGTAACTACAGGGGTTGCAGGGGTTGCAATTGCAACTGGGCCCCAATGCTCCAGGGGGCCCTGTACACATGGATAGGAGGGGCGGTGGGGGCAGCATGTAGAGAAATTACTGTCCTCCTTTTTCCTCCTGTAGCTGCAGAAGGGAAATGGAGGAGATTGGTTCCTCTATATGCTGCCCCCACCACTCCTCCTATCCGGTTCACTTGTGTTCTGCTGTCTCTGGGCCCCTGTGTGCTCCCCTGGTCTCCCCCCCCCCCTACTGTGCTGCCCTCCCCCTTGCGCTCCCTCCCCCCTCCTGCCGGGTGCTGTGGGGGATGTGTCACAATAGAGAACCAGGAAGGGGTCGGTAAATATGTAATTTACCAGCTCCTTCCTTTTCTGAATGGACAGAGTCATAGTCAGTCACATTGTTAAAAAAAATAAAATAAAATTATAAAAAATAATACAATTAAAGTACCAAAAAGTAAAAACTACTGACACCAGTGGGTGAACTTCCAGGATCGCAAAGGTCACACTTGCAACCGGGTCCTGGCATTCCACCACCGTAGTAAGGCCCCAAGATGGCAGGAAGGGGGCCCACTGCAGAACTTGTGAAAGGGTCCCTCTGCGGGACCGTAATAAAGGGCCCCACAAGGAGAGTAAAGGGCCCCAGCATCAGTGGGAAAAGCCCTATGCTTGGAAGGGAAGGGCCCCAGCCAGGGGTCCAGGGGGCCCTTCATGGTTTCTTGCATCGGGGCCCTGAAGGTTCTAGTTACGCCTCTGTCAACAGGCTAGTGTAGAGCAACCACAGAGATCTGGGATATTCACTCCTGTGTGTGGGCTCCCTTATGGCCCTGTCCTTTATTCAGAACCCATAACTTGCCCATGGTGTTGTGATTTAAAGGGAACCTGTCATGAAAGAAATAGCAAGGCTCCCGTCCAGTGCTAACCTCAGTGCTGGGACGTGTAGAGTCATTTGCCCTCTAGTGGAACTTTACCCCAGCTGGGTGGGGGAGCAGAGCTCTTGTCAGGGGAGGACTGGGCCAGGGGGCAAGGGAGGCAATTTCCCCCCGGGCCGCTCTGATGCCCCATAAAAAGGCTGCACCGCTTCTGCCACGGAAATGTCTAAAGGATTCCTGGTGAAGAGAAGTCTCCACCGCTGACCTACTGAGTGCGGGATGAAGACAAGGACAGAGCGCAGGCCTCCCCCCCCCCCCAGCATGAATGGTGTAAACCATGGGTGTCCAACCTTTTGGCTTCTCTGGGCCACATTGAGTATAGAGAAATTGTCTCGGGCCGCATAAAAAATATATACTATAGTTAAGGTATATAAGTAATAAAACGCCGCTGTGCCCTTCCCGTGCTGCCGCGCCCACCCCCCCAGCACTAATTTAACACAACTAGTGGATGATCCCCTCCAAGGCTGCCTCTGTGGCCGTGCCCCCGACTCGACTTCCTTCCTCCCCAGCAAAAAAAAAAAAAAATTGTCAGGGGGCAGTGGGCTGCATTGCCTGAGGTTCTGGGCCGCAGATTGGACATGCCAGGTGTAAACTATGTCTGAACAGAGGCCAGTTCCATGCACCACTGGAGACTCTCCTTCCCGGCCAGCCCCGATCCAGCTGTCCCAACTGCCCTCAACCGCCCCCTGTTGGCCGGGTCAGGAACCCAGATTTCGCCAGTGCGTAGAGAGTACCTGAAGCGGAGCTTCTGCCTGGAATGGGGGTCAGGAGGAGGCCGGGAAGAGGGATGGCGATTCGCTGCACCATGGGCTTCTGGTTTGTACTTGCCCCCTGGGCCGAAAGGTTGGCAGTCAGCCCCTGGCTCTTCTACAGCATATTTGCACATTATGGCACCACTACCTACTAGTTTAATCCCTTCCAGTGATAGTAGGTCCACGCTCACTGGCGCTGCGCATTTTGTGGCTACTGGAATGAGCCATCTGGGTGTTTTGGGGTGGTGGAGGGTCTTGTGTGCCATCCCATGGTGTCCCTAATTGCAGACTTGCATGCAGGGGTCTCTCACTTTGAGCCACCAATTCAGGATAAGGCAATAAAAACTAGGAGGTAGGGGGTGGAGGATCCCATGCCCCATCCCATGGTGTCCCCAGTTGCAGACCTGCCAACAGGGGTCCATCACCCCTAAGCCACCAATACAGGATAAGGCAATAGAAACTAGGAGGTAGGGGGTAGAGGATCCCATGCCCCATCCCATGGTATCCCCAGTTGCAGACCTGCCAACAGGGGTCCCTCACCCCTAAGCCACCAATACAGGATAAGGCAATAGAAACTAGGAGGTAGGGGGTGGAGGATCCCATGCCCCATCCCATGGTGTCCCCAGTTGCAGACCTGCCAATAGGGGTCCCTCACCCCTAAGCCACCAATACAGGATAAGGCAATAGAAACTAGGAGGTAGAGGGGGTAGAGAATCCCATGACCCATCCCATGGTGTCCCCAGTTGCAGACCTGCCAACAGGGGTCCCTCACCCCTGAGCCAGCAATACAGGATAAGGCAATAAAAACTAGGAGGTAGGGGGTGGAGGATCCCATGCCCCATCCCATGGTATCCCCAGTTGCAGACCTGCCAACAGGGGTCCCTCACCCCTAAGCCACCAATACAGGATAAGGCAATAGAAACTAGGAGGTAGGGGGTGGAGGATCCCATGCCCCATCCCAGGGCATCCCCAGTTGCAGACCTGCCAACAGGGGTCCCTCACCCCTAAGCCACCAATACTGGATAAGGCAATAGAAACTAGGAGGTAGAGGGGGTAGAGGATCTCATGCCCCATCCCATGGTGTCCCCAGTTGCAGACCTGCCAACAGGGGTCCCTCACCCCTAAGCCACCAATACTGGATAAGGCAATAGAAACTAGGAGGAAGAGGGTAGAGAATATCCTTCCCCATCTCATTCTTTACTGTTTTCTCTAGGTTCAACATTCCTCCTCTTCAGCAGCCATTGATGGGGATTACAATGTGTCAACGTATAGGGGTATCCTGCCCGTCCCTGGGCTTCTCCCTATGAATCGTCCTATCCTATCGACCTACTGTATATCTTTGAAAATATTCCTTTGTGTACTACATCATGAAAAATCCTAACCCTCTCCACACTGAGGATCCATTCTCATGCTGGTCATACACTAGCCGAAATATCGGGCAAACTCATTTTCGAAAACGAAAAATCGGCCGCGAAAGCCGATTGTACCATCGATCGTACCATCATGTAATGACCAAATTTCGAACGATAAATCGTTCAATGGACATAAATGAATTCAGTTTGTCACATATATCTAGTGCAAACAGGCAGAGAAACACATTAACCACTTGCCGACTGCTCACATGGAGCGTACTGCGACAAAGTGGCTCGTTATCGACCAGCGACGTAGACCTACGTCGCTGGACTCCTCCCCTTCTCGGCGGTGCGGGAGTCGGGCCAGGGGAGGAGAGGCGGTGATCACCGCCGCTCTTCCCTGATCGTCGGGGATCGAGTGAGGAAATCCGCCCGCTTGTGTAAACAAAGGCGGATCTTCTCTGTGACAGGCAGGGACAGATTACAGGATTCAGCATAGCTGAACCTGTGATCTGTGTCTGTGTCACACAACCCCCTCCCCCCACACACGTCAGTAAGCACCAGGCATACATTTAACCCCTTGATCGCCAATAAAGTTAACCCCTTCCCTGCCAGTGTCATTATTACAGTAACAGTGCATATTTATAGCAGTGATTACTGTAGTAATGTCACTGGTACCCCCAAAAGTGTCAAAAATGTTAGTCAGGGGTCCGATCTGTCGGCCGCAATGTCGCAGTCCCGCAAAAAAAAAAAATCGCAGATTTCCGCCATTACTAGTAAAAAAAAAAAAACAATAAAAATGACATACATTTCCCGTAGTTAGTAGCTGTGGTAACTTTTGCGCAAACCAATCAAAATAAGCTTATTGCAATTTTTTTTACCAAACATATGTAGCAGAAAACAAATTGGCCTAAAATGTTAAAAAATTTTGATTTTTACATTTTTTGGGGGGATTTCATATAAAAAAAATGTGAAAAATATTGTTATTTTTTCAAAATTGTCGCTCTTTTTTTGTTTATAGCGCAAAAAGTAAAAATCGCACAGGTGATCAAATGCCACCAAAAGAAAGCTCTGTTTGTGGGCAAAAAAATACGTAAATTTCGTTTGGGTACGGCATTGCATGACCGCGCAATTGTCCGTTAAACGAATGCAGTGCTGAATCGCAAAATATGGCCTGGTCAGGAATGGGGTAAAATCTTCCGGTCATAAAGCGGTTAAAAATACGCTCATTGAGAATTTTCTTGTCAAAGACATGTAGCTCAGGGGCGTAACTACAGGGGTTGCAGGGGTTGCAATCGCTACCGGGCCCCATGCTCCAGGGGGCCCGGTAGCAAACCAGTGGGTGAACTTCCAGGATCGCAAAGGTCACACTTGCAACCGGACCCTGGCATTGCACCACTGTGGGGAGGCCCCAAGATTGCAGGAAGGGGGCCCACTGCAGAACTTGTGAAAGAATCCTGCTGCATAAAGAGCCCCAGAATTAGTGGGAAGAGCCCTGGGCTTGAAGGTAAGGGCCCCGGCCAGGGGTCTGGGGGGCCCTTCATGGTTTCTTGCATCAGGGCCCTGAAGGTTCTAGTTACGCCTCTGATGTAGCTAAATACATTTTGTACATAATTACGTTGCATGACCGTGCAATTGTCAGTTAAATTCGCGCAGTGCCAAGTTGCAAAAAGTGGCCTGGACGTAAAGCAGGAAAATCCTCCGGTGGTAAAGTGGTTAACCTTTCGATTTATCGTTTGGCCAGCAGGTTTTCAAAACTCTTCCTTCGATTTTTCGGCTCTGAAAAGTTGAAAATGATTTTCTATTTGTGCCCATTAACTGGACAAAAAACGGACGATCTGACCAAAAGACAGATTTTCGGCAGGTGTATGGCCACCATTAGACTCCATTCACACTAGTCCGACTTGGACCGCGACTTGTCAGCCTGACAAGTCGCGGTCCGTCGTGCTCCCATTGTGTGGTACAGGAACGGTTCTAATAGGAGTGACACAAGTCGCTCCGACTTAGAAAAAGGGTCCTGTACTACTTCGGGGCGACCTCGGAGGGACTTGCATAGACATTCATTTTATGAAGTCTGTGCAAGTCGCGCCGAAGTCACGCTGCTCGCGACTTCACAGGTCGCCCCCGAAGTCGGAGCGACGTAGTGTGAACCGGCACTAAGAGCCCATTCACACTAGCGCAACTTGTGAGGCGAGTTGTGTCGCCCCAAATCGCCCCAAGTCGCTTGACATAACAAAAGCAATGTTAATCAATCAGTGACGTCTTAATTGGCACGACTGAAGTCGCTCCGACTTCAAAAAAGGGTCCTGTACTACTTTGAGGCGACCTGTGATCCGACCTGTCCCATATACTTCAATGGGAGTCGCCTCCTTATCTAAATTGAAGCGACTTGTTATTAGACTTTCCATAAAAATGGTCCTGACTCCTGACCAAGAAAAAAAGAGCATTTTTCTTATAATTTTTATTAGAACAGGAATATGGCTTCTCTGCACCTGCCTGTTTTTCTTGCAGGCATTTATCGGGCATTTTTGGAGGCAGGCATGACTTTTTTTGGATTTGGTGTCTGGGGGGTCCAAAAAGTGTCCCTGTGAAGTTTTATCTCTGTAGCATGTCCAGAACCAGAAAAAAAAGAGCATTTTTATTATAATTATTAATACAGCAGTGTGGGTTCAGTGTGGGTTCTGGACATGCTACAGACCTGAAACTTCACAGGGACACTTTTTTGACACCCCAGACACTAAATCCAAAAAAGTCATGCCTGCCTCCAGAGATGCCAAAAAAATGCCAGATAAATGCCAGCAATAAAAAATGCAAGGTGTAGAGAAGCCGCCACACTGCTGTATTAATAATTATAAGAAAAATGCTTTTTTTTTTCTGGTTCTGGACATGCTACAGAGCTGAAACTTCACAGGGACACTTTTTAGACCCCCCAGACACTAAATCCAAAAAAAGTCATGCCTGCCTGCAAAAATGCCCGATAAATGCCTGCAAGAAAAAACGCCCAGGTGGAGAGAAGCCATATTCATGTGCTCATAAAAATTAGGCTCACCCCCGCTGTTTTCAGACACAGCGGGAGTCGGACCAGGGGAGGAAAGGCGGTGATCACCGCCGCTCTTCCCCGATCATCGGGGATCGAGTGAGGAGATCCGCCCGCTTGTGTAAACAAAGGCGGATCTTCTCTGTGACAGGCAGGGACAGATTACAGGATTCAGCATAGCTGAACCTGCGATCTGTGTCTGTGTCACACAATCCCCTCCCCCACACACACGTCAGTAAGCATGAGGCACACATTTAACCCCTTGATCACCAATAAAGTTAACCCCTTCCCTGTCATTGTCATTATTACAGTAACAGTGCATATTTATAGCACTGATTACTGTAGTAATGTCACTGGTACCCCCAAAAGTGTCAAAAATGTTAGTCAGGGGTCCGATCTGTCGGCCGCAATGTCGCAATCCCGTAATAAAAAAAATCGCAGATCGCCGCCATTACTAGTAAAAAAAAAAACAATAAAAATGACAGAAATCTTTCCCGTAGTTAGTAGCTGTGATAACGTTTGCGCAAACCAATCAAAATAAGCTTATTGCAATTTTTTTTACCAAACATATGTAGCAGAAAACAAATTGGCCTAAAATGTTAAAAAATTTTGATTTTTACATTTTTTGGGGGGGGGGGGGGGGGAATTTCATATAAAAAAATGTGAAAAATATTGTTATTTTTTCAAAATTATCGCTCTATTTTTGTTTATAGCGCAAAAAGTAAAAATTGCACAGGTGATCAAATACCACCAAAAGAAAGCTCTGTTTGTGGGCAAAAAAATACGTAAATTTTGAGTTTTTTCTACAGACACTAAATCCAAAAAAGTCATGCCTGCCTCCAGAGATGCCAAAAAAATGCCCGATAAATGCCAGCAATAAAAAATGCAAGGTGTAGAGAAGCCGCCACACTGCTGTATTAATAATTATAAGAAAAATGCTTTTTTTTTCTGGTTCTGGACATGCTACAGAGATGAAACTTAACTTTACAGGTACACTTTTTAGACCCCCCAGACACTAAATCCAAAAAAAGTCATGCCTGCCTGCAAAAATGCCCGATAAATGCCTGCAAGAAAAAACGCCCAGGTGGAGAGAAGCCATATTCATGTGCTCATAAAAATTATAAGAAAAATGATCTTTTTTTCTGGTTCTGGACATGCTACAGAGATGAAACTTCACAGGTACACTTTTTAGACCCCCCAGACACTAAAGACATGCCTGCCTGCAAAGACGCCCAAAAAATGCCCGATAAATGCCAGCGAAAAAAAAAAAAAAAAGGAAAGGGAAATTAGGTCACAGCACATCATATTCTGATTGGCCAAATACAAAGTCCTACAAAGTTGTCTCGCGTAAAATAATTCACAAGTTGCGCTAAAGTCGCGCTAGAAGTCGCCCCTTATGAGGCGACTTTAGTGGTCGCGGCAGTGTGAACCGGCTCTAAGGGTGCACAAAATGCTTTCTCCTGCCTTCTACAAAGTTACAATGTACAATACGGGTGGGGAGTATTTTCATTTTGTTTCTCTTATAAATAATCAATGAAATAAGCAGTTAGAGGTACAAATGAAACAAAGTTGGCTTTGAATGAAATGCCATAGGACTGCAGTGAGTTTCTTGCTCAGACGGTCCCCAGCCGGTGTGACTCCCCCCCCCCCCCCATCTCCTCCTGGCATCCCGGGAACACCTGTGATCCGGAGTAACCCGACCTCAACTTCTCAGGTGACATCCTCTGACTGGTCCTGGGCCTCATTAATAATGGACGGGGAGAACGTCGTGTTCCAGGACAGTAAGTGCTGCATTCGGTGAGCAGAAGACAGAAGGAGCTGCGTCTGACGGAGGGCCGCTTGTTCAGGTAACACCGAAACGCTCGAATAGGCTGAAAATTTACACAAAATCCTCTCTTTATGGTCAACCTGTCTGATGACCATCAATTACTTCCTATATCTGTATGTATATACCAGTGGTCTCCAAACTGCAGCTGAGCAGCGCATGGCTCGGATGTGGCCCTTTGTTTGCCTTCATCCCATTCTTGGGGCATTATTCCTCCCACTGACACCAACAATGGAGCACTATCCCTTTCACTGACACCAACAATGGAGCACTATCCCGTTCACTGACACCAACAATGGAGCACTATTCCTTTCACTGACACCAACAGTGGAGCACTATCCCTTTCACTGACACCAACAGTGGAGCACTATTCCTTTCACTGACACCAACAGTGGAGCACTATTCCTTTCACTGACACCAACAGTGGAGCACTATTCCTTTCACTGACACCAACAATGGAGCACTATCCCTTTCACTGACACCAACAGTGGAGCACTATTCCTTTCACTGACACCAACAGTGGAGCACTATCCTGTTCACTGACACCAACAATGGAGCACTATTCCTTTCACTGACACCAACAATGGAGCACTATCCCTTTCACTGACACCAACAATGGAGCACTATTCCTTTCACTGACACCAACAATGGGGCACTATTCCTTTCACTGACACCAACAATAGAGCACTATCCCTTTCACTGACACCAACAAAGGGGCACGATTCCTCCCACTGATACCAACAATGGGGCACTATTCCTTCCTCTGACACCAATGACGGGGCACTATTCCTTCCACTGACACCAATGATGGGGCACTATTCCTTCCACTGACACCAATGATGGGGCACTATTTCTCCCACTGATACCAATGATGGGGCACTATTCCTCCCACTGACACCAATGATGGGGCACTATTCCTTCCTCTGACACCAATGATGTGGCACTATTCCTCCCACTGATACCAATGATGGGGCACTATTCCTCCCACTGACACCAATGATGGGGCACTATTCCTCCCACTGACACCAATGATGGGGCACTATTCCTCCCACTAACACCAATGATGGGACACTATTCCTCCCACTGACACCAATGATGGGGCACTATTCCTTCCACTGATACCAATGATGGAGCACTATTCCCCCGACTGACACCAACAATGGAGCACTATCCCTTTCACTGACACCAACAATGGAGCACTATTCCTTTCACTGACACCAACAATGGGGCACTATTCCTTCCTCTGACACCAATGATGGGGCACTATTCCTCCCACTGATACCAATGATGGGACACTATTCCTCCCACTGACACCAATGATGGGGCACTATTCCTCCCACTGACACCAATGATGGGGCACTATTCCTCCCACTGACACCAATGATGGGGCACTATTCCTCCCACTGACACCAATGATGGGGAACTATTCCTCCCACTCCCACTCATACCTTCTAAAAATGCTAGCTAGTTTGGCTGTCACGCTCATCCTACTGTTTAAATAATTTGAGTTTGACCTTGGGACGAGTATACAGAAAAGGGATCTGACAGTTCTCTAAATGTTTTGTATTACTGCGTCCGTTCTGTGATTCAAAGCTGAACAAGACCAAGCACACCTGAGAGTTTGGATAAAACATCCTTTAAAGGGGAACCCCCCCCCCCCCCCCCATCTGATAATACCACCATTATTGTACTTTAAATGCACTGAAAGATAACTGTTTGCCTCCTTTCATACAGGATCTGGTGCCGGCGTCCTACATGATATGATCATATGAGACATCTCAGTTTTCTTAAATGGCAAGACACCCCAGATCACGCATAAAGCATGTGTCATACAAGATCTGGCACAGGTTTTTATTGTTCAATAATAGGCTGCTCAGATCTTGTACGGCGCTTGCCCCAGATCATGCAAGATTTCCCAAGGAGGGCATTAGTGACGTAGCTGATAAGACAGCACTACAACCACTTACAAGACTTCCCAGAAGCTTCAGATCCCAGCACTAAGGATAAGAGGTCTCTGAAAACCTCACACAGCAGTCAAACTTCACTGAATCGGTAGGCATCAGCAAACGGTTAGCCTATATTGGGCAAAGTGACATAGTGCCAGAAAAAAAACAACGGGTTTCTGCCAATCAGGCCTTAATCAGACCAGATTGGCCGAAACGCGTTGTTTTCTTTTTTTTTTTGGCTGTATGTCACTTTGTTCCAATAAAGGATAATTGTTTTGGGGATACCTTCCGTAGTGTCGGCTTTTTATTGAAGTTTGATTAGTGAGGCAGCCTTCCCAGGGTGCACCTGTGAAGGCTGGGACTACATCTCTAGTTCCTCAAGGAAACCCTGAAGTTGGAAAAAATATATAAGCTTGTGACAAATTGTTTGCTTTTTAAAATACTATGAATTTTTCTGTTTGGGGGGTAAAGGTTGGCTTTGATTGATACAATAAAGATAAATTGTAATTACAATGTTGCGGGAATATGATCATGGAAATGACACTGAGCACACAAGGGGTTAAACTGCTACAAACTTGAATGAGCCTGCTGGCCGTAATGAAGGGCCCCTACTGTCACGTCTCAGGGCCCTTCTCTTTCATCTGAAACCCCAGGTCAGTTCTAAGGCAGTTTCACCCCTGATGTGCTCAGTACCATTTCCAACCCATTCTAGCAACTTTTTGCCGGCTCTCCAGAAGTAGGAGGCCTGAATCATTTGGAGGGTGGTTTACCTGGTCACATGATTAGAAATTTTTAATTAAAATTTACCTTTTTAGAGTGTTTGATCTGCAGTCTCCAATGCATTTTGTTTTCTTCTAGTCTCAGCTATCTATATGCCTTTGTATATATGTGGAGCTTGCAAAGAAGAGCAGTCTGCTTTGGTTCCAGTGAGGGGCGCTGTGTCATAAGAATATACTTACTTTCCCTTTGATTTAAAGCACTGAAGCCAGAAAAAGCCAAGCAAACTGCATTTTCAAAAGGAAGCCAGGTTAAAACCTCTGCCAGGTTTTTATTGCTGTGAAAAAAACAAAAGTAAGACGCTACTATATTCTCAATAGTAAATCATAAGTTAATCCATTTTAAAGAAATTAAATTATAATAATATATAAAAATAAAAAGTCCCAAAAGTGTAAAATAACGCAGCAGAGGTAGCAATTCAAAAAGCAGAGTAGAAGTCAGGCCAGGGTGGAGATCAGAAAGGCAGTAATGGTAGCCATTCAGAAAGCAGAAGAGAAGTCAGGCCAGGGTGGAGATCAGAATGGAAGCAGTGGTAGCAATTCAGAAAGCAGAAGAGAAGTCAGGCCAGGGTGGAGATCAGAATGGAAGCAGTGGTAGCAATTCAGAAAGCAGAAGAGAAGTCAGGCCAGGGTGGAGATCAGAATGGAAGCAGAGGTAGCAATTCAGAAAGCAGAAGAGAAGTCAGGCCAGGGTGGAGATCAGAATGGAAGCAGAGGTAGCAATTCAGAAAGCAGAAGAGAAGTCAGGCCAGGGTGGAGATCAGAATGGAAGCAGTGGTAGCAATTCAGAAAGCAGAAGAGAAGTCAGGCCAGGGTGGAGATCAGAATGGAAGCAGAGGTAGCAATTCAGAAAGCAGAAGAGAAGTCAGGCCAGGGTGGAGATCAGAATGGAAGCAGATGTAGCAATTCAGAAAGCAGAAGAGAAGTCAGGCCAGGGTGGAGATCAGAATGGAAGCAGAGGTAGCAATTCAGAAAGCAGAAGAGAAGTCAGGCCAGGGTGGAGATCAAAATGGCAGCAGAGGTAGCAATTCCGAAGAGAAGTCAGGCTAGGGTGAAGATCAGAAGGGCAGTAATGGTAGCCATTCCATAGCCAACATCCCTTGTGATAGCATGGGCCGTGACAATTCCTTTTTATGGAGAGATCTGGGGTCTATTACACTCCAAATCTCTCATCTGGCTCCCCATGGGTGAGATCGGTCCAATCGGCTGCTTTTCTGGCCGCTGGTGGCCAGGGAAACAAAGGGGCAGAACCGGAAGTGACGAATCCTCAACGCTCCCGGTTTCCAGGGTTACAGAGAGAGTGGAATTACATCAGTTCCCCGCTCTCTGTCCCAGACAACCATCGCCGCCGGCCACACCGTGATATGACCGAAGAGCCTGGGAGAGGCGGCGGGAGGGGGGTGGGACCCCCTTCCCCCACCCGCAGAAGTGATCCAGTGTCTAATTAGCCACTCAGATCACTTCTGCTTTGTAGAGAATTGCCGCCTGAAAATAACGGTACCAGGATGATGCCTGTAGGTGCAGCCAGTGCCGGGACAAGGCCAGCCAGCGCCCAGGGCAAAGATGCCAAGCTGGTGCCCCCCCTCCTTCCCTTAGGGTTAGGGTCAGGGCGCCCACATCCCTGCAATAAACCATTGCGCCCAGGGCAGCCTCACCTCCTGCCCACCCCTTTTCCTGGCCCTGGGTGCACCCACCTACCTGGTATAACCACTGAAACCCAAGGACGTACGGGCACGTCCTTGGGTGAGAAGTGGTTAAAATTTCAGTCAGTTGTGTTTTGGTGGAACATTCCTATAATTCACACAAACTTCCCAAATTTGAACCAAAAGCCCCCGTGAAGTCAATGGAAATCCAAACCCAAAGAAAATTTGTATCATAGAGCAGCCAATGAGGCAACATTGTGCAGATTGGTTTGGGAAGCTCCTTAGAATGTATGACGGGCATCACAGTTTCACCTGGCTATCTCCCTTCCAAGGTTGGAACATGGTGTCCCCAGCAATAGCCCTGGCCTTCATCCCCTTCATCATCACCCTCATCATCCGCTACCGCCATTACTTCCTGCTCTTCTACCGAGCCGTGATTGTGCGCAAGATTCAAGACTATCTGACCGGCATGCCTCGCGAGGAACGGGCTTTCCAGTACGTCATGCTTCACGCCATTCCCGGGGACCCCCAGCACATACTCAACACCTTCGACCAGTACTGTCTGCACTGCGAGCACCTCAGCAACATCGGACCTCAGAAAGGTGCGTCACAAAAGGGGTCAATTCACTAATGTTTGCCGCATGCCACAGTCACGTGACTAATTTGCATAAATTATCACATGCGGTAAATAAAGTCCGATTTACAAAAAAAAAAATAACGATTATGCGGTTTTTACCGCAAAATGAAAAATGTGCCGCCAAATATCGTTTGGAAACTCCAATTCACAAACAGACCAGAGAGTAAAAAACATGCGATTTTTACCACCAGGGTTTTGCTGGCCGTATCACATGCCGTTATTTGTAAAAAAAAAAAAATAGTGTGGGGGAGACAAATAGCTGGTAGTCCCCCTACCCATTCACCAAAAAAAGTGTCAAAAGGTAATAAAAAAACATTGTGGGATCCCCCCCAAAATCCATACCAGACCCTTATCCGAACATGCAGCCCTGGAGGTCAGGAAAGGGGGCGGGAAGAGCGAGCGTGGGGCCTCATCCCCACAACCCTGGCCGGTGGTTGTGTGGTTCTGTGGGGAGGGGGCTTATCAGAATCTGGAAGCCCCCTTTAACAAGGGGGCCCTCCAGATCCTTGCCCCCCCCCCTATTATTGAGTACCACTACCCATTCCCCCCCAAAAAAGTGTCAAAAAGTAATAAAAAAAACATTGTGGGATCCCCCAAAATCTATACCGGAGCCTTATCTGAGCATGCAGCCCAGTTGGTCAGGAAAGGGGGGCTGGACAAGCGAATGTGGGGCCTCACCCCCACAACCCTGGCCAGTGGTTGTGTGGTTCTGCAGACAGGGGGCTTATCAGAATCTGGAAGTCCCCTTTAACAAGGGGGCCCCCAAATCCTGCCCCCCCCATTATAAATGAGTATGGGGTACACAGTATACCTATCCATTCACCAAAAAAAGTCAAAAAGTAATAAAAAAACAAATTGGGATCCCCAAAATCCATACTGGACCCTTATCCAAGCATGCCGGCCAGGAGGTCAGGAAAGGGAGGTGGGACGAGCGAACGTGGGGCCTCATCCCCACAACCCTGGCTGGTGGTTGTGTGGTTCTGCAGACAGGGAGCTTATCAGAAACTGGAAGCCCCCTTTAACAAGGGGGGGCTCCCAGATCCTGCCCCCTCCCCCATTATCAATGAGTATGGGGTACATAGTACCCCTACCGATTCACCAAAAAAGTGTCAAAAAGTAATAAAAAAACATTGTGGGATCCCCCCAAAATCCATACCGGACCCTTGTCCGAGCATGCAGCCCAGGGTCAGGAAAGAGGGGCTGGATGAGTGAGCGTGGGGCCTCATCCCCACAACCCTGGCCGGTGGTTGTGTGGTTCTGCGGACAGGGGCCTTATCAGAATCCGGAAGCCCCCTTTAAGAAGGGGGCCCCCAGATCCTTGCCCCCCCATTATGAATGAGTACCCCTACCCATTCACCAAAAAAAGTGTCATAAAGTAATAAAAAAACATTGTGGGATTCCCCCAAAATGTATACCGGACCCTTATCCGAGCATGCAGACCAGGAGGTAAGGAAAGGGGGGCGGGACAAGCGAGTGTGGGGCCTCATCCCCACAACCCTGGCTGCTGGTTGTGAGGTTGAGGTTTGGTTTAACAAGGGGGCCCCCAGATCCTGCCCCTCCCCCATTATGGATGAGTATGGGGTACATAGTACCTTTACCCATTCACCAAAAAGAGTGTCAAAAAGTAAAAAGAAAACATTGTGGGAGCCCCCCAATATCCATACCGGACCCTTATCTGAGCATGCAGCCCAGGAGGTCAGCAAAGGGGGCGGGACAAGCAAACGTGGGGCCTCATCCCCATAACCCTGGCCGGGGGTTGTGTGGTTCTGCGGGCAGGGGGCTTATCAGAATCTGGAAGCCCCCTTTAACAAGGGTGCCCCCAGATCCTGCCCCCCCCATTATGAATGAGTATGGGGTACATAGTACCCCTACCCATTCACCATAAAAAGTGTCAAAAAGTAATAAAAACATTTTGACAATTCCTCTACTAAAAAATAAAAAAAACCTTGTTCTCCCGCGAGGACGGCTGACCGCTGAATGCCTCCTCCACCGTTTGACAGTTCTTATATAGGTAAGGGCGGGGCCACCAGGTGACGTCGCAAGATGGCCCCTCTTTTACTTATATAAGAACTGTCAGACAGCGAAGGAGGCATTTGGCGGTCAGCCATTCTCGCGGGAGGAATTTTTTTTTCTTTCCCGGGTCGGGATGCGGCGGGCGGCGTGAATGACGATGGATTTACTTCAGGGGACACTGTTTTTTTTTTTTTTTTTTAATAAAAGGACCACCCTCCCATGTTGAGGGCATGTGGCTTGGTATGGTTCGGGGGGGGGGGGCGGTTGCTTGTCCCTCCCCTTTCCTGACCTGCCAGGCTGCATGCTCGGATAAGGGTCTGGTATGGATTTTGGTTAGGGGGTCCCCACGCCGTTTTTATTTTTTAATTTTGGCTGTTTTTTTTTTTTCATAGTTTTTAATTACATTCCACTTCAGAAAAAAATATATTTTTGGACATTTGTTATGTACCAATAAATGACTTCCAAGGATGTGTGTCCTGTGTGTGGATGGCTTTTGGTAAAACTCCTAGGGGTGTATTTATAAAGCATTTGCTTTGCTATTCGTCCTGCTAGACAGTTGCTACATTCGTTCTGTGCATACAGGGGCAAAATCGAATGTTCTTCTAATTCCTCTGTAGGTCGAATGTTATTAATTCATAAAAAATCAAGTTGTTAAGGAAAATACTGCATTATGGCCACTAGAAGGAGCTGAGGATGATACTTATTTCCTATTTATTTGTACATAGCAAATGTCCAAAATTTTTGTTCCCTAGAGTTCCCCTTTAAACTAGAGGAAAACCCCTTGTATTAGTGTTCAGTGTAGATGGACTCCCTGTATTAGTGATCAGTGGAAAAGGACTCTTTGTATTAGTGGTCAGTGGAGAAGGACACCCTGTATTAGTGGTCAGTGTAGAAGGACCCCCTGTATTAGTGATTGTATTAGTGGTCAGTGTAGAAGGACCCCCTATATTAGTGGTCAGTGGAGAAGGACCCCCTGTATTAGTGGTCAGTTGAGAAGGACCCCCTGTATTAGTGATCAGTGGAGAAGGACCCCCTGTATTAGTGGTCAGTGGAGAAGGACCCCCTGTATTAGTGATCAGTTTAGAAGGACCCCCTGTATTAGTGATCAGTGGAGAAGGACCCCCTGTATTAGTGGTCAGTGGAGAAGGACCCCCTGTATTAGTGATCAGTGTAGAAGGACCCCCTGTATTAGTGATCAGTGGAGAAAGACCCCTTGTATTAGTGATCAGTGTGGAAGGACCCCTTGTATTAATGGTCAGCAGAGAGGGACCCCCTGTATTAGTGATCAGTGGAGAAGGACCCCCTATATTAGTGGTCAGTGGATTAGGATCCCCTTATATTAGTGGTCAGTGGAGAAGGACCCCCAGTATTAATGGTCAGTGGAGAAGGATCCCCGGTATAAGTGGTCAGTGGAGAAAGACCCCTTGTATTAGTGATCAGTGTAGAAGGACCCCCTGTATTAATGATCAGTGGAGAAGGACCCCTTGTATCAGTGATCAGTGGAGAAGGACCCCTTGTATTAGTGGTCAGTGGAGAAAGACCCCCTGTATTAGTGATCAGTGGAGAAGGACCCCCTGTATTAGTCATCAGTGGAGAAGGACCCCCTGTATTAGTGATCAGTGGAGAAGGACCCCCTCTGTTAGTGGTCAGTGGAGAAGGACCCCCTGTATTAGTGATCAGTGGAGAAGGACCCCTTGTATTAGTGATCAGCAGGGCCGGTGCTCCCACTAGGCGAACTAGGCAGCAGCCTAGGGCGCACTGCTGCTTAGGGGATGTAGCTAGCCTGGCTGCCACCCTAGGGTGACCAGACGTCCACGGTGCACCGTGAACTGGAGCAGGGGGGCGCCATAGTTCCCACTTGGGCTGCCTCCGTAAGGGAAGGGGGGGGGGGGGAGATGGGGATTACAGCACCGCCTGATTACAAAAAGCCAAGTTCTTCTGCTTACCCAGCTGTCATTCTGGTCCAGGAGGCGGGACTTCATATGACAGCCTCCCCGCCGGGTAAGCAGAAGAAGTTGGCTTTTTGTAATCATGCGGCGCTCTAATCCCCATGCACTGGTCACTATGCATTGTTGGGGGCACTGGTCACTCTGCATTGGATGGGGGCACTGGTCACTCTGCATTGGATGGGGGCACTGGTCACTCTGCATTAATGGGGACACTGGTCACTCTGCATTAATGGGGACATTGGTCACTCTGCATTAATGGTGGCACTGGTCACTCTGCATTGATGGGGGCACTGGTCACTCTGCATTGGATGGGGGAACTGGTCACTCTGCATTGGATGGGGGCACTGGTCACTCTGCATTGGATGGGGGCACTGGTCACTCTGCATTAATGGGGACACTGGTCACTCTGCATTAATGGGGACACTGGTCACTCTGCATTAATGGGGGCACTGGTCACTCTGCATTGATGGGGGCACTGGTCACTCTGCATTGATGGGGGCACTGGTCACTCTGCATTAATAAGGGCACTGGTCACTCTGCATTGGATGGGGGCACTGGTCACTCTGCATTGGATGGGGGCACTGGTCACTCTGCATTAATGGGGGCACTTGTCACTCTGCATTGTTGGGGGCACTGGTCACTCTGCATTGGATGGGGGCACTGGTCACTCTGCATTAATGGGGGCACTGGTCACTCTGCATTGGATGGGGGCACTGGTCACTCTGCATTAATGGGGGCACTGGTCACTCTGCATTGGATGGGGGCACTGGTCACTCTGCATTAATGGGGGCACTGGTCACTCTGCATTGGATGGGGGCACTGGTCACTCTGCATTGGATGGGGGCACTGGTCACTCTGCATTAATGGGGGCACTTGTCACTCTGCATTGGATGGGGGCACTGGTCACTCTACATTGGATGGGGGCACTGGTCACTCTGCATTAATGGGGGCACTGCGACTGATAGAAGTATAGGGGGAGTATGGGGAATGCATGGAGTGTGCTGTGAGAATAGGGAAATTTTGAAGTTTTTTTTTTATTTATTGGGGGGGGGGGGGCGCAAGTAGCTGGTCTTGCCTAGGGCGCAGAATAGTCTAGCACCGGCCCTGGTGATCAGTGTAGAAGGACCCCCTGTGTTAGTGATCAGTGTAGAAGGACCCCCTGTGTTAGTGGTCAGTGTAGAAGGACCCCCTGTATTAGTGATCAGTGTAGAAGGACCCCCTGTATTAGTGATCAGTGGAGAAGGATCCCCTTATATTAGTGATCAGTTTAGAAGGACCCCCTGTATTAGTGGTCAGTGTAGAAGGACCCCCTGTATTAGTGGTCAATGTAGAAGGACCCCCTGTATTAGTGGTCAATGTAGAAGGACCCCCTGTATTAGTGATCAGTTTAGAAGGATCCCTTTATATTAGTGATCAGTATAGAAGGACCCCCTGTATAAGTGGTCAGTGGAGAAGGACCCCTTGTATTAGTGATCAGTGTGGAAGGACCCCCTGTGTTAGTGGTCAATGTAGAAGGACCCCCTGTAATAGTGATCAGTTTAGAAGGATTCCCTTATATTAGTGGTCAGTGGAGAGGGACTCCCTGTATTAGTGGTCAGTGGAGAAGGACCCCCTGTGTTAGTGGTCAATGGAGAAGGACCCCCTGTATTAGTGATCAGTGGAGGACCCCCCTGTATTAGTGATCAGTGGAGAAGGACCCCTTCTATTAGTGGTCAGTGGGGACCCCCTCTATTAGTGGTCAGTGGAGAAGGACCCCCTGTGTTAGTGGTCAGTGGAGAAGGACCCCCTGTTTTAGAGGTCAGCGGAGAAGGACCCCCCTGTATTAGTGATCTGTGGAGAAGGACCCCTTCTATTAGTGGTCAGTGGGGACCCTCTCTATTAGTGGCCAGTGGAGAAGGACCCCCTCTATTAGTGGTCAATGGAGAAGGACCCCTTGTATTAGTAATCAGTGTAGAAGGACCCCCTGTGTTAGTGGTCAGTGTAGAAGGACCCCTTGTTTTAGTGGTCAGTGGAGAAGGACCCCTTGTATTAGTGATCAGTGGAGAAGGACCCCCTTTGTTAGTGGTCAGTGGAGAAGGATCCCTTGTATTAGTGGTCAGTGGAGACGGACCCCCTGTGTTAGTGGTCAGTGGAGAAGGACCCCTTGTATTAGTGGTCAGTGGAGAAGGACCCCCTTTGTTAGAGGTCAGTGGAGAAGGATCCCTTGTATTAGTGATCAGTGTAGAAGGACCCCCAGTGTTAGTGGTCAGTGTAGAAGGACCCCTTGTTTTAGTGGTCAGTGGAGAAGGACCCCTTGTATTAGTGGTCAGTGGAGAAGGACCCCCTTTGTTAGAGGTCAGTGGAGAAGGATCCCTTGTATTAGTGATCAGTGTAGAAGGACCCCCAGTGTTAGTGGTCAGTGTAGAAGGACCCCTTGTATTAGTGGTCAGTGGAGAAGGACCCCTTGTATTAGTGATCAGTGTAGAAGGACCCCCAGTGTTAGTGGTCAGTGTAGAAGGACCCCTTGTTTTAGTGGTCAGTGGAGAAGGACCCCCTTTGTTAGAGGTCAGTGGAGAAGGATCCCTTGTATTAGTGGTCAGTGGAGAAGGACCCCTTGTATTAGTGATCAGTGTAGAAGGACCCCCTGTGTTAGTGGTCAGTGTAGAAGGACCCCTTGTTTTAGTGGTCAGTGGAGAAGGACCCCTTGTATTAGTGATCAGTGGAGAAGGACCCCCTTTGTTAGTGGTCAGTGGAGAAGGATCCCTTGTATTAGTGGTCAGTGGAGACGGACCCCCTGTGTTAGTGGTCAGTGGAGAAGGACCCCTTGTATTAGTGGTGAGTGGAGAAGGACCCCTTGTATTAGTGATCAGTGGAGACGGACCCCCTGTGTTAGTGGTCAGTGGAGAAGGACCCCCTTTGTTAGTGGTCAGTGGAGACGGACCCCCTGTGTTAGTGGTCAGTGGAGACGGACCCCCTGTGTTAGTGGTCAGTGTAGAAGGACCCCCTGTGTTAGTGGTCAGTGGAGAAGGACCCTCGGTATTAGTGCTCAGTGTAGAAGGCCCCCCCGTATTAGTGGTCAGGGTGCCATTTATAGTGATCCTCAGTGCACCAATGCATGTCACCTGCAGTACTGCACATTGGGGTAAGTCATACTATAGAACATCCCATTGGAGTGAGCAGTCCCTCACTACAGGCAAAACTGAGATTTGCCCTTATTTCCTCTCCTGGTGACCACACAGTAAGGAAGAGGCAATTTCCTGATCGGGGAAAGCAATACTCCAAAAGTAAGGCAAAAACTTGAGGTTGGAGATTCAGTTTAGGACTTATATAAGAAATATGATTGGGTAAGAAGAAGGAGCATTTCTTTACTTTTAGTTTTGCCCCCTTAGGCAGCAGCCTACGTGGCCCCTCCACCCATATAACCATTAACTCCCTGTCTCTTCTTTCCTCCCCCAGGAAAGACTCTAGATCGTCTAATCTATGAGAACGCCCCGCTCAATGTGCTGGAACTGGGCACATACTGCGGCTATGCCACCGTCATCATCGCTCAGGCCCTGCCACTGGGGGCGCGCCTCTACACAGTGGACTATAACCCCAGGAGGGCTGCCGTGGCTGAAAAAGTGATCCGATTGGCTGGCTTTGATGATGACACGGTGGGTACCTTCTCTATTCACCATTAAGTAAAACCCTCCAGAAGGCACCACTAGTAGTATAGCAGACCACATGACCTCTATGGGGTATATCAGTGGTCAGTAGAAGAAGGACGCCCCTTTATCAGTGGTCAGTAGAAGAAGGATTACCTTATTTTAGTGGTCAACAGGAGGAAGACTGCCCTTTTATTAGTGGAGAGTGGATAAGGTCAGATTTCCTTTATGAGTGGTCAGTGAGATAAGGACACCCTTTTATTATTAGTCAGTGGAAAGCAATCCACTTATATTAGTGGTCAGTGGGAGAGGGAGCCCCCTTATATTAGTGGTCAGTAGGAGAGGGAGCCCCCTTATATTAGTGGGCAGTGGGAGAGGGAGCCCCCTTATATTAGTGGTCAGTAGGAGAGGGAGCCCCCTTATATTAGTGGTCAGTGGGAGAGGGAGCCCCCTTATATTAGTGGTCATTAGGAGAGGGAGCCCCCTTATATTAGTGGTCATTGGGAGAGGGAGCCCCCTTATATTAGTGGTCAGTGGGAGAGGGAGCCCCCTTATATTAGTGGTCATTGGGAGAGGGAGCCCCCTTATATTAGTGGTCATTAGGAGAGGGAGCACCCTTATATTAGTGGTCATTGGGAGAGGGAGCCCCCTTATATTAGTGGTCAGTGGGAGAGGGAGCACCCTTATATTAGTGGTCATTGGGAGAGGGAGCCCCCTTATATTAGTGGTCAGTGGGAGAGGGAGCACCCTTATATTAGTGGTCATTGGGAGAAGGAGCCCCCTTATATTAGTGGTCATTGGGAGAGGGAGCACCCTTATGTTAGTGGTCATTGGGAGAGGGAGCCCCCTTATATTAGTGGTCAGTGGGAGAGGGAGCACCCTTATATTAGTGGTCATTGGGAGAAGGAGCCCCCTTATATTAGTGGTCATTGGGAGAGGGAGCCCCCTTATGTTAGTGGTCATTGGGAGAGGGAGCCCCCTTATATTAGTGGTCAGTGGGAGAGGGAGCACCCTTATATTAGTGGTCATTGGGAGAGGGAGCCCCCTTATATTAGTGGTCATTGGGAGAGGGAGCCCCCTTATATTAGTGGTCAGTGGGAGAGGGAGCACCCTTATATTAGTGGTCATTGGGAGAGGGAGCCCCCTTATATTAGTGGTCAGTGGGAGAGGGAGCACCCTTATATTAGTGGTCATTGGGAGAAGGAGCCCCCTTATATTAGTGGTCATTGGGAGAGGGAGCCCCCTTATGTTAGTGGTCATTGGGAGAGGGAGCCCCCTTATATTAGTGGTCAGTGGGAGAGGGAGCACCCTTATATTAGTGGTCATTGGGAGAGGGAGCCCCCTTATATTAGTGGTCATTGGGAGGGGGAGCCCCCTTATATTAGTGGTCATTGGGAGAGGGAACCCCCTTATATTAGTGGTCATTAGGAGAGGGAGCACCCTTATATTAGTGGTCATTGGGAGAGGAAGCCACCTTATATTAGTGGTCAGTGGGAAAGGGAACCCCCTTATATTAGTGTTCAGTGGGAGAGGGAGCCCCCGTAAAATTAGTGGTCAGTGGGAGTGGGAACCTCCTTATATTAGTGGTCAGTGGGAGAGGGAGCCCCCTTATATTAGTGGTCATTGGGAGAGGGAGCCCCCTTATATTAGTGGTCATTGGGGGAGGGAGCCCCCTTATATTAGTGGTCATTAGGAGAGGGAGCACCCTTATATTAGTGGTCATTGGGAGAAGGAGCCCCCTTATATTAGTGGTCATTGGGAGAGGGAGCCCCCTTATGTTAGTGGTCATTGGGAGAAGGAGCCCCCTTATATTAGTGGTCATTGGGAGAGGGAGCCCCCTTATATTAGTGGTCATTGGGAGAAGGAGCCCCCTTATATTAGTGGTCATTGGGAGAGGGAGCCCCCTTATGTTAGTGGTCATTGGGAGAAGGAGCCCCCTTATATTAGTGACCTCCATATATCTGTGGGAGGAGCCCCCATTATATTAATGATAAGGTACATAATAATGCCTTTATATTAGAATCATATGAGATATATGGGGGTCTTCTGCAAACTTCCCCTCCCAGGCCGAGTCACAAGCAGGAGATTCATAATTCCTCACTGCTGTATATCTGGTTGAAAGGCTTAAAAAGCATCAGTACGACAGCCAGACAGCTAGAATTTTCAGAAGTCCTTGTCAGCTATGGTGACTTTGTCTAGGCTGAGATGATGTCATCAGTCTGCTGCAGGCAGGAGGAAGCATCTCCTCCCTAAGTGATAAGACTGTACATTGTAACTGTGTAGAAGGAGGAGGAGGTATTTCCTCAGTCTCCCCTCCCCCAGTGATCAGACTGTACAGTATAACTTTGCAGAAGGAGGAGGAAGCATTTCCTCAGTCTCCCCTCCCCCAGTGATCAGACTGTACATTGTAACTTTGTAGCAAGTTACAAGGTGAGAGGCTGCAGCAGGGGCTGAGGTGTGTCAGACGTTTGTGAACAGGCACCAGGATTTACATGACTGTGTCATCTCTGAGCCAGAATTTAAGTCGATGGTGACTCTAGATGATGCCTGAGCAAAGATGGCGCTGCCCTTCTGGAGAGAAGAGCAGAGGAAAGCATTGTCAGGGGGGGTCCTGTGATCTCTATGAGAGGGAATAAATACAGTGCTTTGCGAAAGTATTCAGCCCCCTTGAACTTTTCAACCTTTTGCCACATTTCAGGCTTCAAACATAAAGATATAAAACTGTAATTTTTTGTGACGAATCAACAACAAGTGGGACACAATCATGAAGTGGAATGAAATTTATTGGATATTTCAAACTTTTTTAACAAATAAAAAACTGAAAAATTGGGCGTGCAAAATTATTCAGCCCCCTTAAGTTAATACTTTGTAGCGCCACCTTTTGCTGCGATTACAGCTGTAAGTCGCTTGGGGTATGTCTCTATCAGTTTTGCACATCGAGAGACTGAAATTTTTGCCCATTCCTCCTTGCAAAACAGCTGGAGCTCAGTGAGGTTGGATGGAGAGCGTTTGTGAACAGCAGTTTTCAGTTCTTTCCACAGATTCTCCATTGGATTCAGGTCTGGACTTTGACTTGGCCATTCTAACACCTGGATATGTTTATTTGTGAACCATTCCATTGTAGATTTTGCTTTATGTTTTGGATCATTGTCTTGTTGGAAGACAAATCTCCGTCCCAGTCTCAGGTCTTTTGCAGACTCCATCAGGTTTTCTTCCAGAATGGTCCTGTATTTGGCTCCATCCATCTTCCCATCAATTTTAACCATCTTCCCTGCTGAAGAAAAGCAGGCCCAAACCATGATGCTGCCACCACCATGTATGACAGTGAGGATGGTGGGTTCAGGGTGATGAGCTGTGTTGCTTTTACGCCAAACATAACGTTTTGCATTGTTGCCAAAAAGTTTGATTTTGGTTTCATCTGACCAGAGCCCCTTCTTCCACATGTTTGGTGTCTCCCAGGTGACTTGTGGCAAACTTTAAATGACACTTTTTATGGATATCTTTAAGAAATGGCTTTCTTCTTGCCACTCTTCCATAAAGGCCAGATTTGTGCAGTATACGACTGATTGTTGTCCTATGGACAGAGTCTCCCACCTCAGCTGTAGATCTCTGCAGTTCATCCAGAGTGATCATGGGCCTCTTGGCTGCATCTCTGATCAGTCTTCTCCTTGTATGAGCTGAAAGTTTAGAGGGACGGCCAGGTCTTCGTAGATTTGCAGTGGTCTGATACTCCTTCCATTTCAATATTATCGCTTGCACAGTGCTCCTTGGGATGTTTAAAGCTTGGGAAATCTTTTTGTAGCCAAATCCGGTGTAACGTGAGAATTACCTACCCTCGTCACTTCCAGCCAGGAACAGCTGAGCAGCGCAGGAGTGCGCATGCTCATAGCCCAGGATACCAAATGGGACAACAGAGGAACTGACTAGTGCGCATGCGCACTAGTATGGAAATATGTCGGTGTACCGTGAATAAAAAGTACCCACGCCGCGGTTACATAAAACAGCTGGGCTGCATTACGAGTCATCTCCGCTCCTGTCCCGGTCACTTCCCTGCTCTCGGCAAGTAAATATAAAAGCGGCTGGCGGTTCCATGATTTATGTTTTCATACAGCCGCCGCCGCTTTTATATTTACTATCCGAGATGAGGGAAGTGACCGGGACAGGAGCGGAGATGACTCGTATTGCAGCACAGTTATTTTACCTACCCTTGTCATTTCCGGCCAGGAACAGCTGAGCAGCGCAGCAGTGCGCATGCTCAGAGCTCCGGATACCTGATGGAAGAACTGAGAAGCTGACTAGTGCGCATGCGCACTAGTATGGAAATATGTGGGTGTACCGTGAACAAAACCTACCCGCGCAGCGGTTGCATAAAACAGCTGTGCAGCACTATGAGTCATCTCCGCTCCTGTCCCGGTCACTTCCCTGCTCTCGGCTAGTAAATATAAAAGCGGCTCTCGGCTCCGTGATGTATGTTTTCATACACCCGCCGCCGCTTTTATATTTACTTGCCGATAGCAGGGAAGTGACCGGGACAGGAGCAGAGATGAGTCATATTGCAGCACAGTTATTTTAATGTAACCGCCGCATTACATACAGTGCCGTGAACCCGGAAGTGACGAGGGGTAGGTTTTTCTCACGGGTAGGTAATTCTCACGGAACACCGGCTTTAAACTTCTCCACAACAGTCAGTGGCGTCACTAGCGTTGGTGTCACCCGGTGCGGTAACTCAAGGTGTCACCCCAACCCCTTTTAATAATGTGTTTTTTTTTTTTTGTTTTTTTTAACTAATGTAACTCGTAAATCATAGCTCCCATATAACACTAAATGTAATATCAGATGCAGCAGTGCTTGTCTCACTCTCAGCAATCACTTTATTCACCCCCTTTCACCCCTTTCACACTATGTGTCCATCAAACAGGGAAGACCCACTAGAAGGACATCTGTACTGTACTCAAAACGCAGGGGGTCCTTGCAGGCCAAAATCTGTCCGGGGAGTGGCCCTTGCACTGTTGCACACAGAGGAGGAGGAATAGCAAATTCACACTGACGCTAAGGGCTCTTTCACACTGTCCGTCCATCGGACGGACTCCATTTATCTCAGCGGGGGATCGATCCGCCGATCCCCCGCTGAGCAGGAGGATGACAGCTGTTCTCCGTGCTGTGTGCGGAGACACAGCTGTCAGGTCCCCATACATCTCTATAGGGGAATCGGATGGGAACGGACTATCGGTCAGTTCTCATCCGTTCTGATCCGCTGGACGGATGGAAAATAGGGTTTCCATCCGCCCAGATTTGATGGATCGGATGTCAGCGGACATGTACATCCGATGCCCCATAGGGATGCATGGGGGGTCCGTTTAGATCCGCCTGTCCGTTTTTTTGGCGGATCTGAACGGTCCCCCCATGCATCCCTATGGGGCATTGGATGTCAGCGGAGACATGTCCGTTGATATCCGATCCGTCAAATCTGGATGGGTGGAAACCCTATTTGCCATCCGTCCAGCGGATCGGATCGGATGAGAACGGACCGACAGTCTGTTCCCATCCGATTCCCCCATAGAGATGCATGGGGAACTGACAGCCGTGTCTCTGCACTGCTGTCTGTCATCCTTCTGCTCAGCAGGGGATCGGCGGCCTGGGAATAACGCAGAGAGACGGTCTGGTCTGGATGGGATTTTTTATATTTCTCTCCCCACTGCATGAAAGATGAAACAGGGGGGACCCACTAAGGACATCTGTACTATCTGTACTCAAAACACAGGGGGGTCCTTGCAGGCCCAAATCTGTCTGGGGAGTGCTGTGGCCCTGGGCTAGGCCCTGGCTTTCACATGATTGACACTGTCTGCTGAGAGAGTGAGGGCTCTTTCACACGGGTGGTCCGATCAGATCCGCTTGTCAGTTTTTTAGGCGGATCTGATCGGATCCTCCATGCAGCTCTAAGGGGCAGCGGATGTCCTGTCCGTGAAATCCGGACGAATGGAAACCCAGTTTTTCCATCCGTTCAGGGATCGGATCGGATGAGAGCGGACAGGCGGTCCACTCTCATCCGATCCCCCATAGAGAGCAGCGGGAGCTGTGACACCTCCCTCTCCGCTCTGCAAGCGGAGACGGAGCCGTCATCCGCTGGCTCAGAGGGGATCGGCGGATCGATCCTCGCTGAGCAGCACGGATCCGCCTACGGAGGCGGACCGTGTGAAAGAGCCCTGAGAGCCTGCCAGACTGGTTGATGTGTTTTTTGTTTGGACTACTTTATAGACTGTAGGTATATATATATATATATTTAGCCTGCTCTGTTTCCCCCTTGTTGCAGTTTGTTACTCTCTTTTTGCAGTGGAGACAGTGCTGAACTGGAAAGCTTCTCCAACAGAGGAGGAGCAACAAGCATTTTGGGGGAGACCAGGGATGAAGGAGGACTGCAACTGGCTGCATTGGCAGCTGTACTCTGTGAAACTGCTCTTGACAAGAGGAAGGACTGCAGCCAGTGCTGTATTTTGGCCTAGGCCAACAAGGCCCAGGCCTAGGGCGGCACTTTGCAGGGGGGCAGCAAAAAAGCCACCCCCCCCCTCCACCTGAGACTCTATTGGCCACTGGTTGCTAGAACCGCCTCTCTCACCAGCCTCTCTCTCATCCCCCTCCCTCTCTCTCTTTCTCCATCATCCCTCTCTCTCTCTCTCTCATCTCCCCCCTCTCTCTCATCCCCCCATCTCTCTCTCATCCCCCCATCTCTCTCTCATCCCCTTCTCTCTCTCATCCCCTTCTCTCTCTCATCTCTCCCTCTCTTTCTCTCTCTCTCATCTCCCCCCTCTCTCTCATCCCCCCATCTCTCTCTCATCCCCCCATCTCTCTCTCATCCCCCCATCTCTCTCTCATCCCCTTCTCTCTCTCATCCCCTTCTCTCTCTCATCTCTCCCTCTCTTTCTCTCTCTCTCATCTCTCCCTCTTTTTCTCTCTCTCTCATCCCCCCCCCCTCTCTCTCATCCCCTTCTCTCTCTCATCCCCTTCTCTCTCATCTCTCCCTCTCTTTCTCTCTCTCTCATCCCCTTCTCTCTCTCATCCCCTTCTCTCTCATCTCTCCCTCTCTCTCATCCCCCCCTCTCTCACCCCCCTCTCTTTCGACCCCCCCTCTCTCCCTCACCCACCCCCTCTCTCTCCCTTGCCCACCACCTCTCTCTCTCTATCTCTCATCCCCCCTCTCTCTCTCCCTCACCCACCCCCCTCTCTCTCTCCCACCCCCTCTCACCCCCCCATCTCGTGAGATCTCCGGGGTTCATACTTGTAGTCCTTCAATTTTGGAGGGAAACACATCCGTTAAAAAACGAGTGGGGCAAATTTACATAATGGGGGGGGGGGTTGCCCAATCTTAGCCTTGCCTAGGGCAGCACAAAACCAAAATACACCACTGACTGCAGCCACTACTTGGGACTTGACTACATTGCTGGATGGAGTGGAGAGAGCTGTGTGCAGAGCAGCAGAGCCCACTGAAAATCAGTCTTTGGTGGGCCAAGTCCAGGCTGGACTTCTGGGGACCATTGCCAAAACTAGGCTGCAGCCTGCAGAGAGAAGAGTTTGCTGAGCGGTTACTGTCACTGTGCTAGCCTGTGCATTAATAAGGGACGGACATGTCACTGACTGACAATTAATTGTACTAAATTCAACTTCGCCCGGCCTGGCCGCCCGCACCTCACTACTCACCTGTCTCCTCTCCCTAGCGTTGACGTCACCGCGACTGGCTCCGCCCCCGCCTGCCTGCCTGAACGTGAGGGAGGGGAGGCTCAGGGCGCGCGGCCCGCCCCGAGAGAGGAGGAGCAAAGAAGTCCAGCCTAGGCATTGGCTGGCAGCAGACTGAGTGACACTCACTGACATCGCTGACACGTACTACTAGTATGCGGCGCAGCGGCGATGCGATGCCGGCCCGCACAGTTAGATGAGGAAGGAAGAGAGGCAGAGCGGTGTCACCCTCCACCCGGCAGGCACCCTGGTGAGGCCCGCCCCCCCCGCACCCCGCTTGTGACGCCTCTGACAACAGTATCTCTGACCTGCCTGGTGTGTTCCTTGTTCTTCATGATGTGCTTTAAACAGACCTCTGAGACTATCACAGTGCAGGTGCATTTATACGGAGACTTGATTACACACAGGTGGATTCTATTTATCATCATTAGTCATTTAGGTCAACATTGGATCATTCAGAGATCCTCACTGAACTTCTGGAGAGAGTTTGCTGCACTGAAAGTAAAGGGGCTGAATAATTTTGCACTCCCAATTTTTCAGTTTTTTATTTGTTAACAAAGTTTGAAATATCCAATAAATTTCATTCCACTTCATGATTGTGTCCCACTTGTTGTTGATTCTTCACAAAAAAATTACAGTTTTATATCTTTATGTTTGAAGCCTGAAATGTGGCAAAAGGTCGCAAAAGTTCAAGGGGGCCGAATACTTTTGCAAGGTACTGTACCTAGAAGGGTCACACTGACTTACTTATAATATATGCAATAGATCTGATGACAGGTCTGCTTTAGGTTGCACAGTAATTGTAGAGGATGATGAAGAGGATGAAGGTTGCAGTGTCTTTGTTCTCATATTTCCCCCTTACACTGTCATCTTCTGCCCCGCCTGCAGGTGGAGCTCCTGGTGGGACCCTCGGATGAGATCATCCCCCAGCTGAAGGACAAGCACGGGGTGCAGAAGTTGGATTTCATCTTCATGGATCATGGGATGCGGTGCTACCTGCGGGACCTCCAGCTGCTGGAAGAAGTGGGCCTCCTGCAGGAGGGGACCATCATCCTGGCGGACAATGTGCTCTTCCCGGGGGCCCCCCATTTCATGCAGTATGTGAAGACCTCCGGGAAGTACCAGTGCAAGATGCACCGCAGCAGCCTGGAGTACTTCCGTTATATCCGGGACGGCATGGCCGAGCTGACCTACACCAAACTGATATGAGTACCGATCACCGATCAATAAAGACTTTTCCTACAGAGCCGCCTCATTATTGGTGTCATGGCTGACTTGTCTAAAGGTCTGAATTGACCATTCATGGCCACTAACCTAGAGCAAGTGTGCAGGATGGGAAAATTGCTGGCTGCATGCTTGTCATAGGGCAGTGAAGTCCTAAAAATGGCCATACATGGGTCTGTACACCTGCTGTGCCCATTATGAGGGGTTCCCACCATCCCTGTGCTGAGTTCCCGGGTCTGTACACCTGCTGTGCCCATTATGAGGGGTTCCCACCATCCCTGTGCTGAGTTCCCAGGTCTGTACACCTGCTGTGCCCATTATGAGGGGTTCCCACCATCCCTGTGCTGAGTTCCCGGGTCTGTACACCTGCTTTGCCCATTATGAGGGGTTCCCATCATCCCAGTGCTGAGTTCCCGGGTCTATACACCCGCTGTGCCCATTATGAGGGGTTCCCACCATCCCTGTGCTGAGTTCCCAGGTCTGTACACCTGCTGTGCCCATTATGAGGGGTTCCCACCATCCCTGTGCTGAGTTCCCAGGTCTGTACACCTGCTGTGCCCATTATGAGGGGTTCCACCATCCCTGTGCTGAGTTCCTGGGTCTGTACACCTGATGTGCCCATTATGAGGGGTTCCACCATCCCTGTGCTGAGTTCCTGGGTCTGTACACCTGCTGTGCCCATTATGAGGGGTTCCCACCATCCCTGTGCTGAGTTCCTGGGTCTGTACACCTGCTGTGCCCATTATGAGGGGTTCCACCATCCCTGTGCTGAGTTCCCAGGTCTGTACACCTGCTGTGCCCATTATGAGGGGTTCCTACCATCCCTGTGCTGAGTTCCCGGGTCTGTACACCTGCTGTGCCCATTATGAGGGGTTCCCACCATCCCTGTGCTGAGTTCCCAGGTCTGTACACCTGCTGTGCCCATTATGAGGGGTTCCCACCATCCCTGTGCTGCGTTCCCGGGTCTGTACACCTGCTGTGCCCATTATGAGGGGTTCCCACCATCCCTGTGCTGAGTCCCTAAGTCTGTACACCTGCTGTGCCCATTATGAGGGTTTCCCACCATCCCTGTGCTGAGTTCCCGGGTCTGTACACCCGCTGTGCCCATTATGAGGGGTTCCCACCATCCCTGTGCTGAGTTCCCGGGTCTGTACACCTGCTGAGCAGAAAGGCCAGCTTCTACACTGCAGGGGGATCTGTTCTAGGATCTGTGGCCCCTTCTATGTGCTGTTGGGCCCCCCCTGTGTGCCCCCCCCCCCTCCTTGCAGTGCTGCCAGCTTCCCTTCTCTCCTCTGCCATCAGTTGCTGCGGGAACACGGGGATGTTTCAGGATAGAAAGCAGGGGAAGGGGGTGGTAAAAATTTCATATTTAGCAGCCCCTGCTTTTCCTGAATGGACACAGTGAGCGACTGGTACTGATCACTCCTGTGTCCTTTCATCACTGAAGCATAGTAAACTGTGGAGGACTACAGTACTTTGGGTATATATCAGGGGGTCTAAACAGAACCCTGTTTTATCACTTTTGAGACAGAGAAAATGATTGAGGACACAGATCCCCAATCCTTTCCCTGCAGCCTCAGCTGCTACAGAATGAATAAACAGGAAGCACTCTATATAGAGACTCCCTGTTCATTTACAAACTGAAGCATAATAAACATGGGGGGAACAAAGGAGGATCAAAACTGCAGATGACAGGGATCCGAGACAGGAGAGGGGGTGATCGGAGCAGCAGAAGGGGGGGAGGGGGGTTATTCCCTGAAAACGATCCTCTTGTGGCTTCCCCTGTAGCAGCTGACAGCCTGCAGGAGGGAGCGAGACAGAGAAGCCAGCTGTGCTGCAGAGAGGGGGAACTGCCTGCACCATAAAGCTGCCTGAGTCCCTCTGTTGAACTGATGGGGCTTGGACCCCATTCCATACTGGAGGGCCAGTGCTACCCCCTTATAAGTGGCCCTGTACATACCAATGCATTTACAGTATCCCACAAAAGTAAGTACACCCCTCACATTTTTGTAAATATTTTATTCCATCTTTTCATGTGACAACACTGAAGAAATGACACTTTGCTACAATGTAAAGTAGTGAGTGTACAGCTTGTATAACAGTGTAAATTTGCTGTCCCCTCAAAATAACTCAACACACAGCCATTAATGTCTAAACCACCGGCAACAAAAGTGAGTACACCCCTAAGTAACAATGTCTAAATTGGGCCCAATTAGCCATTTTCCCTCCCCGGTGTCATGTGATTCGTTAGTGTTACAAGGTCTCAGGTGTGAATGGGGAGCAGGTGTGTTACATTTGGTGTTATCGCTCTCACTCTTTCATACTGGTCACTGGAAGTTCAACATGGCACCTCATGGCAAAGAACTCTCTGAGGGTCTGAAAAAAAGAATTATTGCTCTACATAAAGATGGCCTAGGCTATAAGAAGATTGCCAACACCCTGAAACTGAGCTGCAGCACAGTGGCCAAGACCATACAGCGGTTTAACAGGACAGGTTCCACTCAGAACAGGCCTCCCCATGGGCGACCAAAGAAGTTGAGTGCACGTGCTCAGCGTCATATCCAGAGGTTGTCTTTGGGAAATAGAGGTATGAGTGCTGCCAGCATTGCTGCAGAGGTTGAAGGGGTGGGGTGGTCAGCCTGTCAGTGCTCAGACCATATGCCGCACACTGCATCAAATTGGTCTGCATGGCTGTTGTCCCAGAAGGAAGCCCCACCATTGGTGTCAGTGGGAGGAATAGTGCCCCATCATTGGTATCATAGGGAGGAATGGTGCCCTATCATTGGTATCAGTAGAAGGAATAGTGCCCCATCATTGGTGTCAATGGGAGGAATAGTGCCCCATCATTGGTGTCAGTGGGAGGAATAGTGCCCCATCATTGGTGTCAGTGGGAGGAATAGTGCCCCATCATTGGTGTCAAGGGGAGGAATGGTGCCCCATCATTGGTATCAGTGGAAGGAATAGTGCCCCATCATTGGTTTAAGTGGGAGGAATAGTGTCCCATCATTGGTATCCGTGGGAGGAATAGTGCCCCATCATTGGTATCAGTGGGAGGAATAGTGTCCCATCATGGGTGTCGGTGGGAGGAATAGTGTCCCATCATGGGTGTCAGTGGGAGGAATAGTGTCCCATCATTGGTGTCAGTGGGAGGAATAGTGTCCTATCATTGGTATCAGTGGGAGGAATAGTGTCCCATCATTGGTATCAGTGGGAGGAATAGTGCCCCATCATTGGTGTCAGTGGGAGGAATAGTGCCCCATCATTGGTATTAGTGGGAGGAATAGTGTCCCATCATTGGTGTCAGTGGGAGGAATAGTGTCCCATCATTTGTGTCAGTGGGAGGAATAGTGTCCCATCATTGGTGTCAGTGGGAGGAATAGTGTCCCATCATTGGTGTCAGTGGGAGGAATAGTGTCCCATCATTTGTGTCAGTGGGAGGAATAGTGTCCCATCATTGGTGTCAGTGGGAGGAATAGTGTCCCATCATTGGTGTCAGTGGGAGGAATAGTGCCCCATCATTGGTGTCACATGCATTGCTCCAGATTGCAGGGAAATACACTGTGCGTTGCAGTGTAGTGCAATCATAGTGCGTGTCCTAATTTATTTATTTATTTATTTTTTTGGTGGTTTTGGTGCGTTGGCGGAATGGACTGCCCTAACGAATCACCCGGGGGGCTCCAAGGTTTTATTGGGCCCCAGATATACCAGTACCCCCCTAATTCTGGGCCCAATCAGCTTTGCTGTAAGTCATGTTTTTGCACCCGGGTGTCAGCAGTTTGCGGCTGAGGTTTCTCACACAGGTGTGGTGTGGGCTGACAGGTCCTCTTTAGGGCGGGGGCTGTGCATGGGTCTGATTGCTCCTCCTGTGTCGGCTGTAGGAAAGTTTGGATTTGGATTCCTGCAGGTGAGAAGGCCAAGCTCTGCGGTCCCATCGTGTGCCGATCACTCACTGTACAGCCCAGGTGAGTACATAGCGCCCCCCTCAGGAAACTGCCAACTCTGCGCCCCTTCTGAGACTTGTAGTCCCCCCAACCTCACCCAATCCATCTTTTCTGCACAACTTTATTGTCAGCTGGTAAGAGGAGCTCCCTAAACTCTCTATTCATAGTGTATCCAATCAGGCTGCTCCTTGTACTGCAGAGCTGTTGGCTGCCCATAAACTGCACAATCTGATTGTACAATCTCCTTTAGATCTACCGACAAGCATACAGTGCTGGGGTCTGCTTGTCTGACTACAAGATTAATGGATGGATGGATTAGATATGTCCACACGTTTGGTAAACAGAGATTGTATAATGAATGGCCACTTCACCACACATGATCCAATCTGATTGTACAATCCCCACTGAGATCTACTGAGACTATGCAGTGCAAGAGTCTGCCTGATTGTATAGATTAGGTAGGTCCCCCCTATTTCATAGATCTATAGGTGATTGCACGTGCGCCATGTCCCAATAGGACAGGTGGGTGCGGGGTTCTCACACACACCCTGCGGGCATTCAGGGGCCCACGTCTCATACTGGCAGGGAACGCAGCACTCCAGAACCGGGCGCTTGTACTGGTAACGGGGGCTGGAGGGTCGAATTCTTCTGGCTGCTTAAGGATGTATAGTTGTTGGGAGGGATCTACTGTTGAGGGAGGGGTCTAATGACGCTGGCTGCTGCCAGATCTGTTATTGCTTGTGGGTATTTTGTTGCGGGGGCAGAGTATTGTTGTGTGTTGGGGTATTTGTTGCAGGGGGATCTATTGCTGTTGGGGGGTATTTGCTGGGGCAGTCTATTGTTGCTGCTGGAGGGTCTATTGATGCTGGCTGCTGAGAGATCAATTGTTGATGATGGGGATCAATTGCTGTTGGTGGGGTCTATTGTTGCTGGGGTTGATCTATTGATGCTGGCTGCTGAAATATCTATTGTTGTTGGGGGGGGTGGATTTGCTTCTGGGGAATTCTATTGTTGTTGGCGGGGGTATTTGTTGCAGGGGAATCTATTGCTGCTTGAGGGTCTAATGATGCTGGCTGCCGACAGATCTATTATTGCTAGTGGGTATTTTGTTGCGGGGGCCATATATTGTTGTGTGTGTGTGTGTGTGTGTGTGTGTGTGGGGGGGGGGGGGTATTGTTGCAGGGGGATCTATTGCAGCTGGGGGTATTTGTTCCTGTTGTTGGTGAGGTCTATTGTTGTTGGGGTTGATCTATTGATGCTGGTTGCAAAGAGATCAATTGTTACTGGGGGAATCTATCGCTTCTTGGGGTGTATTTGTTGTTGGGGGAATCTATTCCTGCTGCTGGGAGATCTATTGATGCTGGTTGCTGAGAGATCTATTGTTGCCGGATGGATATTTTGCTACTGGGGCAGCACCTGTACTGTATTGTTATTGGTGGGGTCTATTTTGCTGGGGTTGATTTACTGATGCTGGCTGCATAGAGATTTCTATTGTTGCTGGGGGGATATTTTACTGCTGGGGCAGTCTATTGTTGTTGGTGGGGGTATTTGTTGCAGGGGGATCTATTGCTGCTGGGGGGTCTAATGACGCTGGCCACTGACAGGTCTATTATTTCTAGTGGGCATTTTTTTGCTGGGACAGTCTATTGCTGTTGGCGGGGGTATTTGTTGCCAGGGATCTATTGCTTCTGTGGGGTGTATTTATTGTTGGTGGGGGTATTTGTTGCAGGGGGATCTATTGCTGCTGCTGCTGGCAGATCTATTTATGTTGACTGCTGAGAGATCTATTGTTACTGGAGGGATATTTTGTTGCTAGGGCAGTCTATTGTTTTGGCGGTGGGTATTTGTAGCTGGGGGGTCTAGTTTTTCTGCTGGAGAGTCTATTGATGCTGGCTGCTGAGCGATCTATTGTTACTGGATAGATATGTTGCTGCTGGGGCAGTCTATTGTTGTTGGAGGGGTTTATTGTTGCTGGGGTTCATCTAATGATGCTGGCTACAGAGAGCTCTATTGTTGCTTGGGGGGAGGGGGTATTTGGTGCTGGGAGATCTATTGCTGCTGGGGGGTCTAGTGTTGCTGCTGAAGGGTCTATTGATGCTGGCTGCTGAGAGATCTATTGTTGCTGGTGGGGATCTATTGTTGCAGGGGAAGTCTCTTGTTGTTCGTTGGGGGGTTTGCTGTTGCTGGGGTGGTCCTATTGTTGCCTGGTGGGGTCTATTGTTGCTGCTGGAGGGTCACAGCAGCTGTGTCCCAACATACATCAATGGGGCCTTCTTATGGGGGGGAGGGGGGCACAGGACACCCATGCAGATGATCACCCAGCTGATCACTTCTATAGAGCAACCATGAGTCTACCTGCAGCTGCAATGTCTGCCTTTTTATCGCTGCTCCGGGCACACCAAAAATGTATTTTTTTTTTTTTTGGGGGGAAAAAATTGATTTCTGGGGTTGATCTCTTTATGGAGGAAGGGGGGGGGGATGTGACAGTAATAGGCAGTGACAGGTACTCTTTATGGAGGGATTGGGAGGAATGTGAAAGTAATAGGAGTGACAGGTACTCTTTATGGAGGGATTGGGAGGAATGTGAAAGTAATAGGAGTGACAGGTACTCTTTATGGAGGGATCGGGGGGAATGTGACAGTAATAGGCAGTGACAGGTACTCTTTATGGAGGGATCGGGGGGATGTGACAGTAATAGGAGTGACAGGTACTCTTTATGGAGGGATCAGGGGGGGGGGGGGAATGTGACAGTAATAGGCAGTGACAGGTACTCTTTATGGAGGGATCGGGGGGAATGTGACAGTAATAGGCAGTGACAGGTACTCTTTATGGAGGGATCGGGGGGAATGTGACAGTAATAGGCAGTGACAGGTACTCTTTATGGAGGGATCGGGAGGAATGTGACAGTAATAGGCAGTGACAGGTACTCTTTATGGAGGGATTGGGAGGAATGTGACAGTAATAAGAGTGACAGGTACTCTTTATGGAGGGATCGGGGGGAATGTGACAGTAATAGGAGTGACAGGTACTCTTTATGGAGGGATCGGGGGGAATGTGACAGTAATAGGAGTGACAGGTACTCTTTATGGAGGGATCGGGGGGATGTGACAGTAATAGGAGTGACAGGTACTCTTTATGGAGGGATCGGGGGGAATGTGACAGTAATTGGCAGTGACAGGTACTCTTTATGGAGGGATCGGGAGGAATGTGACAGTAATAGCAGTGACAGGTACTCTTTATGGAGGGATCGGGGAGGAATGTGACAGTAATAGGAGTGACAGGTACTCTTTATGGAGGGATCGGGAGGAATGTGACAGTAATAGGCAGTGACAGGTACTCTTTATGGAGGGATCGGGGGGGAATGTGACAGTAATCGGCAGTGACAGGTACTCTTTATGGAGGGATCGGGGGGATGTGACAGTAATAGGAGTGACAGGTACTCTTTATGGAGGGATCGGGGGGATGTGACAGTAATAGGCAGTGACAGGTACTCTTTATGGAGGGATCGGGGGGAATGTGACAGTAATAGGCAGTGACAGGTACTCTTTATGGAGGGATCGGGGGGAATGTGACAGTAATTGGCAGTGACAGGTACTCTTTATGGAGGGATCGGGGAGGAATGTGACAGTAATTGGCAGTGACAGGTACTCTTTATGGAGGGATCGGGAGGAATGTGACAGTAATTGGCAGTGACAGGTACTCTTTATGGAGGGATCGGGAGGAATGTGACAGTAATAGGAGTGACAGGTACTCTTTATGGAGGGATCGGGGGGGATGTGACAGTAATAGGAGTGACAGGTACTCTTTATGGAGGGATCGGGGGGAATGTGACAGTAATAGGCAGTGACAGGTACTCTTTATGGAGGGATCGGGGAGGAATGTGACAGTAATAGGAGTGACAGGTACTCTTTATGGAGGGATCGGGGGGAATGTGACAGTAATAGGCAGTGACGGGTACTCTTTATGGAGGGATCGGGGGGGGGGGTGACAGTAATAGGAGTGACAGGTACTCTTTATGGAGGGATTGGGGGGAATGTGACAGTAATATGCAGTGACAGGTACTCTTTATGGAGGGATCGGGGGGAATGTGACAGTAATAAGAGTGACAGGTACTCTTTATGGAGGGATCGGGGGGATGTGACAGTAATAGGAGTGACAGGTACTCTTTATGGAGGGATCGGGGGGAATGTGACAGTAATAGGAGTGACAGGTACTCTTTATGGAGGGATCGGGGGGAATGTGACAGTAATAGGCAGTGACAGGTACTCTTTATGGAGGGATCGGGGGGGGGGTGACAGTAATAGGAGTGACAGGTACTCTTTATGGAGGGATTGGGGGGAATGTGACAGTAATATGCAGTGACAGGTACTCTTTATGGAGGGATCGGGGGGAATGTGACAGTAATAAGAGTGACAGGTACTCTTTATGGAGGGATCGGGGGGATGTGACAGTAATAGGAGTGACAGGTACTCTTTATGGAGGGATCGGGGGGAATGTGACAGTAATAGGAGTGACAGGTACTCTTTATGGAGGGATCGGGGGGAATGTGACAGTAATAGACAGTGACAGGAACTCTTTATGGAGGGATCGGGGGGAATGTGACAGTAATAGACAGTGACAGGTACTCTTTATGGAGGGATCGGGGGGGATGTGACAGTAATAGGAGTGACAGGTACTCTTTATGGAGGGATCGGGGGGGATGTGACAGTAATAGGCAGTGACAGGTACTCTTTATGGAGGGATCGGGGGGAATGTGACAGTAATAGGCAGTGACAGGTACTCTTTATGGAGGGATCGGGGGGAATGTGACAGTAATAGGCAGTGACAGGTACTCTTTATGGAGGGATCGGGGGGAATGTGACAGTAATAGGAGTGACAGGTACTCTTTATGGAGGGATCGGGAGGAATGTGACAGTAATTGGCAGTGACAGGTACTCTTTATGGAGGGATCGGGGAGGAATGTGACAGTAATAGACAGTGACAGGTACTCTTTATGGAGGGATCGGGGGGAATGTGACAGTA
The DNA here is from genome assembly GCF_965119305.1 of Pelophylax lessonae. NCBI lineage: Eukaryota > Metazoa > Chordata > Amphibia > Anura > Ranidae > Pelophylax > Pelophylax lessonae. The sequence continues at coordinate 739,836,133 of NC_138769.1, read as the reverse complement.
ATAGGAGTGACAGGTACTCTTTATGGAGGGATCGGGGGGAATGTGACAGTAATAGGAGTGACAGGTACTCTTTATGGAGGGAATGGGGGGAATGTGACAGTAATAGGAGTGACAGGTACTCTTTATGGAGGGATCGGGGAGGAATGTGACAGTAATTGGCAGTGACAGGTACTCTTTATGGAGGGATCGGGAGGAATGTGACAGTAATAGGCAGTGACAGGTACTCTTTATGGAGGGATCGGGGGGAATGTGACAGTAATAGGAGTGACAGGTACTCTTTATGGAGGGATCGGGGGGAATGTGACAGTAATAGGAGTGACAGGTACTCTTTATGGAGGGATCGGGGAGGAATGTGACAGTAATTGGCAGTGACAGGTACTCTTTATGGAGGGATCGGGGGGGGTGTGACAGTAATAGGAGTGACAGGTACTCTTTATGGAGGGATCGGGAGGAATGTGACAGTAATAGGAGTGACAGGTACTCTTTATGGAGGGATTGGAGGGGAATGTGACAGTAATAGGAGTGACAGGTACTCTTTATGGAGGGATTGGAGGGGAATGTGACAGTAATAGGCAGTGACAGGTACTCTTTATGGAGGGATCGGGGGGGAATGTGACAGTAATAGGCAGTGACAGGTACTCTTTATGGAGGGATCAGGGGGGGGGGGAGGAATGTGACAGTAATAGGAGTGACAGGTACTCTTTATGGAGGGATTGGAGGGGAATGTGACAGTAATAGGCAGTGACAGGTACTCTTTATGGAGGGATCGGGGGAATGTGACAGTAATAGGAGTGACGGGTACTCTTTATGGAGGGATCGGGGAGGAATGTGACAGTAATAGGAGTGACAGGTACTCTTTATGGAGGGATTGGAGGGGAATGTGACAGTAATAGGCAGTGACAGGTACTCTTTATGGAGGGATCAGGGGGAATGTGACAGTAATAGGCAGTGACAGGTACTCTTTATGGAGGGATCGGGGGGAATGTGACAGTAATAGGAGTGACAGGTACTCTTTATGGAGGGATCGGGGGGAATGTGACAGTAATAAGAGTGACAGGTACTCTTTATGGAGGGATTGGAGGGGAATGTGACAGTAATAGGAGTGACAGGTACTCTTTATGGAGGAATCGGGGGGAATGTGACAGTAATAGGCAGTGACAGGTACTCTTTATGGAGGGATTGGAGGGGAATGTGACAGTAATAGGCAGTGACAGGTACTCTTTATGGAGGGATCGGGGGAATGTGACAGTAATAGCAGTGACAGGTACTCTTTATGGAGGGATCGGGGGGAAAATGACAGTAATAGGAGTGACAGGTACTCTTTATGGAGGGATCGGGGAGGAATGTGACAGTAATAGGAGTGACAGGTACTCTTTATGGAGGGATCGGGGGGAATGTGACAGTAATAGGCAGTGACAGGTACTCTTTATGGAGGGATCGGGGGGAATGTGACAGTAATAGGAGTGACAGGTACTCTTTATGGAGGGATCGGGGAGGAATGTGACAGTAATAGGAGTGACAGGTACTCTTTATGGAGGGATCGGGGGGAATGTGACAGTAATAGGAGTGACAGGTACTCTTTATGGAGGGATCGGGGAGGAATGTGACAGTAATAGGAGTGACAGGTACTCTTTATGGAAGGATCGGGGGAATGTGACAGTAATAGGAGTGACAGGCACTCTTTATGGAGGGATCGGGGGGAATGTGACAGTAATAGGCAGTGACAGGTACTCTTTATGGAGGGATCGGGGGGAATGTGACAGTAATAGGAGTGACAGGCACTCTTTATGGAGGGATCGGGGGGAATGTGACAGTAATAGGCAGTGACAGGTACTCTTTATGGAGGGATCGGGGGGAATGTGACAGTAATAGGCAGTGACAGGTACTCTTTATGGAGGGATCGGGAGGAATGTGACAGTAATAGGAGTGACAGGTACTCTTTATGGAGGGATCGGGAGGAATGTGACAGTAATAGGAGTGACAGGTACTCTTTATGGAGGGATCGGGGGGAATGTGACAGTAATAGGCAGTGACAGGTACTCTTTATGGAGGGATCGGGGGGAATGTGACAGTAATAGGAGTGACAGGTACTCTTTATGGAGGGATCGGGGATGTGACAGTAATAGGCGCGCCGGCTGATTACTCGGTCTCCTGGTGGGACAGGAGACCCGGGCAGAGGGGTGGCAGGGGACGTCCCCTTCCGCTCGCTGGGATAACAGGCGCGGCTCCAGTGCTGCATCTGCTATCATCTGAAAGCCGACCGCCGGCTCTAAAAAATGGTACCGGGGTGACGCTTCTAGCTGCAGATCATCCCGCTACAGGTACAGGTGCAATGACAGGTACGGTGACAGGTGAAGTGATCGTGAGAGGAACGGTGACAGGTGAAGTGACCTTGACAGGAACGGTGACAGGTAAAGTGACCGTGAAAGGAACGATGACAGTAACGGTGACAGGTGAAGTGACCGTGACAAGAAAGGTGACAGGTAGAGTGACCGGAACGGTGACGGGAACGGTGACAGGTGAAGTGACCGTGACAAGAACGGTGACAGGTGAAGTGACCTTGACAGGAACGGTGACAGGTAAAGTGACCGTGAAAGGAACGATGACAGTAACGGTGACAGGTGAAGTGACCGTGACAAGAAAGGTGACAGGTAGAGTGACCGGAACGGTGACGGGAACGGTGACAGGTGAAGTGACCGTGACAAGAACGGTGACAGGTAAAGTGACCATGACAGTAACGGTGACAGGTGAAGTGACCGTGACAAGAAAGGTGACAGGAACGGTGACAGGAACGGTGACAGGTGAAGTGACCGTGACAGGAACGGTGACAGGTGAAGTGACAGGAACGGTGACAGATGAAGTGACCGTGACAGGAACGGTGACAGGTGAAGTGATCGTGATAGGAACTGTGACAGGTGAAGTGACCGTGAGAGGAACGGTGACACGAATGGTGACAGGTGAAGTGACCTTGACAGGAACGGTGACAGGTGAAGTGACTTTGACAGTAACGGTGACAGGTAAAGTGACCGTGACAAGAAAGGTGACAGGAACGGTGACAGGTGAAGTGACCATGACAGCAACGGTGACAAGAATGATGACAGGTGAAGTGACCGTGACAGGAATGGTGACAGGTTAAGTGATGGCGACAGGTGAAGTGACCGTGACAGGAAACGTGACAGGTTCAGTGATAAGGACAGGTAAAGATGCAGGGACAGATACAGGGACAGATATAGTGACAGGTACAGGGACAGTGACAGGTAGAGGGACAGTTACAGGGACAGATATAGTGATGGGGACAGGGACAGTGACAGGTGCAGTGACAGGTAGAGTGACAGGGACAGGTAGAGGGACAGGGAAAGAGATAGGGACAGGTAGAGTGACAGGGACAGGTAGAGGGACAGGGAAAGAGATAGGGACAGGTAGAGTGACAGGGACAGGTAGAGGGACAGGGAAAGGGACAGGGACAGGTACGTTGAGTCGCAGGAAGTGGTTAATTAGCTCCAAATTCATAAAATAAGAACTGTCTGTAATTTTATTTTGGATTTGGCGCAGGCGTTGCGCCACCACATGGAAGCAGAGCACATTACATCTGCCTGAATTTAACGCACGAGTCGCTGACAGAACAAAAACTGTTGCAGATTTTTTCTAAGTTCAGCGCAATACATCGCATCCCTCCTTACTTTTTGAGATGGGACACCTATTGGCAAATGTATGTAGGCATAGGACACACCCCCCTGCCACGCCCCCTTAAAGGGGAATTCTTCAAAAAAATGTAGTAATTTAATCCCAAATGCTTTTTTCTTTTTTTACACTACTATTTCTTATGTTCACTTTTGAAATTTACGAATGCAATCATTTAGAAATTGGAGGAAAGGTTTAGCGTTGGGAAACCCTTTTTGAAAGCTAAAAAAGTGCATTTTGTATACAATTATAAATAGATCAGACCAAAATGAGGAGGAAAGAGGGACAGCGGGACTTTGTTCCAAATCAGGGACAATCGGGAGAAATGATAGCCAGAAAAGCAGAGCAGCGTTATTGCATTGCCTGTTGATCCTGCCAGTAGACGTTACTTTTCTACTTCCTATAACAGGGTGACAACTGTGTGAAATCACAGGGCAGTGTTGTCACCCCGCGGGCAGGGTTAGTTTTAGGCTCCGTTCACATGTCAGCGTATGGATCACGGGCAGAACCACCGTGGTTCCGCCCGCGATCCGGAGATTATTGCAAATCGCGGGACGCCTGTGCGTTGCCCGTTGATTTGCAATAGCCCCCCAAACGCTGAGCGATGTTGCCGCGATTTCCACCTGCCGAATCGCGGTAACATCGCGCAAAAAAAATCGCTGGACGCATTACGCCCAAAAAAGTACAAGAGCTTCTTTGGAGCGTATTGCGTCCCGCGATTTTTTTTGCGCGATGTTACCGCGAATTACATTTGCTGAAATCGCACTTACATTGTATGGCACTAAAGCAGTGCAAGCTATCTCGGCATTCAGACACTTCCTGGTACCTCCGGGATCAGCGTAATGACGTGCAGGCTCCCCCCCCGTACGCGTTGCGTCATCGACTTCGTCATCGCATGCCGAGATAGCTTGCACTAAGTGCCATACAATGTAAGTGCGATCTCAGCAAATGTAATAAATAGCCCCTTATTGAAACAGAGAGCACTAGATCTCCTTTACAACTTGAAAAGATTGTTTGGAGACGGTGGCAGGAGGGCTTACTAGGCGACTGATTTTACCCTATGCGTATTTAGACTCTCATGAGTCTTCTTTTGAGGTGAGCTGCTAATCTTACCATTGTCACGTGGATCACTTGGAGTGAAGCATGCAGCACTTTAATCACAGATTATTTTTATTGTGTCACTCTACTTGCACTGTGTTATTGGGACTTTCAATATCACTGTTTTTTTGATTCAACATTTATTAATGTTTATCGCATTATTTGAGTTTATGGTAACATTGTTTATCATTTTACACTAAGCGATTAATTTTGATGTTCATTCACTTAGCGCAGCAATATTATTTACTCATATTTCCCGGACAGCTTGGCCCGTTCTGGAAAAAATAGTGGATCTACTGGCAGGATCAACAGGTAATGTTACAGGGGGGGGGGGGTCAAAAAAATAAAATTGCTGCGTTTAATGAAACTGATACCCTGCATTGTACAGGTCATTCTTCGTTCATGTTCCACTTTAACTCTGTGGCTGCGCAGTAGGTGGCCGCCCAGGTGTGGGTACACTTTAACCCGAGCGATTACTGGCTCAGAGCGCCCTTTGTTCCCGGTTGGGAGTCTGGTTAATACTCTGCGGCCTTTTCACTACTCTGCAGATTCCAGGAGAGATAAGACTCCGGGAAAAGTCATTGCCAAATTCCTCCGTCGCACTTTCTTCAGGATCTGACCGGCCGGTGAGTACGCTGTGACCACTTACATGACTACCTTTCCACGGGGCCCTCCTTGCCTGCTATCACTTTCCCCCAACCCCCCCCCCCCCATACCCCCATGACCGTTACTATGGCCAGCCTAATACTGATCCACCTCCCTGCAACTATTCATGGACTACAAGTCTCAGCATTCCCCCGGACCCTGAGAATTCCCGTTCCATGACCCCGGGACCTGTGTTCAGGATTAGCTGAAGGGGAAAACATTCTGCACACCGAGAATTTATTGTCCTGGGGGCCCAGCCTGAGGCCCTTTTCATATTTATTATGGGGCCCCATGGGGCCCCTGCGGACAGCAGTCTGTATTTTCCTTACTTAGACCTAGACCCTCTTCTAGAAGTTACATTTTATTTTCTTATCTTCCTTTTGTCCCTCTGATCTTTTATCATCTATATAATATAAATTATAATATATAAATGTATTGTTTCTGATCATCTCCTGTACCATGTCTGCAGTCTCTGACGATCTCCTGTAGTATGTCTGAAGTCTGACTGTCTCCTGTACTATTCCTGCAGTCTCTGACCATCTCCTGTAGTATCTCTGCAGTCTGACGATCTCCTGTAGTATCTCTGCAGTCTCTGACGATCTCCTGTAGTATCTCTGCAGTCTCTGACGATCTCCTGTACCATGTCTGCAGTCTCTGACCGTCTCCTGTCAGGTTTCAGTTGCCTCTGTTAGAGAGATTTCCTCTCACTTCCTGTCCCGCTGACAACATTGAACCAGACAGGAAATAATAGTCTCTGACCGTCTCCTGCACCATGTCTGCAGTCTCTGACTGTCTCCTGCACCATGTCTGCAGTCTCTGACCGTCTCCTGCACCATGTCTGCAGTCTCTGACCGTCTCCTGCACCATGTCTGCAGTCTCTGACTGTCTCCTGCACCATGTCTGCAGTCTCTGACTGTCTCCTGCACCATGTCTGCAGTCTCTGACCGTCTCCTGCACCATGTCTGCAGTCTCTGACCGTCTCCTGCACCATGTCTGCAGTCTCTGACTGTCTCCTGCACCATGTCTGCAGTCTCTGACTGTCTCCTGCACCATGTCTGCAGTCTCTGACTGTCTCCTGCACCATGTCTGCAGTCTCTGACTGTCTCCTGCACCATGTCTGCAGTCTCTGACTGTCTCCTGCACCATGTCTGCAGTCTCTGACTGTCTCCTGCACCATGTCTGCAGTCTCTGACTGTCTCCTGCACCATGTCTGCAGTCTCTGACTGTCTCCTGCACCATGTCTGCAGTCTCTGACTGTCTCCTGCACCATGTCTGCAGTCTCTAACTGTCTCCTGCACCATGTCTGCAGTCTCTGACCGTCTCCTGCACCATGTCTGCAGTCTCTGACCGTCTCCTGCACCATGTCTGCAGTCTCTGACCGTCTCCTGCACCATGTCTGCAGTCTCTGACCGTCTCCTGCACCATGTCTGCAGTCTCTGACCGTCTCCTGCACCATGTCTGCAGTCTCTGACCGTCTCCTGCACCATGTCTGCAGTCTCTGACCGTCTCCTGCACCATGTCTGCAGTCTCTGACCGTCTCCTGCACCATGTCTGCAGTCTCTGACCGTCTCCTGCACCATGTCTGCAGTCTCTGACCGTCTCCTGCACCATGTCTGCAGTCTCTGACCGTCTCCTGCACCATGTCTGCAGTCTCTGACCGTCTCCTGCACCATGTCTGCAGTCTCTGACCGTCTCCTGCACCATGTCTGCAGTCTCTGACCGTCTCCTGCACCATGTCTGCAGTCTCTGACCGTCTCCTGCACCATGTCTGCAGTCTCTGACCGTCTCCTGCACCATGTCTGCAGTCTCTGACTGTCTCCTGCACCATGTCTGCAGTCTCTGACTGTCTCCTGCACCATGTCTGCAGTCTCTGACTGTCTCCTGCACCATGTCTGCAGTCTCTGACTGTCTCCTGCACCATGTCTGCAGTCTCTGACCGTCTCCTGTACCTCTGTCCTCCCATTATACAATATTAAACACAATCCAGTGGCCAAAGATTATTATTCTGTTTAATTAACAATTGCTTATTTTTAGTCTATATTTATAGCTAAAAAATGTTTTCTTCCTTTTGAGTGGATAATAATTGGGAACACCTGTCAGGTTTCAGTTGCCTCTGTTAGAGAGATTTCCTCTCACTTCCTGTCCTGGTGAAAACATTGAACCAGATAGGAAATAAGTTGAATTCTTCAAAAGCAATACAGACAGAAACATGCGTTTTTCTTTTTATTTCTCAGAAAAATATGTGAAACGAAATCCCCTGTTTGGATTTGAATTTCTGTTTCTGTTGCAGATTTCCGCTCACTTCCTGTCTGGAAAAATGTTGTCACCAGGACAGGAAATGAGAACCTCTCTCTAACAGAAGCCTAGATAGCAGTAAACACCCCACAGGAGTTCTGACCCTCCCTCCTTTCATCATAACCAGTAAAAAAAATTAAATAAAAATTAAAAAAGTAAAAAAATAAAAAATAAAATAAAAAAATATTAAAGTAAAAAAATTAAAAGTAAAAACATTTTTTGGCTTGACATCAACTTCAACCACATATACTGCGGGGCGGCGGCTCTTCGGCACACAATCACGTACAGGTACCTCATTTCATGCTTTTGGGTCGGCAGTACGCACGGGCGCCGCCGGTGACTTGCTACCCCTGTGATTGGACACAGCAGGAGCCAATCAGCAGGTCCAGCAGATCTGATGTCCACCGGGACCCGCCCATTGTTCCCGAGACAGGCAGACCGCTGCTTTGTGACAAGGGAAGACAGAGATCCTGTGTTTCTGCTAAGCAGGAACACGGATCTCTGTCTTCCCCCAGTTCAAGCACCTCCCCCCCCACACAGTTAGAAAGCACTCCCTAGGCACGCAGTTAACCCTTTATTTGCCTCCTAAAGTTAACCCCTTCCTAGCCAGTGTCATTAGTACAGTGACAGTGCATTTTTGCATACCTCCCAACTTTCTGAGATTGAAATAAGGGTCACCTATAAGCAAAAGTATGTAAGCATAGGACACACCCAGGGCCGTCTTTTGATTGGACCCTGGGCAAATATTTTCTTGGGCCCTCCAAAACCCACCTATCAACTATTTGCAGGCCGCGCAGGCTCAAGGGACAGCTGCTTTGGGCCCCTCAACAATGACTGGGCCCAGGGCAGCTTCCCCTTTTGCCCTGTGTTAAAGACGGCCCTGGTAACACACCCCCTGCCACACCCTCCTTAAAGAAGATTTCTACAAAAAAAATTATTGGTTAAACCAGCAAGTGATTTTTTTTTTTTTTTTTTTTTTTTTTTTTTTTACCACTACTATGCCTTTATATTGGCCTTAGGAATGTAAACATGTAGAAATTTTAGAAATTGGATGAAAAGTTTAGCACCGTAAAACCCTTTTTGATACATAAGTAATGCATTTTATATACAACTATATAGATCAGACCAAAATGAGGAGGAAAGAGGGACAGCGGGAGCAAATCCGGGGCAGTCCCTCCAAATCCGGGACAGTCCCTCCAAATCCGGGACAGTTGGGTGCGCTGACTTTTCTTTTAGCACTAATCACTGTATTGGTGTCACTGGTCCCCAAAAAAGTGTCAGGTGTCTGATTTGTGCACTGCAATGTCGCAGTTCTACCATAAGTCGCAGATCACCATCATTACTAGTAAAAAAAAAAAAAAACATCCCATAGTTTGTAGACACTATAACATCAATATACACTTATTGGGTTTTTTTTTTTACCAAAAATATGTATCAGAATACAAATTGGCCTAAATCGGGGGACCTCAAAACTACGGCCCTCCAGCTGTTGCAGAACTACACAACCCATGAGGCATTGTAAAACTGACATTCACAGACATGACAAGGCATGATGGGAATTGTAGTTCCTGAACAACTGGAGGGCCATGGTAACAAATGCCGGCACACGAATGCTTAATTTTGATACGATTTATTCCAGCATGACAGCAGTGTACAACATGGTAAAATTCGTAGCCTTACTCATAGCCGAAACGCGTTAGATTTTACCATGTTGTACACTGCTGTCATGCTGGAATAAATCGCATCAAAGCGAAGCATTTGTGTGCCGGCTTTACTTGGAAGCAATTGCAAGCATCTGGGCGCTGCAGCCTGAGCACCGACGCATTCGTTCCGCTATGCGGGAGACCCTAGGGTGAGTTTGCATCCAAATAGAGGGCCATAGTTTGAAGACCCCTGGCCTAAATTGATGAAGAAATATTGATTTTTTTTTTTAATTGGATATGTTTTGTATAACAGAAAGTAAACAAAAAAAAAAACCCCACAATACTTTTTACTTTCTAAAATAAAACCTATTCAATAAAAAAACAAGAAAAAAAAACAATATTTTTTACTTTCTGATATAAAACTTATCCAATTATGAATGTTTTATATCAGAAAGTAAAAAAATATTGTTTTTTTTTCTTATTGGATCTGTTTTATATCAGAAAGAAAAAACTATTGTTTTTTTTTTATTGGATATGTTTCAGAAAGTAAAACCTATTATTTTATTTTTTTTATATTTTTTTATTGGATGTTTTATATCAGAAAGTAAAAAATATTGTGTTTGTTTTTTGAGTTTTTTTTTTCTTTTTTTTTCTTTTTTATTGGATAAGTTTTCTAGCCGAAAGTATAAAAAAATATTGTGGGGTTTTTTTTTTTATTGGTAAAAAGTTAAAAATATTATGTTTTTCTATTTTAGATGTGTTTTATAGCAAAAAGTAAAAAATTTTGTTTTTGTTTTTTTCCTCTTTTTATATTGGATATGTTCAATAGCAAAAAGTAAAAATTATTTTTTTTTGTTTTCTTTTATAGTGCAAAAAAAAACAAAACAAAAAAAAACGCATAGGTGATAAAATACCACCAAAAGAAAGCACTATTGGTAGGGGAAGAAAAGGTCATCAATTTATTTATTTTTTTTTGTTTGGGTACAGCGTCGCATGACCGCGCAATTGTCAGTTACAGTAACGCAGTGCCGAATTGCAAAAAAAAAAAAAAATGGCCTGGTTATAAAGGGGGTAACATCTTCCGGAGCTGAAGTGGTTACATTTAATTCCGATCCGGAGCCCAAACGGCCAGGTCGAGGACCATCAAACCTGAGGAAATCGGCAATTCTTTATTTTAATTGGGATTATGGATTATTTATAGGGTTGTCACCTTGCTTTATAGCCCCTATTCTGTTAAAAAAAATATTGAGAAGTTGCATTGTTACCAGCGAGGGCGGTAAAATTGTAACGTGAAAGATTTTCTTGGGGGTGCCACAAGGGGGACTTTTCAATTGGGGTGCTTAGGTATTCATTGATATATAAAGTAAAAATAAAGAAAATTTATTTATAGTAAAAAAGCAAGAAAAACTTTATTCTGAACAACAGTAAAAAGTATACTGTAATTAAAGGGATTACAATATACTGTACAAAACTAAATTATATTAAAAGCATATACAGTAAACAGCCATATAGTATCATACAAATATATATACTCTCCTAACACAAGGGTAGATGGTGTATATGCTTTATACCCAGTTGCATCCACAATGGATGGTCTTTGTGCAGGAGGCGTAGTGGCCCACAGCCATTAACCCAACATGTTTCGCGGCACTGCCGCCGCTTCTTCAGGGGTATCTTTGAGGGTATCACATAGGTATATTTGTCATGAAAGAAATATAATAACGACTTTTTATCTGTTATAAATTCGCAGAGATAGTCTTTTCTCTCTAGAGGGCGGTAAAATAACGTCTAGGTGGCAGTTGACTTGTAACCCAGATCTGTCCTCCTGACCCCCGAGCTCCATGGCCGGGATGTGTCCTCCTGACCCCCGAGCTCCATGGCCGGGATGTGTCCTCCTGACCTCTGAGCTCCATGGCCGGGATGTGTCCTCCTGACCCCCGAGCTCCATGGCCGGGATGTGTCCTCCTGACCCCTGAGCTCCATGGCCGGGATGTGTCCTCCTGACCCCCGAGCTCCATGGCCGGGATGTGTCCTCCTGACCCCCGAGCTCCATGGCCGGGATGTGTCCTCCTGACCCCCGAGCTCCATGGCCGGGATGTGTCCTCCTGACCCCCGAGCTCCATGGCCGGGATGTGTCCTCCTGACCCCCGAGCTCCATGGCCGGGATGTGTCCTCCTGACCCCCCAGCTCCATGGCCGGGATGTGTCGTCCTGACCCCCCAGCTCCATGGCCGGGATGTGTCCTCCTGACCCCCCAGCTCCATGGCCGGGATGTGTCCTCCTGACCCCCCAGCTCCATGGCCGGGATGTGTCCTCCTGACCCCCCAGCTCCATGGCCGGGATGTGTCCTCCTGACCCCCCAGCTCCATGGCCGGGATGTGTCCTCCTGACCCCCCAGCTCCATGGCCGGGATGTGTCCTCCTGACCCCCCAGCTCCATGGCCGGGATGTGTCCTCCTGACCCCCCAGCTCCATGGCCGGGATGTGTCCTCCTGACCCCCCAGCTCCATGGCCGGGATGTGTCCTCCTGACCCCCCAGCTCCATGGCCGGGATGTGTCCTCCTGACCCCCCAGCTCCATGGCCGGGATGTGTCCTCCTGACCCCCCAGCTCCATGGCCGGGATGTGTCGTCCTGACCCCCCAGCTCCATGGCCGGGATGTGTCGTCCTGACCCCCCAGCTCCATGGCCGGGATGTGTCGTCCTGACCCCCCAGCTCCATGGCCGGGATGTGTCGTCCTGACCCCCCAGCTCCATGGCCGGGATGTGTCGTCCTGACCCCCCAGCTCCATGGCCGGGATGTGTCGTCCTGACCCCCCAGCTCCATGGCCGGGATGTGTCGTCCTGACCCCCCAGCTCCATGGCCGGGATGTGTCGTCCTGACCCCCGAGCTCCATGGCCGGGATGTGTCGTCCTGACCCCCGAGCTCCATGGCCGGGATGTGTCGTCCTGACCCCCGAGCTCCATGGCCGGGATGTGTCGTCCTGACCCCCGAGCTCCATGGCCGGGATGTGTCGTCCTGACCCCCGAGCTCCATGGCCGGGATGTGTCGTCCTGACCCCCGAGCTCCATGGCCGGGATGTGTCGTCCTGACCCCCGAGCTCCATGGCCGGGATGTGTCGTCCTGACCCCCGAGCTCCATGGCCGGGATGTGTCGTCCTGACCCCCGAGCTCCATGGCCGGGATGTGTCGTCCTGACCCCCGAGCTCCATGGCCGGGATGTGTCGTCCTGACCCCCGAGCTCCATGGCCGGGATGTGTCGTCCTGACCCCCGAGCTCCATGGCCGGGATGTGTCGTCCTGACCCCCGAGCTCCATGGCCGGGATGTGTCGTCCTGACCCCCGAGCTCCATGGCCGGGATGTGTCGTCCTGACCCCCGAGCTCCATGGCCGGGATGTGTCGTCCTGACCCCCGAGCTCCATGGCCGGGATGTGTCGTCCTGACCCCCGAGCTCCATGGCCGGGATGTGTCGTCCTGACCCCCGAGCTCCATGGCCGGGATGTGTCGTCCTGACCCCCGAGCTCCATGGCCGGGATGTGTCGTCCTGACCCCCGAGCTCCATGGCCGGGATGTGTCGTCCTGACCCCCGAGCTCCATGGCCGGGATGTGTCCTCCTGACCCCCGAGCTCCATGGCCGGGATGTGTCCTCCTGACCCCCGAGCTCCATGGCCGGGATGTGTCCTCCTGACCCCCGAGCTCTATGGCCGGGATGTGTCCTCGCAAGCCTCCAGAAAGTATAGTTTTGGGTCCTGTCTGCTTCCCAGAAGGACTGCAGGTAAATCTATATTGTTCTCTGTCTGCCAGAGAGCAGGATCTGTTAGTAAGGTCTGCTCATTGTGCTCAGGTGCAACTCGTTCTATCTGCAGAGTGTTTCACAATGGTCCAATAGGAAGGCATGTTGGACAGTGGAAGGAAACCTGACAAATGACTGCCCAGGCATTTAATACAGCCCTGGTGATTTGGAAGAGGAAAGTGCCTTGGTGCATGCTGGGATACTGTATAAATGCCAGTAGCACATGTGCTCGGGGTCTTTCGTCTGGAGTCCCGGAGGGAGGGGGCAGCTGCCTCCTTTCTGTAGAGGTGCCAGGTGGCCGACCAGAGGGCCTAAAGAATTAGAGCAGAACTGAACCCGGAGGTCCTGCGAAGTTGACTAAAAAAGGGGAGACACTGAAGGATCTGATTCTGCAGTACAGTGAGTACAGATCTATGTCAAGGGGCCTGACCTGCGGGGGGCCACCCCTGCAGCTAGAAGAGTGGGTGGACGGGAGACTTAACCCTTTCCATTCATGTGGCAGTATGGTTTAAGTAGTGAGACGGCTTCCGCAAGCAATCTGGTTAGGCCAAATGAGAGTTGTCCTTATCCAATGTACATAGTTCCAGTTGGGGGTATCCCACTATTCCCTTCTCCCATCCAAGTTCCACAATCAATACTAAAAACCGACACCCCTGCACTGTTTATTGAGAAACGAGCCATTGGGAGTAAGGAGGGATGTGTGGACTGTCCCTGAGTGACTGTGTGCTCGTAATCAGAGGAGGTCTAACAAGTCCTCCTACAGCAAGCCCTACGGGGACCGTGCTACATATATATAGATTGGTGTGCTTTCAACTCCTGGTGACACCTCTATGCTCCCAGAACTCCCCCCTTAACCACTTGCCGACCGCTCACATGGAGCGTACTGCGGCAAAGTGACTCGTTATCGTCCAGCGACGTAGGTCTACGTCACTGGACTCCTCCCCTTGTGGGCGGCGCTCGCGTGCCACCGGAGCCTCGCTCCCGCTGTATTCAGACACAGCGGGAGTCGGGCCAGGGTGAGGAGCGGCGGTGATGACCGCCGCTCTTCCCCGATCGTTGGGGATCGAGTGAGGAGATCCGCCCGCTTGTGTAAACAAAGCTGGCGGATCTCCTATGTGACAGGCAGGGACAGATTACAGGATTCAGCATAGCTCAACCTGCGATCTGTCCTTGTGTCACACAATCCCCCTCCCCCCGCCTCCCCCCGCACACGTCAGTAAGCACCAGGCATACATTAACCCCTTGATCACCAATAAAGTTAACCCCTTCCCTGCCAGTGTCATTTTTACAGTAACAGTGCATATGTATAGCACTGATTACTGTAGTAATGTCACTGGTACCCCCAAAAGTGTCAAAAATGTCAGTCAGGGCTCCGATCTGTCTGCCGCAATCCCGCTAAAAATCCCAGATCGCCGCCATTACTAGTAAAAAAAAAAAAAAGATAAAAATGACATAAATTTCCCGTAGTTAGTAGCTGCGATAACTTTTGCGCAAACCAATCAAAATACGCTTATTGCGATTTTTTTTTTTTTTTTTTTTTTTTTTTTTACCAAACATAGGTAGCAGAAAACAAATTGGCCAAAAATGTTAAAAAATTTTTGATTTTTAAATTTTTTTGGGGGGGAATTTCATATATAAAAATGTGAAAAATATTGTTATTTTTTCAAAATTGTCGCTCTTTTTTTGTTTATAGCGCAAAAAGTAAAAATCGCACAGGTGATCAAATACCACCGAAAGAAAGCTCCGTTTGTGGGGAAAAATAGGACATAAATTTAATTTGGGTAAAGTGTCGCACAACCGCGCAATTGTCCGTTAAAATTAATGCAGTGCCGAATCGCAAAATATGGCCTGGTCAGGAATGGGGTAAAATCTTCCGGTCTTAAAGCGGTTAAAAATACGCTCATTGAGAATTTTTTTGTCAAAGACATGTAGCTAAATACATTTTGGCCTAAATATATGACAAAAATTGAATATATTGGATATTTTTTAACTGTCAAAGTAGAAAAATATTGTTATTTTTTCAAAATTGTTGCTTTTTTTGATTAATATTGCAAAAAATGAAAAGCGCAGAGGTGATCAAATACCACCCAAAGAAAGCTCTGTTTGTGGGGGAAAAAAAGGACGTAAATTTTGTTTGGGTATGGCGTTGCATGACCGCGCAACAGTTAAAGTCGCACAGTGCCAAATCGCAAAAAGTGGCCTGGACGTAAAGCAGCAAAATCCTCCGGTCCTAAAGTGGTTAAAAGGCAATCAAATAAGCCTTATGATTGTAATGTTTGGGATGATGATCCATCAATCCTAGCCTGGTTCCAGGTATTCAGATAATCCTTAGAGGTGGTCCCTTTAAAACTCCATCTCCCACGCTCAATCCATATATTGGGGTAAAAGAAAGTCATCTCCCACGGTGTAGTATTTAAAATCCGTACGTTTATTAAAAAATACTACCTCGCACATTAAAAAAAATAAAAACTCTGTTGTGTGTTAAGTATACAGTGTCTTGCCAGTCTCCTACATCACTTCTGGTTTGGGATGTCCTACGCGTTACGTCCCAGCACGTGACTTCATCAGGGAGGATATGATCAACATGTATAAATACATAAGGGGGTCCATATAGTGAATAATATATATAAGGTATAATGTGTGGCACCTTTAAAACTCCATCTCCCACGCTCAATCCATATATATGGGTAAAAGAAAGTCCTCTTCCCTGGTGTAGCATTTAAAATCCGTACGTTTATTAAAAAATACTACCTCGCACATTAAAAAAAATAAAAACTCTGTTGTGTGTAAGTATACAGTGTCTTGCCAGTCTCCTACATCACTTCCGGTTTGGGATGTCCTACGCGTTACGTCCCGGCAGGTGACTTCATCAGGGTGGATATGATCAACCTGTATAAATACATAAGGGGGTCCATATAGTGAATAATATATATAATGTATAATGTGTGGCACCTTTAAAACTCCATCTCCCACGCTCAATCCATATATATGGGTAAAAGAAAGTCCTCTTCCCTGGTGTAGCATTTAAAATCCGTACGTTTATTAAAAAATACTACCTCGCACATTCAAAAAAAAAAAAAACTCTATTGTGTGTAAGTATACAGTGTCTTGCCAGTCTCCTACATCACTTCCGGTTTGGGATGTCCTACGCGTTACGTCCCGGCAGGTGACTTCATCAGGGAGGATATGATCAACCTGTATAAATACATAAGGGGGTCCATATAGTGAATAATATATATAATGTATAATGTGTGGCACCTTTAAAACTCCATCTCCCACGCTCAATCCATATATATGGGTAAAAGAAAGTCCTCTTCCCTGGTGTAGCATTTAAAATCCGTACGTTTATTAAAAAATACTACCTCGCACATTCAAAAAAAAAAAAAAAACTCTATTGTGTGTAAGTATACAGTGTCTTGCCAGTCTCCTACATCACTTCCGGTTTGGGATGTCCTACGCGTTACGTCCCGGCACGTGACTTCATCAGGAAGGATATGATCAACCTGTATAAATACATAAGGGGGGTCCATATAGTGAATTTGGCGTTGTTATTCAATTTAAGGTCATCACAGAGGACAAGGGGGCACGTTTTACTTCTGGAGGAGCAGAAATTTTGTCTTTAAATACAGAAAGGTTTCTTCACTGTAAGAGCTTTGAAAATGTGGAATAGACTCCCTCCAGAGGTGGTTCTGGCCAGCTCAGTAGACTGCTTTAAAAAAAAAAAGGCCTGGATTCTTTCCTAGGTGTACATAATTTAACTGGGTACTAATATTTATAGGTAAAGTTGATCCAGGGAATATCTAATGATCAGGAAGGATTTTTCCCCCTGCTGTAACAAATGAGATCATGCTTTGCTGTGGATTTTTTTTTGCCTTCCTCTGGATCAGTTGTGGAAATTGGATTGTGTATATGGGATTGTATAATTTTATTTATTTTTCTCCTTTTTATTGGTTGAACTAGATGGTCATTTTTTCAACCTGACTAACTATGTATCTAGGCTACAGTTAGTGATAACATGACAACCCGTGTCCTCCTAATGTGCAGAACCCCTTTGATTGCCTGTGTTGTGAATTACAGACCTGATAGCAGAGTCATGCTGCGCTGGATCGTCCTTCTGGCATGTATTTCCTTTCTGTCTGCTGCTGACTACATGGATCAGTGTATGGACGGCAAACACCACAAGCAAGATCCCGGCCCGGAGGGCAACTTGTATGGCCAGGTGAGGGACAAAGAAACATTGGGGAGATCCGTGGTTGATCAGAGACACATTGAGGGTAGTCATATAGAGGCTGATCAGTGGGGTATTGAGGGTAGTCATGTAGAGGCTGATCAGTAGAGTATTGAGTGTAGTCATGTGGAGGCTGATTGGTGGGGTATTGAGGGTAGTCATGTGGAGGCTGATCAGTGGGGTATTAAGGGTAGTAGTCATGTGGAGGGTGATCAGTGGGGTATTGAGGGTAGTCATGTGGAGGCTGATTGGTGGGGTATTGAGGGCAGTCATGTGGAGGCTGATTGGTGGGGTATTGAGGGTAGTCATGTGGAGGCTGATTGGTGGGGTATTGAGGGTAGTCATGTGGAGGCTGATTGGTGGGGTATTGAGGGCAGTCATGTGGAGGCTGATTGGTGGGGTATTGAGGGTAGTCATGTGGAGGGTGATTGGTGGGGTATTGAGGGTAGTCATGTGGAGGCTGATTGGTGGGGTATTGAGGGCAGTCATGTGGAGGCTGATCAGTGGGGTATTGAGGGCAGTCATGTGGAGGTTGATCAGTGGGGTGACCGCGGTGCTAATGGTGGTGTCCTCTGCTGAAAATGCGTATTGCCTGGCTGTTGGTACGTCTGAGTGAGCAAAGGGGTTTAGATCCACCATTGCTGACCACCATTCTGCCCCTGCAGTGCTCCCCCTGGAGTGAGAAGGCGTGCTGCACAGCCAATGTCAGCGAGGCCGCCCACCAGGACCAGTCCGACCTCTACAACTTCAACTGGAACCATTGTGGGGCGATGAGCGACAAATGCAAGACGCACTTCATCCATGACACCTGCTTCTACGAGTGCTCCCCCAACCTGGGGCCCTGGATCCAATGGGTGAGCAATGACTTTCTATGGACAGCTGAGACCCATGGTGAATGTAACGTATAACACAGCGTACAGCACAGTGTGAGGAGTGTAAGGGGATATACAGCGGAGAACAGTGGTTAGGGCATTGTAATATAAAGCACAAGTGCAGCATTATGTAACGTACAGTACAGTGTACAGAGTGCAGCATTATGTAACGCAGTGGCGTAGCGTGGGTTGTCAGTACCCGGGGCAAGGCAAGTAATTTGCGCCCCCTAACCCGACTTTGAGGTCACAAAAGTGTGAAAGGGGCCTTCAGTAATCAAGCTACAGTGTGCCCACTTTCAATGCAGAGTGACCAGCGTGCCCCCTTTCAATGCAGGGTGACCAGCGTGCCCCCTTTCAATGCAGGGTGACCAGCGTGCCCCCTTTCAATGCAGGGTGACCAGCGTGCCCCCTTTCAATGCAGGGTGACCAGCGTGCCCCCTTTCAATGCAGGGTGACCAGCGTGCCCCCTTTCAATGCAGAGAGACCAGCGTGCCCCCTTTCAATGCAGAGAGACCAGCGTGCCCCCTTTCAATGCAGAGAGACCAGCGTGCCCCCTTTCAATGCAGAGTGACCAGCGTGCCCCCTTTCAATGCAGGGTGACCAGCGTGCCCCCTTTCAATGCAGGGTGACCAGCGTGCCCCCTTTCAATGCAGGGTGACCAGCGTGCCCCCTTTCAATGCAGGGTGACCAGCGTGCCCCCTTTCAATGCAGGGTGACCAGCGTGCCCCCTTTCAATGCAGGGTGACCAGCGTGCCCCCTTTCAATGCAGAGAGACCAGCGTGCCCCCTTTCAATGCAGAGAGACCAGCGTGCCCCCTTTCATTGCAGAGAGACCAGCGTGCCCCCTTTCATTGCAGAGAGACCAGCGTGCCCCCTTTCATTGCAGAGAGACCAGCGTGCCCCCTTTCATTGCAGAGAGACCAGCGTGCCCCCTTTCATTGCAGAGAGACCAGCGTGCCCCCTTTCATTGCAGAGAGACCAGCGTGCCCCCCTTCAATGCAGAGAGATCATCGTGCCCCCTTTCAATGCAGAGTAACTAGCGTGCCCCCTTCAATGCAGAGAGACTTACCTACAGCAGCGGCTTCTCCTCAGTTCCCCGAATCTCCTCGGGTCCTCCTGCCTCCTCCTCGGCCAATGGCATGCGTTCGCTTTTCAGCCAATCAGGAAGCGGGTCTCGGACCTGTTTCCTGATTGGCCAGGAGGAGGATCTGTGTGACAATAGCGAATTTTCATGCGCTATTGTCACACAATGGGTGGGCTCGGGGCACACTGCTCTGCGCCCTGGGTCCACCCTTTTTTGAAGCCTAATAGAACCTCTAGCTCTACTCAGGTGATTAAAAAAAAAAAAACCCACTCTGACAGCGCCAGGCTGCTGACTCACTTGCTGCTAAACTGACTGAGCAGTGAGGAGAGGCAGCATAGGCGGGGCTTGGCTTGCAACGCCACCCCACCCTACACCAATGAACAGGTGAGGCACAGTCCAGGCCCGCCCCGCCCCGCCATTTTCAGCCATACGGTGGCCGCGCTGGACATCTCCCAGCCTAAAGATGGAGGCAGCCGCAGACAGTGTGTGAACTGTGTATGTCCGAGTCAGACAGACAGAGTGACACTGCAGATGCGCCCCCCCAGATGTTGCGCCCGGTGCGGCTGGCCCCCCCTGCACCCCCCACGCTACGCCACTGATGTAACGTACAGCACAGTGTACAGAGTGCAGCATTATGTAACGTACAGCACAGTGTACAGGGGGCAGCAGGATGTAACGTACAGCACAGTGTACAGAGTGCAGCAGGATGTAATGTACAGCACAGCGTACAGAGTGCAGCAGGATGTAACAGACAGCATAGCATACAGAGTACAGTAGGATGTAATGTACAGCACAGTGTACAGAGTGCAGCAGGATGTAACATACAGCACAGCATCCAGAGTGCAGCATTATGTAACCTGCAGCATTATGTAACCTACAGCACAGCGTACAGAGTGCAGCATTATGTAACCTACAGCACAGCGTCCAGAGTGCAGCATTATGTAACCTACAGCATAGCGTCCAGAGTGCAGCATTATGTAACCTACAGCATAGCGTCCAGAGTGCAGCAGGATGTAACCTACAGCACAGTGTACAGAGTGCAGCATTATGTAACCTACAGCACAGTGTACAGAGTGCAGCAGGATGTAATGTATAGCACAGCGTCCAGAGTGCAGCAGGATGTAACCTACAGCACAGTGTACAGAGTACTGTGTTTTATGTTATAAAACCCCAAATTCTGCCGCCTGCGGTACATTACACTCTCCTCACCACTGTTCTTTCTACACTGTGCTGTACATCACACACTCCTCACCACTGTTCTTTCTACACTGTGCTGTACATTACACACTCCTCACCACTGTTCTTTCTACACTGTGCTGTACATCACACACTCCTCACCACTGTTCTTTCTACACTGTGCTGTACATTACACACTCCTCACCACTGTTATTTCTACACTGTGCTGTACATTACACACTCCTCACCACTGTTCTTTCTACACTGTGCTGTACATTACACACTCCTCACCACTGTTATTTCTACACTGTGCTGTACATTACATACTCTTGACCGCTGGCGCTGCATGTGACACTGTGCTGAACAATGCATACTTCTGACCACTGCTTGTCATATACTGTGCTGTGCATATTCCTGACCACTGCTTTCTGTACACTGTTCTGTAATTCTGTAAACCCCCCCCCCCCTCCTCCCTCCTGGCGCAAATCCTCTACCCCTAAGATTTTCTGCTCTGAGAATAAATCCCCCCCCCCCCCCCAAGCATAAATCTCTCTTCTCTTCTCTTCTCTTCTCTTTTCTTTTTTTTTTCTCTTTTTCTCTTTTCTTTTCTCTTCTCTTTTTTCTCTTCTTCTTTTCTCTTTTCTTCTCTTCTCTTTTCTCTTCTCTTTTTTTTTTCTCTTCTCTTTTCTCTCTCCTCCCCCCCCCCCCCCTAATTTCCTCTCCTAGCATATATTCTCCACCCCTCAAATCCTCTCAAACTCCTTCTCTCCCTGTGCAAATCCTCTACCCCTCAGATTTTTCCCTGTGAGCATACCCCCCCCCCCCCCACGGCAGGTCAAATCCATATTCCTACAGTCTTGAACATGTATATACTAGATTTTCCCAGCCACCCTACATACAAAACTAGCCGACAACTTGACTTGTACTGGAATCTCTCTTTAATTGAACAGTTTCACACATCCCCCTCCTGATCAAACCACCCCATCAGGTCAGAGGTTGCCTGATTACATTCCTATGCAGAGGAAATTGTATACAGAAATATAATTAACATATCTAAACAACAACCAACACAAACAGTATACTATTTCCACTCAGCAACTATTTCCACTCAGCAACTAACAGATGACAATTATTCAATCAACCTGAGCCAATTAAGTAGCAGACTTTCCGTCCTCGAGCTCCTGGAATACAATACACATTATCTCAATACACATCTAAGCATTGCTTTGAATATTTCGGAATCACAGACTTCATGGCAACAGGCTATAGGTCTAGCAGTGTAAAGTGGGATTAAATCTTCATATTTCTTGAGAGATATGGTTGATATTACTCTCCCATTTGAAGTTATCCAAACCATATTCTCAGTGTCCATTAAGTATCTGTCTTTCACTCCCAGTGATGGTGAGTACCGTCACATATCTTCCCTCCCAATGGTAGACTAACCAGGTACCAGACCTCCAACCGGTCTGTGCCTGAGTTGTCTGGTAACAAGTCCCAAAGAGTCAATCCATCATGGCAGCTTCCTTGACAAAGTTCCACATAGTTTGTAAGTTCGTCCTGGCAGGGCGCATGGAGCTCTCATAGCCGATCAGTCTGTGGAAGTCTGGTTTGGGCAGGCCAGACTGGGCTTCTTGGTCACCCTGTGTCCCTAATAGACACAGGGTGACTTAGACATAAGAGGGGCCCAGGGGACTGAGAGAGGGGTTTTCCCAACCTCTCTAAGGTAGGCTGTGTTCCATGGGCCCTCCCAATGTCTGCACCCACCCAGTACCCCAAACAAATTGTCCATAAAACAGCGTTACTCACCCAGCCAACCTCTGCCTCTCTCGTAGAACATACCCGCCGCTGGGGATAAGGGTGGACTGGCCCTTCTCCCGAGAGTCCTTTCAGCCACTGGAGAGAAGACAGGGTGGTGGGGCTCACTTCGTCAGGCTGTTGGGGATCTGGGCCGACCGTCCAGCATCCCTAGGATATACAAGTGAAGACTGTAGTCCCATTCACTACCACAGGAACTCCATCTTTTGTATGTTGAGGGCAGAGGCCAGCACACTCTGCTCTGTTGCCAGCTCTTCTGCTGGGTTGGTGTCATCATTCTAGGGCACCATCTGCTGCTGACTCCCCTTCCCAGGTGCACAGATCCTGGCTGGGGAGGGAAGACAGTTTCCTCTGCTCTGACTGACTGTTGGGGAGGGAGGACAACAACCTCCTCTCCCTTCTCACCCTGGGCCTCCGGAACTGCCACAGGTGTGGGGGCAAAGGTCTTGGACCCCCTGTCCAGTTGTCAGCGCCCATGTCCCAGTTAGTGGTGTAGGAGAAAGGTCAGCTGCCTCTTCTCCCAGGAAGGTCGAAGCTGCTGTTGGTGTTGGTCAGAGCCCCATGATGTTGGGCCCTGATGCCAGCTGTTCTGCAGGAAAGCAAACTGTAAAGTCAGTGGCCTTGCACACATCTTCCTGGGTCACCAATTGTTGCAATCCTCTATTCTAGCACTAATCCCCCCCCCCCCCCCCAATCATCCCTGCTAGCACAAGTCCTCCACCTCAAATCCTCCTTCCTAACAGAAACCGATCTCCTCTCAATCACCCCTTCTAGCACAACACCCCCCCCCCCCAAATCCCCATCGTGTCCAGGGCAGCTGCCCCTCCTGCCCATCTCTTGCCCTGGCCTAATGCCGTTATGTATTCTGAACGCTCCAGCATCTACCATACAATAAAACATTTGTTTGGAGTAACCCTTTAAGTGTCCATTGCAGGTGGATCAGAGCTGGAGGAAGGAGCGGATTGTGGACGTCCCCCTGTGTATCGAGGACTGTGAGACCTGGTACGCAGACTGTAGTGGAGAATACACCTGTATGGAGAACTGGCACAAAGGCTGGGACTGGAGCACCGGTGAGTGGATCCATCTACTGTCCACCCCAAACCAGCCCCGCACCACAGCAGGGAGTACGCACCATAAAACTGCATGGGCATGGCTTCTAATTTCAATTATCTGGAATCCATCCTTACCAAATCCATACATTAGATTTACTAGAACCATATGATGTGAAGGCCCACCTAGACTAACTAGATGAGAGAAGTCCCTATAGGACATGGGAAATGGGAACACACTTGCAGTCACTAGGCAAACTGGAAAGACTAGACACAGGGACTGGGGCTGCAATTGGAGGCACTGGGTGCACTGGAGATGCTAAGGTAACATAGGGACTTGGGGCACAATGGCGTCATTAGATGACATGGGGGATGGAACCGCACATGGTGTCATTGGGCACACGAGAGTCCTTAGATGATATGGTGACTGGGAGTGCACTTGAAGTCACTAGATGACGCAGGGATTGGGGGGGCATACTGGAGTCACTAGGTGACGCGGGAACAGAGGGCGCACTTGGAATCACTGGGCACGCTGGAGTCCTTAAGTGACATGGGGACTGGGAGCACACTTGGAATCAGCTGGGCATGCTGGAGTCCTTAGATGAGATGTGGACAAGGAGTACACCTAAAGACACTGGAGACACTAGATGACACAGGGATTGGGATTGGAGTCGCTAGGTGACACGGAAACAGAGGGCACACTTGGAATCAATGGGCACTCTGGAGCCCTTTAATGACATGGAAACTGGGAGCGCACTTGGAATCCCTTAGCACGCTGGAGTTCTTCAATGAGATGTGGACTAGGAGTACACCTAAAGACACTGGAGACACTAGATGACACAGGGAAAGGGGGAACTATTGGAGTAACTAGGCGCAGTAGAGTCACTAGATGATACATGGACGGAGAAGGCACTTGGAAGAACTGGAGTCCTCAGATGGGCCACAATGGAGGAGTTCTTGGATGACCTGAGGACTGGGACAGGGAGGGTACTTGGAAGTCACTCTTTTCACTGGAGACACCAGAAGATACAGGAACTGGGGCACATTTGGAGTCACTAGATGACACATGGACAGCGAGGGCACTTGGAATCACTGAGCACACTGAAGGAGTCCTTCAATGATAAGGAGGGCACTTCTAGTCACTGGGTGCGCTGGAGACACTAGATAACACTGGGACACACGGGACTCCTTAGATGACATGGGGACTGCACTGGAGTCAATGGGCACATCAGAGTTACCGGATGACACATGGACAGGGAGGGCATTTGGGAATCACTGGGCACACTGGAGTCCTTAGAACAGTTAAGGACTGGGATGGGGAGTGAACTAGGAGTCACTAGGTGCACTTGAGTCACCAGATGACTCGTGGACTCGGAGTTCACTAGGAGTTACTGGGCGCAACGGAGTCACCAGATAACATGTGAACAGGAAGGGCACTTGGCATTACTGGGCACATAGGAGTCCTTAGATGATATGGGGACTGTAAGTGCACTTGGAGACACTAGAGGCACTAGATGACACATGGACTGGGAAGACACTTGGAATCACTGGAGTATTTAGATGACGTGGAGACTGGGAGCTCACTTGAAGTCCCTGGGCGGACTGGAGTCACCATTTGACACGTGGACAGCGAGGGCATTGGAATCACTGGGCACACTGGCGTCCTTAGATGACATAGGGACTGGGATAGGGAGCAAACTAGGAGTTACTGGATGCACTGGAGTCACCAGATGAGGGCATTGGAATCACTGGGCATATGGGAGTCTTTAGATGATATTGGAACTGGGAGTGCACTGGGCGCATTGGAGACACTAGATGACACAGGGACTAGGGGTGCACTTGGAGTCACCACATGATACATGAACAGAGAGGGTACTTGGAAGCACGAACAGAGAGGGCACTTGGAAGCACTGAAGTTCATAGATGGGCACACTTGGATGACATGAGAACTGGGACAGGGAAGGCACCTGAAGTCACTCTTTGCACTGGAGACATTAGATGACATGGGAACTGGGGTGAACCTGGAGTCACCAGAGGACACAAGGACAGCGAGGGCACTTGGAATCACTGAGCACACTGGAGGAGTCCTTAGATGACACAGGGACTGGGACAAGGGGGGCACTTGTAGTCCTTGGGTACATGGGAAACACTAGATGCAACGGGGACTGGGACACATGGGAGTCTTTAGATGACATGGGGAAGTGGGGCTGCACTGGTATTACTGGGCACACCAGAGTCACCAGATGACATGTTTACAGGGAGGGTATTTGGAATTACTGGGCATTTGGGATTTCTTCGATTTGAGTTGGGGACTGGGATAGGGAGTGAACTAGGAGTTACTGGGTGCACTGGAGACACCAGATGGTACGTTGACAGGGAGGGTACTTGCAATCACTGGGCACATAGGAGTTCTTAGATGATCTGGAAACTGGAAATGTAATTGAAGTTACTGGGCGCACTGGAGATGATAGATGACACAGGGACTGGGGATGCAATTGAAGTCACTCTTTGCATTGCAGACACTAAATTTTATGGGAACTGGGGGTGCACTTGGAGTCACTAGATGATACATGGACAGAAAGGGAATCGCTGGAAGCACTGGAGTCCTTAGATGGGCACATTGGAGGAGTACTTGGATGATGTGAGGACTGGGACAGGGAGTACACTTGACGTTACACTTTGCACTGGAGACACTAGATGAAACTTGAACGGGGGACATCCTTGGAGTGACTAGATGATACATGGACAGCGAGGGCACTTGGAACCACTGAGCAAACTGGAAGAGTCCTTCGATGACATGGGGACTGGGACAAGGAGGGCATGCTGGAGACACTAGATGACACAGGGACTAGGGAAAACAGGAGTCCTTAGATGAATTGGGGACTGGGGCCACACTGGAATCACTGGGCGCACTGGAGTCACCAGATGACAAGTTGACAGGGAGGGCATTTGAAATTACTGGGCATATCGGATTTCTTCGATTGAGTTGGGGACTGGGATAGGGAGCAAACTAGGAGTTACTGGGCGCACTGGAGTCACCAGATGACACATGGACAGGAAGTATACCCAGCAATCACTGGGCGCATGGGAGTTTTTAGATGATATGGAAACTAGAAATGTACTTGGAGACACTGGGCGCACTGAAGACGCTAGATGACACAGGAACTGGGGGGTGCAATTGGAGTTACTAGATGATACATGGTGGTTGAGGGAATCGCTGGAAGCACTCGAGTCCTTAGATGGGCACACTGGAGGAGTTATTGGATGTAAATACAAACACAAAGAAAGGGCGCACCAGCCTAGCGCATTATCCTCCGCGGGCTTTTAATAACATAAGTTAAAATCAACTACTCACAAACCTGAGGCTCTGAGGAAGAGGCACGGCCTCGAAACGTGTCAGCCCTCCGTCTACATGAGACATTGGACTTTTCTATTGATGCTGCTCTTTGGAATTGATATGCTGGTTTATCACGCATGTTTGTGAGTAGTTGATTTTAACTTATGTTATTAAAAGCCCGCTGAGGATAATGCGCTAGGCTGGTGCGCCCTTTCTTTGTGTTTGTATTTATAGTGTTTTTCGACCACCCCGGTCGTAGAGGGCAGCAAGGCTTAGCCATATTGGATGTCAAGTGTGATTTCCAAGATAAAGGCAGCCTGAGGACCTGGTTCTGAGCGCAGGAGCAGGGTGCTCAGCATCACTCTTTTTGTTTCGGAGTTATTGGATGACATGAGGACTGGGACAAGGAGTGCACTTGAAGTCACACTTTGCACTGGAGACACTAGATGAGACGGGAAGTGGGGGGGGGGGGGACGCACTTGAAATCACTAGATGATACATGGACAGAGAGGAAAGCACTGGAGTCTTTAGATGGGCACACTGGAGGAGTTATTGGATGACATGAGGACTGGGACCAGTAGTGCAATTGAAATCACAATTTGCACTGGAGACACCGGATGATATGGGAACTGGGGGCGCACCTGGAGTCACTGGATGATACATGGACAGCGAGGGGCACTTGGAACCACTGAGCAAACTGGAGTCCTTCGATAACACGGGGACTGGGACAAGGAGGGCACACTGGAGACACTAGATGACACAGGGACTAGGGCACATGGGAGTCCTTAGATGGCATGGGGACTGGGACAAGAAGGTCATGCTGGAGACACTAGATGACACAGGGACTATGGCACACGGGAGTCCTTAGATGACATGGGGACTGGGGCCCCACTGGAATCGCTGGGCACACCAGAGTAACCAGATGACACATGGACAGGGAGGCCATTTGGAATCAAGGGGCACACTGGAGACACAGGGTGCCCAGGGTCTGGAGGCATACAGCAAGGACACAAGAGACACGGGGGATACAGGTAGGTACTGCACCTGGAGAGCCCGGCTGAAGGGTAGTGACACATTGTTGGAAGGCGGAGCCACACAACTCTTCGCAATTTAAAAGTGGCACCAATGAGTGAATCCCCAGAAGGGCTGGTGGCCATGGACCTGGGAAAGGACCTGGGACATTAGATCCCAGTAGAGGCGAGTGTCTCTGCAGGCAGTAAGATATTATAGAGTTTTATTATTTTCCAATATGACCTCCAGGGTTATATCCTGTGACAATTTATATACACACATACTGTATATCACTGGGCAGAGCCCCCCTTTATTTCTCCTTCTTTCCCGAGCAGGGTCGAACCGGTGTCCGGTTGGGAAGGGGTGCCGAAAATTCACCGACGTCTTTCCCTCCGCCAAGGACTTCTGCGAGAAAGTCTGGAGCAACTCCTACAAATACACGACGCACAAGCGTGGCAGCGGGCTCTGCATGCAGATCTGGTTCGAGAAGGAAAACCCCAACGTGGCCGTCGCCAAATACTACGCCGACCGCCTGAACTCCGCCCAAACCCCTCGCCCGTTCCTGTTGGCCTTCCTGGCGCCTCTCTGTGTCTTCTGGGCATGGTAACGCCGGGCTGGATGTGAGCTTTGTATTGCAGGACACGGGGAATGTATACATAGAGCTGGCTGCGTCAAATGATGGCAAATATAGCGGAGTTTATGTTGTAATGTAATGTTGTAGCAGAGGACTAGGAATGCGCACCTGTGCACCTTCCTGCTTCTCGGACGCCGCTGTCAGACTGACAACTTAGTCTGAGTTTTACTTTAAGTGAACTGATGCTGCTAAGTTTGATCTGGGCACCTAGGCTTCACTCACCTCTGATGACAAAATGGTGAGCGCAGACTGGGTGAACCCTTACCAACCAATTAGAGGCGGAGTCATTGCCCTTGCCTGTCGCTTGTAGGCTCAAATCCATTCCTGATTTCTAAATTCTCCTCCACTGAGTCTCAAAAAAATAAAATAAATAAATAATGTTGCTGGCTCTACCTTCCTTGGCAAGGAGTCTTACCCCTCTTTCTGTATTCACCAGAAAATTAAACGGGGGGGGGGGGGGGGAACCATTACAGATCTGCTGGTGGGAGGAACTGGGAACCTCACTACTTGAGACTCTGATATGAGGCCAGTGCTTGAATTCACCCTCCACCAGTCTACACCCTAAATGAGAGTGGGACTCTACCCAAAATTTTGTTTTGAGCAGAGACTTGCATAGTTTGATGCCCACCACTGGGGGCGCTCTTGTTGTCTTTTGACTCTTATGGGAAGATTCCCCCCCCCCCCCCCAAACTCCATAACCTTCCTTAGAAGTAGTTTGTTTACTATCCCTGGACTGTGTTCTCCGTATGTTCCTATGGACAAGAATATTACATTATAAGCTGTGTGGTGTCATTGCCCCCCCACCCTAGTGGACATTCTATAGGAATTTATAGATGGTATAGTCCAGCTGTGTGGTGTCATTGCCCCCTCTAGTGGACATGCTATTGGAATATATAGGTAGTGCTCCTCAGTGCTGTGGTGTCATAGCCCCCTAGTGGAAGCTCTATTGGAATATATAGATAGTGCCCTCAAGCTGTGTGGTTTCACCCACCCCCCCCCCCCCCCCCCCAGTGGACGCTCCATTGGACACTCCATTGGACACTATAGGTAGTGCCCTCAAGCTGTGTGGTGTCATTGCTCCTTTGGAATATATAGGTAGTGCCCTCCAGTTGTGTGGTGTCACCCCCCCCCCTCAGTGGACGCTCCTTTGGACTATATAGGTAGTGCCCTCCAGTCGTGTGGTGTCATTGCCCCCACCCCTAGTGGACGCACCATTGGAATATAGAGGTAGTGCCCTCCAGCTGTGTGGTGTCATCGCCTCCTAGTGGACGCTCCATTAGATTATAGGTAGTGCACTCCAGCTGTGTGGTGTCATTGCCCCCTAGTGGAGGCTCCATTAGAATATAGGTAGTGCCCTCCAGCTGTGTGGTGTCATCGCCCCCTAGTGGAGGTTCCATTAGAATATAGGTAGTGCCCTCCAGCTGTGTAGTGTCATCGCCCCCTAGTGGAGGCTCCATTAGAATATAGGTAGTGCCCTCCAGCTGTGTGGTGTCATCGTCCCCTAGTGGACGCTCCATTAGAATATAGGTAGTGCACCCCAGCTGTGTGGTGTCATCGCCTTCTAGTGGACGCTCCATTAGAATATAGGTAGTGCACCCCAGCTGTGTGGTGTCATCACCCCCTAGTGGAGACTCCATTAGAATATAGGTAGTTCACTCCAGCTGTGGTGTCATCGCCCCCTAGTGGAGGCTCCATTAGAATATAGGTAATGCACGCCAGCTGTGTGGTGTCATCGTCCCCTAGTGGAGGCTCTATTAGAATATAGGTAGGGCACCCCAGCTGTGTGGTGTCATCGCCCCCTAGTGGAGGCTCTATTAGAATATAGGTAGTGCCCTCCAGCTGTGTGGTGTCATCGCCCCCTAGTGGAGGTTCCATTAGAATATAGGTAGTGCCCTCCAGCTGTGTGGTGTCATCGCCCCCTAGTGGAGGCTCCATTAGAATATAGGTAGTGCCCTCCAGCTGTGTGGTGTCATCGCCCCCTAGTGGACGCTCCATTAGAATATAGGTAGTGCACCCCAGCTGTGTGGTGTCATCGCCCCCTAGTGGAGGCTCTATTAGAATATAGGTAGTGCACCCCAGCTGTGTGGTGTCATCGTCCCCTAGTGGACGCTCCATTAGAATATAGGTAGTGCACGCCAGCTGTGTGGTGTCATCGCCCCCTAGTGGACGCTCCATTAGAATATAGGTAATGCATGCCAGCTGTGTGGTATCATCGCCCCCTAGTGGACGCTCCATTTGAATATAGGTAGTGCACGCCAGTTGTGTGGAGGCTCCATTAGAATATAGGTAGTGCACTCCAGCTGGGTGGTGTCATCGCCCCCCAGTGGACGCTCCATTAGAAAATAGGTAGTGCACTCCAGCTGTTTGATGTCATCGCCCCCTAGTGGATGCTCCATTGGAATATAGGTAGTGCACACCAGCTGTGTGGAGGGTCCATTAGAATATAGGTAGTGCACTCCAGCTGTGTGGTGTCATCGCCCCCTAGTGGACCCATCCTTTGGAATATATAGGTAGTGAACCCCACCTTTGTGGTGTCATTGCTCCCTTAATGGATGTTCCATAGGAATAAACATATAATGAAGTCCAGCTATGTGGTGTCATCGCTCCCCTAGTGGACGTTCCATAGGAATGTATAGATAATGCAGTCCAGCTGTGTGGTGTCACTGTATCCTTGTGAATGGTTTATAGGAATATATAGTAGGTGCACTCCATGGGGGGAGGGGGAGGCTGGAATGCTTAGCCTAGCAGAGGATAAAAAGACAATAAGTGGAGCTCCATTACAAAATGTGGTTTTGGGTGGAGACAGTCTTGAAATTAATTTAGTGGTGAAATCCAACTGAATGTGGTGCTGGGTCCTCGTTGATTTCTCTCCTCCGCCTCCTTCAACCATAATCTTCTAGTATTATTATAAGGGAACTTCGCATCAGATGGAACGTTTCCAAAAAAAAAAAAAAAATGTCAATGTTTTGTAAAAGAAGAATAAAACACAACTTGGAAATAAATCCATAACATGGAAACGGTTTTATCCGCCTCTTGACTTTTCTTTTCTGTATCATTAAACTGGAGGAAACCAAAAAATTATAAATGGTATAATGGGGGACATTAGAGTGTAAGCTCCTCTGGTACAGAGACGGATGTGACTGCCTCAGTGTTCTCTGTACAACACTATATTTATTGCAATAAAACAGTGTGAATGATAATCTAACATTATCTGCTCCCTATAGTTGCTTAGCTCCACATTTCTGATCAGATCGTTATAGAAAATGTGCATAATTCCTAGAGACACAGAAGGATGCAGCTGTATTGCTTCTATATGGTGTGCCAATGCTGCCATCTATTGGTAATTAAAGGTTAGTGCAGGCAAAACGAATTTGTTGATTATGAGGGGTTCTCACCATCCCTGCATTAGGTTCTCAAGTCTGTACACCTGCTGTGCCCATTATGAGGGGTTCCCACCATCCCTGTGCTAAGTTCCCGGGTCTGTACACCTGCTGTGCCCATTATGAAGGGCTTCCACCATCCCTGTGCTGAGTTCCCGGGTCTGTACACCTGCTTTGCCCATTATGAGGGGGTTCCCACCATCCCTGTGCTGAGTTCTTGGGTCAGTACACCTGCTGTGCCCATTATGAGGGGTTCCCACCATCCCTGTGCTGAGTTCCCGGGTCTGTACACCTTCTGTGCCCATTATGAGGGGTTCCCACCATCCCTGTGCTAAGTTCCCGGGTCTGTACACCTGCTGTGCCCATTATGAGGGGTTCCCACCATCCCTGTGCTAAGTTCCCGGGTCTGTACACCTGCTGTGCCCATTATGAAGGGCTTCCACCATCCCTGTGCTGAGTTCCCGGGTCTGTACACCTGCTTTGCCCATTATGAGGGGGTTCCCACCATCCCTGTGCTGAGTTCTTGGGTCAGTACACCTGCTGTGCCCATTATGAGGGGTTCCCACCATCCCTGTGCTGAGTTCCCAGGTCTGTACACCTTCTGTGCCCATTATGAGGAGTTCCCACCATCCCTGTGCTGAGTTCCCGGGTCTGTACACTTGCTGTGCCCATTATGAGGGGTTCCCACCATCCCTGTGCTGAGTTCCTGGGTCTGTACACCTGCTGTGCCCATTATGAAGGGTTCCCTCCATCCCTGTGCTGGGTTCCCAGGTCTGTACACCTGCTGTGCCCATTTATGAGGGGTTTCCACCATCCCTGTGCTGAGTTCCCGGGTCTGTACACCTGCTTTGCCCATTATGAGGGGTTCCTACCATCCCTGTCCTGAGTTCCCGGATCTGTACACCTGCTGTGCCCATTATGAGGGGTTCCCACCATCCCTGTGCTGAGTTCCCGGGTCTGTACACCTGCTGTGCCCCGTAGACAGTGGCGTATTTTTGGCCTGGGCGTATTTTTATTTATTTTTTTTGCACAACCTGTATGCACCAAAATTTATTTTGCTGTGCTAATCAAAAAATCACATAATTTAAGGAAAGGAAGCATAGAATAGAAATTTGATATATCTGAAACGTAATGATAAATTAATGCAGATTGGTTAACAGCATGGGTAAGAAACAGGAATTGTGCCAATAAGGAGGCATTGGTGGTCAGCGAAGCTATGAATACCCTCCCAAAAATAGTCCAAGATGATGTGAAGAGGTGAGTCTTCAATACGTAATCCAGGTGAATTCTCAAAACTCCGTGAATAAAATGTCCACCACCACCAATAACAGGACGGGGCTTACCAGAATGTGTGGATCCAGTTTGGCAAACGCCTAGTGGGTCAATATAGACATTGGTATATATACATCCATCCAGGAAAGGAGAAGATGGTAGAGTTGTAAACACCACTTTCCACTCTGTTGGTAATACACATGGATGTCCTACTTCCATGTAAACCGATCCAATCGGAGGACCACCCAATTCAATAAAGTGTGGATAGGAACTTTTTCAGGCTGTAGGGATGAGGTACGAGTTCAATGTGCAGTGGGTTGGTGGCAAATCAGCAGGGTTCAAGGATCTGGGATGCAGAAATTTGCCAGACTGAAATGTAATGGTCATTTGTAAGTCAAAACCAAGAAGTTTTTTTTTTTTCCCACTGGCACCCAGCTTTTATCAGCCACCACGTGGTTAACCCCTGGTTGCCACCCCACCTCCACATACACGAGGGCCAGTGGGACTGGCCATCATTTTCCTGCATTACTACAACTGGTGCCATTACCAACATTCTCCCCCCAACAAAGGGCCTTCTCCCTCCCAGAGGTACCCAACACTGGACCTTCTCCCTCCCAGAGCTCCCCAACACTGGACCTTCTCCCTTCCGGAGCTCCCCAACACTGGACCTTCTCCCTTCCGGAGCTCCCCAACACTGGACCTTCTCCCTCCCGGAGCTTCCCAGCACTGGGCCTTCTCCCTCCCGGAGCTTCCCAGCACTGGGCCTTCTCCCTCCCGGAGCTTCCCAGCACTGGACCTTCTCCCTCCCGGAGCTACCCAACACTGGACCTTCTCCCTCCCGGAGCTACCCAACACTGGACCTTCTCCCTCCCGGAGCTACCCAGCACTGGACCTTCTCCCTCCCGGAGCTCTCCAGCACTGGACCTTCTCCCTCCCGGAGCTCTCCAGCACTGGACCTTCTCCCTCCCGGAGCTTCCCAACACTGGACCTTCTCCCTCCCGGAGCTACCCAACACTTGAAGAACTTCTCCCTCCCAGATCTCCCTAACCTTCTTCCTCCCAAGGGTAGACATTCTGTCCCTTAAGGAGGTGACCTTAAGGAGTTCAGGGCTAGGGCAGGTTGCAAAATGCCTTCAAGGCCAGGCTGGAGACCCCCATGGGAGGCTGCTCCCCTGGAGGTTTACTGGGAGAGGTATACCCAGCTAGGAGGTGTCTACAGAGAACACAGTCTTGTAAGTAGTATTGATCCTGGGCAGAGGAGAGACTGAAGGGAGATGGCTGTGAAGCGCTGTGTGTGCTTTCACCTGTGACTACTACGGACCATCCACTTTCCATTCCCTGAATAACACCATTAAAGAGCATTGAAGCTAACTCCTATGTAGACATTCCTTTCTTCTCGCTATTATTTGGAAAATAAAGACATCAGCAGCAACCTCTCCCTGTCTTCTCCCCCAACCATCATAAAGACTGAGGGACATTTTATACTGGAGAAGATAAAATGTTTCCTGGCCTCACTGATTGGTCCATTGGAGGTCGCATGTCTCGCGGAAGCCTTTTTTTGAAAGCCGAAAGTACCAAAGTAAAAACTAAAACTTGGGTTCGGCTCAGGACATTGGAATTCATGAGATTCGCTCTAAATCTAAAGCCATCCGAATTTTGGGATCGGCTCATTTTTACTCGTTTCCTGGAATTGCTGTGTAAAGACATTTCAGAATATAATGGTTGCTGTTTTACAGCCTCTTCCATTAGCGGACGCCCCCCTCTGCAGCTGATATCACAATGCAACTGTTATACTATATATAGAAACCTGGCTCCAGGCCCCTCGTACAGCTGCTCTGTCCACAGTGGGTGCTGTCAGTCATAGGACGGGGGAGGAGCCTGTGTCCCCAGCCTGGGGTTAGAAGGTAACAATGTCTGTGGGGGTGTCCATCATTTCTGCTGGAAGTGCAGAATCCCAACTGGTGGAGAACGTTGCACTTTCTTACAATATTTAACAAAATACAATTTTGCCTATTTTGGTTGAGGAACTACAGTGCCTTGCGAAAGTATTCGGCCCCCTTGAACTTTTCGAACTTTTGCCACATTTCAGGCTTCAAACATAAAGATCTAAAACTGTAATGTTTTGTGAAGAATCGACAAGTGGGACACAATCAGGAAGTGGAACGAAATTTATTGGATATTTCAAACTTTTTTAACAAATAAAAAACTGAAAAATTGGGCGTGCAAAATTATTCAGCCCCTTTACTTTCAGTGCAGCAAACTCTCTCCAGAAGTTCAGTGAGGATCTCTGAATGATCCAATGTTGACCTAAATGACTAATGATGATAAATAGAATCCACCTGTGTGTAATCAAGTCTCTGTATAAATGCACCTGCACTGTGATAGTCTCAGAGGTCCGTTTAAAGCGCAGAGAGCATCATGAAGAACAAGGAACACACCAGGCAGGTCCGAGATACTGTTGTGGAGAAGTTTAAAGCCGGATTTGGATACAAAAAGATTTCCCAAGCTTTAAACATCCCAAGGAGCACTGTGCAAGCGATAATATTGAAATGGAAGGAGTATCAGACCACTGCAAATCTACGAAGACCTGGCCGTCCCTCTAAACTTTCAGCTCATACAAGGAGAAGACTGATCAGAGATGCAGCCAAGAGGCCCATGATCACTCTGGATGAACTGCAGAGATCTACAGCTGAGGTGGGAGACTCTGTCCATAGGACAACAATCAGTCGTATACTGCACAAATCTGGCCTTTATGGAAGAGTGGAAGAAGAAAGCCATTTCTTAAAGATATCCATAAAAAGTGTCGTTTAAAGTTTGCCACAAGTCACCTGGGAGACACCAAACATGTGGAAGAAGGGGCTCTGCTCAGATGAAACCAAAATCAAACTTTTTGGCAACAATGCAAAACGTTATGTTTGGCGTAAAAGCAACACAGCTCATCACCCTGAACACACCATCCCCACTGTGAAACATGGTGGTGGCAGCATCATGGTTTGGGCCTGCTTTTCTTCAGCAGGGACAGGGAAGATGGTTAAAATTGATGGGAAGATGGATGGAGCCAAATACAGGACCATTCTGGAAGAAAACCTGATGGAGTCTGCAAAAGACCTGAGACTGGGACAGAGATTTGTCTTCCAACAAGACAATGATCCAAAACATAAAGCAAAATCTACAATGGAATGGTTCACAAATAAACATATCCAGGTGTTAGAATGGCCAAGTCAAAGTCCAGACCTGAATCCAATCGAGAATCTGTGGAAAGAACTGAAAACTGCTGTTCACAAACGCTCTCCATCCAACCTCACTGAGCTCGAGCTGTTTTGCAAGGAGGAATGGGCAAAATTTTCAGTCTCTCGATGTGCAAAACTGATAGAGACATACCCCAAGCGACTTACAGCTGTAATCACAGCAAAAGGTGGCGCTACAAAGTATTAACTTAAGGGGGGCTGAATAATTTTGCACGCCCAATTTTTCAGTTTTTTATTTGTTAGCAAAGTTTGAAATATCCAATAAATTTCATGATTGTGTCCCACTTGTTGTTGATTCTTCACAAAAAATTACAGTTTTATATCTTTATGTTTGAAGCCTGAAATGTGGCAAAAGGTCGAAAAGTTCAAGGGGGCCGAATACTTTCGCAAGGCACTGTATATTTCGCTTTCAGGCTACCTCTGAAATGGCAACCTTAAACCTTCAATGAGGCCACCATCAACCTCCAAAAACCTGAAGTGCATTAAGTGCTCCCAAATCTAAAATGTTTTTGGATTTCCGTACAGTAGGAAATGGCTGGCCTGGAACCCTCATGTGACGTTGGAGAGACTTCCCCTCTCTGATGCATGAAAATTAGGATTTGGGTATAAACCTGAGCAACTGTGGCAAAAAATGAAATCTAAGACTCAATAGGAATAAATCTGACCTCGCCCATTAGCAGGGCTTTTTTTTCTCAGAGAATAGGTGAAGGAACTTCCCCCTTCTGCGTCCCCCTTGTATCCCCCCCCCCCCTTGAGCACCGCCCCTTGGTTCCACCCCTAACCACCTCCCAGTACTTCCCCGAGTATCATTTTGTGGTGCTAAATAATTTGTGTGGGATTTGTTCTTGTCTAAGAAGAAGTAAAGCTGTAAAATAGATCCCCGGCAGCCAGCAACAATAGATCTCTCCAGTATTAATAGCCCCACCCCAGCAACAATAGATCCATTACACAACAATAGACTCCCTTAGCAACAATGGACCTCCTGCAAGCAACAATGGGCCTCCTCCCAGCAACAATGAACTTCAGCCCAGCAACAATGAACCTCACCCCAGCAACAATGAACCTCAGCCCAGCAACAATGGACCTCAGCCCAGCAACAATGGACCTCAGCCCAGCAACAATGGACCTCAGCCCAGCAACAATGGACCTCCTCCCAGCAACAATGGACCTCCTCCCAGCAACAATGGACCTCCTGCCAGCAACAATGGACCTCCTGCCAGCAACAATGGACCTCCTGCCAGCAACAATGGACCTCCTCCCAGCAACAATGGACCTCCTGCCAGCAACAATGGACCTCCTGCCAGCAACAATGGACCCCCCCCCCAGCAACAATGGACCTCACCCCAGCAACAATGAACCTCACCCCAGCAACAATGGACCTCATCCCAGCAACAATGGACCTCAGCCCAGCAACAATGAACCTCAGCCCAGCAACAATGAACCGCACCCCAGTAACAATGGACCTCAGCCCAGCAACAATAGAGCCCACCCAGCACAATAGTTCCCCCTTACACAGAAACAATGGACCACCCACAACAAAATACCGCACCCAGCAACATTAGATCCCCCCAGCAGCAACAACAGATCTCCCAGCAGCCAGCATCAATAGACCCTCCAGAAGCAATATTAGACCCCTCCCTCAACAGTAGATCCTTACCAGCAACATAAGACTCGCCAGCAACAATATACCCCCCACTTGCAACAATTGACCTTCACACAAAAACAGATTCTCATCAGTAACAATAGATCCCCCAGCAGCTACAGCACACCCCTTGCTATTACATTCAGTGCTAGAGGCGCCGGAACTGCGTTCCCCCCCGCCTTCCTGCTGAAAAAAAGCCCTGCCCATTAGTCACATTAACAGCCTCCTAATCCAGACCTGGCTTTCACCTTAACACTTCATATTGCCTGTCCTAAAACTCACTTAATGACTTACTATCAGCTAAAACTAAAGGCACTACTCCATGCTCATACTCTGAGGCTCGGTTCACACTGGGGCGACCTGTCAGGCGACTTAATCCCCTGACATGTTGCGCCCTATTCAATTCAATGGAATCATTCTAATTAGAGCGACTCAAGTTGCCCCAACCTAGAAAAAGGTTCCTGCACTACTTGGGGTGACATGCATTGACTTTTGTTTTAAAGAAGTCGTTTGCAAGCCGCGATGAAGTTGCGCTGTGTCTTTGAAACCGCGCTATTGTGAACGAGACTTAGACCTTTCTGCTGTCTTTAATACCATCCACTCCTCCTCAAAAAACTCCACTTCCTTGGCCTCTAAGACTCTGCTCTTTGCTGGTTCTCCTCCTACCTGGAGGACCCTCAGTGTCACCTACAATTGCATCTTCTCCTCTCTTGCTCTTTCCATAGAGGTCCCCCAAGGCTTTGTCCTTAAACCCGAAGGCGTAACTAGAACCTTCAGGGCCCCGGTGCAAGAAACCATGATGGGCCCCCCAGACCCCTGGCCGGGGCCCTTCCCTTCAACCCTGGGGCTCTTCCCACTGTTCCTGGGGCCCTTTACTCTCATTGCGGGGCCCTTTATTACGGTCCCGCAGCAGGACCCTTTCACAAGTTCTGCAGTGGGCCCCCTTCCTGCCATCTTGGGGCCTCCCCATGGTGATGGAATGTCAGGGCCCGGTTGCAAGTGTGACCTTTGCGATCCTGGAAGTTCACCCAATGGTGTCAGTAGTTTTTACTTTTTGGTATTTTATTTGTATTATTTTTTACCACTTTATTTTATTTTTTTACAATGTGACTGACTATGACTCTGTCCATTCAGAAAAGGAAGGAGCTGGTAAATTACATATTTACCGACCCCTTCCTGGTTCTCTATTGTGACACATCCCCTGCAGCAACCGGCAGGAGAGGGGAGGGGGCACAGTGGGGGGACCAGGGGAGCACACAGGGGCCCAGAGACATCAGTATACAAGTGAACTGGATAGGAGGAGTGGCGGGGGCAGCATACAGAGGAACCAATCTCCTCCATTTTCCTCCTGCAGCTACAGGAGGAAAAAGGAGGACAGTGATTTCTTTACATGCTGCCCCTCGCCGCCCCTCCTATCCAGGTGTACAGGGGAGCCGCACAGGCCCCCTGGAGCATGGGGCCCGGTTGCAATTGCAACCCCTGCATCCCCTGTAGTTACGCCCCTGCTTAAACCCCTTCTATTCTCTATCTACACCTTCCCCCTGGGTCAGTTGATAACCTCTCATGGATTCCATCTCTATGCTGATCAGGGCCAGGAGAAGGAGTGGGCAGAAGGGACACATGCACTGGATGCAGTGGATCTATGTGTAGAGGGGGGGGGGGGCTGACAGTCAATGCTGGCTACTTGAATGACAGGAGTGATGCAATTTGGCATCTTCGCCCTGGGCACTGGATGACCTTGTTCTGCAACTGATCGTGATGGTATCCAAATCTATCACTCTAATTCATACCTCACCCCCTAGTCCACTCTTGCATCACTAATTTACTAACTGATTATTGTAGATGTCACACTCCTTTCCAAAATGAAATCTTTCCAGAACTAAGCTTATATTATTTACTCATCTACCTTCCCAAATTCTCAGTGTCCTCCACCCCTCTCTGCCAATCCTTCCGCTGTCCTCTCAGTGTCCTCCACCACTCTTTGCTAATCCCTCCACCAGGACAAGGGGTGGGCAGGAGGGATGGCTGCCCTGGGCACAGTGATTTACTGTATGGATGGGGACGCCAGCAAGCTCATTCTGATACAAGGCAATTTTACAGGCAGATGACTGCTGGGGGTAGCACACACATAATGAAGGGAGCGTAGTTGGCTCTTTGCCCTGGACGCTGGGTGACCTTGTCCTGGCACTGCCCTCCAATAGGTGTCCTCCACCCCTCTCCTTGCCTCCCCTAAGTGTCCTCCACCCCTCTCTTTCAATCCCTCCACTGACCTCTGCTCAGTGCCTTCCACCCCCCTCGGCCAATCCCTCCACTTACCACCGCGCAGTGTCCTCCACCCCTCTCTGCCAATCCCCCCCACTGGCCTCTGCTTAGTGTCCTCCACCTCTCTCTGCCAATCCATCCACTTGCCTCTGCTCAGTGTCCTCCACCTCTCTCTAACAATCCCCCCACTGGCCTCCACCCGACTCTGCCAATCCCTCCACTTATCACTGCTCAGTGTTCTCCATTCCTCTCTGCCAATCCCTCCACTTATCACTGCTCAGTGTTCTCCATTCCTCTCTGCCAATCTCTCCACTGCCCACTCAGTATCCTCTACTAATTTCTGCCAATCCCTCCACTGTCCTCCTCTCAGTGTACTCCACCCTCTCTGTCAATTCCTCCACCAAGGCCGGGACAAAGGGTAAGCAGGAGGGATGACTGCCCTGGACGCAGTGATTTACTGTATGGATGGGGGCGCCACTGAGCTCATTATGATACAAGGCATTTTGACCAGCAGATGACTGCTGGGGGTAGCATTCTCCAAGCTCACATATAATGAAGGGGGCGTAGTTGGCTTCTTTGCCGTAGGCGCTGGGTGACCTTGTCCTGGCACTGCCCTCCAAAAGGTGTCCTCCACCCCTACAGGGCATACAATGCGATTAGAGGAGAAGCGTTTTAACCTCAGGCAACGTGGGGGGTTCTTTACTGTTAGGGCTACAAGATTGTGGAATTCTCTACCACAAGAGGTGGTTTCTGCGGGAAGTATGGTGGCTTTCAAAAGACTCTTAGACTTACATCTCAAGGATCAGAACATTCAGGCTCACCTACTATGTAACCATGTAACCCCTCTCCTTGCCTCCACTTAGTGTCCTCTACATCTCTTTGTCAATCCCGCCACTGACCTCTGCTCAGAGTCCTCCACCCCTCTCTGCTAATCCCTCCACTTACCACCGCTCAGTGTCCTCCAACCTCCATCCCTCTCTGCCAATCCTCCCACTGGCCTCCGCTCAGTGTCCTCCATCCCTCTCTGCCAATCCCCCCACTGGCCTCCACCCCACTCTACCAATTCCTCTACTTACCACTGCTCAGTGTCCTCCACTACTCTCTGCCAATCTCTCCTCTGGCCACTCCGTATCCTCTACTAATTTCTACCAATCCCTACAACTGGCTTCCACTCAGTGTCCTCCATTTTTTTTTTTTGCCAATCCCTCCACTGGCCATCCTCTCAGTATCCTCCACTAATCTTTACCAATCCCTACATTGGCTTCCACTCAGTGTCCTCCACCCCTCTCTGCCAATCCCTCCACTGTCCTCCTCTCAGTGTCCTCCCCCCCTTTCTGCCATTCCTCCACTAGTTTCTAAACACAGCAAATATAAAATTAAAAAGAACAACCTACAAAGCCATCCACCACTCTGCCCTGAGCTGCATCCCCAACCTTGTCTCTAAATATCTCCAAAACCATCCTCTCCATTCTTCCCAAGACCTCCTCCTCTCTCGCTCCCTCATTATCTCCTCCAATGCTCAACTCTAGGACTTCTCCAGAGCCTCCTCCATCCTCTGGAAATCTAGACCATCTCTGACAACTTTTCC
Organism: Pelophylax lessonae; assembly: GCF_965119305.1. Lineage (NCBI taxonomy): Eukaryota > Metazoa > Chordata > Amphibia > Anura > Ranidae > Pelophylax > Pelophylax lessonae. Next base: position 739,794,386 of record NC_138769.1, on the reverse strand, counting down.
TGAAAAGTCATCTTTTGAGGAAAGTCTGCCCTGCTGCATCTAAAGCCTCGTACACACGCAACGATTATCGGCCCACCGATCGGCCGTCTTTTGTCCAGTGTTGTTGTGTTGGTTGAAATGTGCTCTAGACTGCACACGAATTTTATCGGCCAACAAAAAACAACTTCAGAAGTGATGTCATGTTCTGGTCTACTTTTCGTGTGTTTTTTCTTCTCTGAGCATGCCCAGTCTTGCTCATCAGATTTTTGTCTGCCGAAATCTGTACTGACTGACGAAAAATCGGCCGTTCTGTTGACGGCCAACAAAAAATTTATAGCATGCACACCAGATTTTGTTCGGCCGAAAAGTCGGAGTCGGTTGTCGGAAGCATCATACTAACAAGCCGACAATCGGCCGATCGGACGTTGGCCGGAAATTCATGGCCAACTATCGATGCGTGTGTACGGGCTTAGCAACTAAACTTTTACTTTCTCCAACTCATCCCTCTCGGGTATTCCCTTTTATTTCAATTATTGCCCCTTTAGGTCGTAGGCTCTCCTAACCCTGCTCTATTGAAATGTACTGTAACTGTACTGGCTCCCATCATCGTGCCGCACAAACTGTTGGTGCCAAGCCAACTGGTTCAAATATTGGAATGGACCATCCTAGGATCTTGTGGTCAGCTGGTGTCTTGGACATTAATGTAGGCTTGATGCCAAAAATAACTCAGTTACGCTAATAAGTGCACTTTTGGATATTTATATACGCCAAGCACAATCAATCCCAATGGGCTAAAAAAAACACAGTTCTCAGCTCTTTTGTATAAGGTTATTGACCGCGCTCAGCAGTACCCAGGAATACAGACAAAGGCTGCTATCACCTTGGATTCTCAATAGAATGTCCCGCTTAAGCCATTGAGCTCTGTTTATTTATGGGACAATAAAAGGGGCAACAGCAGGAAGTGATGGCTATACAACATCAGCCAATCAGTTCTAAATGTACAGTCACATGACACACCTTATTCACATAGGATCAGCCAATGACACACCTGTATACATTCAAATATTTTTTTTTTTTTTTTTAAAGGTGATTTTTATTAATGCAAGGTGCACAACAATAACAAAAGGGTAACAATGCAGTTACAGAGACAATATATAGTATCCAAACAATCATAATAAAGACATATAAATATTAAGAATGCAAGACATGAGGGACTATCCCCAAAACTGCAGCTTAAAGCAATTCCCACCCTCCCTATTTTTTATTTTATTTTTTATTACCGTATATACTCGAGTATAAGCCGAGATATTCAGCATGTTTTTTCATGCTGAAAATGCCCCCCATCGGCTTATACTCGAGTCACTGTCTTAGTGTCTTTTTAAAAATGGCGCAGACGTCTCACCGCGCATGTGACGCATGCCCGGGAATAGCCAATTGTGTTCGGGCTTTCCCGAGCATCGGCGGCGCATTCGCGGTGACGTATTGGCGCCGGGCGGCGCAATTTTTATAACGAAGGCGCCTCACCGAAAGGTGAGGGAGACTCCTCCACAGCCCCTGCATTTCCTCATGCAGTGCTGCAGGCATGGTACAGGACATTCTCCTGTACCATGCCCACAGCACTGCATCTCCTGTGCCATGCCTGTACATACTGTGCCATGCCTATACCTTCTGTGCCATGCCTGTATGTACTGTGCCATGCCTGTATGTACTGTGCCATGCCTGTACCTACTGTGCCATGCCTATACCTTCACCTGTGCTATGCCTATACAATCTCCTGTACCATGACCTGTGCCATGCCTGTACCATAACCTGTGCAATGCCTGTACCATGACCTGTGCCATGCCTGTACCATGCCTATACCATCACCTGTGCCATGCCTGTACCATGACCTGTGCCATGCCTAACCATGACCTGTGCCATGCCTATACCATGACCTGTGTCATCTCCTGTACCATGCCCGCAGCCCCTGTTTTGTGTCTCGTGGTGGTCCAGTAGCTGCTGAATTTCCCAGTCTAGGCTTATACTCAAGTCAATAAGTTTTCCCACTTTTTTGTGGTAAAATTAGGGGCCTCAGCTTATATTCGGGTCGACTTATACTCGAGTATATACGGTAGCAAATAAACTCCATAAACAGATAACCATATAACAGTCCAACCTGTGCGGTAACAAAATATAGAATTAAGTACCAGTGACACACATAGACCAAAATTGATATAGCGAGTCGAACATTTCCATTGAGCAAGAAGAAATGATCCGCAACAATCTGGCAGTGCAGTATCACATATCGAGAACCGTAGAGGCCAGTCCAGTGCTGTATTTTGGCCTAGGCCAACAAGGCCCAGGCCTAGGGCAGCACTTTGCAGGGGGGCAGCAAAATAGCGGCTTCCGCCTCCATCTGAGACTGTATTGGCCACTGGTTGCTAGAGCTGCCTGGCGTCTAGCACCCAGTGGCATCACGGCTGTGACTCCCTAGCCCTGCCCAAAATTCAAAGTGGGGGAGGATTTAACTTCCTCCTCCTCCATGCCTATAGCTCCCCCTCACCCCCCTCTCCCTATCTCTCCCACCCCCCTCTTCCTCTCTCCCCCACTCCCTTCTTCCTCTCTCTCCCACCCCCCTCTCTTTCCCACCACCCCCATCTCTCTCTCTCCCACCCATCCCCTCTCTCTTTCCTGCTCTACCTCTCTTTCTCTCACCCCCTCTCTCTCCATTCCCCCCTCTCTCTCCCATCCGTTAAACAGGAAGGGGTGGAGCAAATTTACATAGGAGGAGGGGGGTGCCCAATTTTAGTCTTGCCTAGGGCAGCACAAAACCAAAATACACCACTGGGCCAGTCCAATACTTACTCCGGCTACCCTCCTCCATCATATCTTTCTCCTAAACATCAAGGGCTCCCGATACCGACTCCACCCAGGCCAGCCACAGCTTATCAAATTTATTAGGACAGCCACGGGCCAATTACGTGAGCTTATATAGGGGTAAGGCATTATTAATAAGGTCCACCCAAGCCCTCACACTAGGAGGGTCAGGTTTCTTCCACCGCAGCGCAATAATTTTTTTGGGGTAAAAGAATAGGATACGTGTTAGAACCTTCTGGGACCGCCTAAGATCCTACTCAGCCAGATTACCCAAGAGGCATCTGTCCGGAGAACAGATGATCGGAAGCACCAGTTTCTCCTTCATAAATTTACACACTCCCCCTCCAGAAGTGCTGAACCCCTGGACAAGTCCAGACCATATGCAAGAAATCACCCCTGTCCCCCCGACATCTGTGGCACTCCGGGGAAGGAAGTCTTCCCATTTTATATAACCTATATGGAGTACAATAGATTCTATGCAAGTAGTTCAATTGTATCACTCTGTCTCCGGCCACTATAAGCCCAGTGAATTGTGAGCTGAGTAGCTCGTCCCAGGCCTCCTCCTCCAGCTGTGGCAAATATGAACACCAACGATTTTTAATTTTAGCCATTTTCTCATCATTACCGTTAAGTAGCAGGGAGTAATATTTGGAGATGAGTTTGTCATGATCAGTTCCCTCTCCAACCGTGAGGGAACCAGTTGCACCCCCCCCCCCCCCACAAGCCAAACTGCGCTGCCACTGCATGCCTAAGTTGCTGATACAGAAACCAGTAAGTAGAGGATACTCCCAGCTCCACCCGGAGCACAGAGAAAGACTTAAATATACTATCCGCAAACAACTGATGTGCGTACTTCAGATCAAAGGCTGCCCAACTTTGCGGATCTGACAGTTTGTAGAGTTCCTGCAAACCTGGATTAAACCATAATGGAGTGTTTGGGGAGCCATTGAAGGAAGAACCCCCCAACCGTTTGTTACACATGTGTGTGATCTTATAACAGAGCTTCAGAATCTCCGTCCCTCCCGATACATTCAAATATTTAATAGAAAGGGGGGAGTCCACGATTGTGAATGAGCAGAATAGAGTGCACGGCTTCCCGCCTAACACTACACAATGAAACCAGCGTGTAGAACCGTGAATGCTGCTCTGCTAAAACTCGTGCATGTATTCCCGCCTCTACTACTGGTGTGAATCCCATTCAGCAACGCTCAGAGAACAATACCTAATAGGGTTATACTACTGTTCCTATAGACGTGAGGCTATCTGCAGGGAAAGAGCCATGCTGTTTCCACTATGGTGATCAGGCACAGTAGAAAGACATGAGCATGTATACCTTCATAAAAGCAGATCGATATCAAAACAGAGCAAACATATCCCCGCCGAGGGAACTAATCTGCACATTATACAGGGGCCCCCGCTGGTGGGTCGTATTCTTGCTGCTTGATCCTTGAAATCCGCACTGCAATACACGTAGATCTCTACTGGCAAACAGATCCGCGCATGGAGCGTTTTCCGGCAGAGATGTCTATGTAGAGCGAACGCGTCTACACATCTAAGGGAAGGTTTTTACTGCCCGTAGTCTTTCCTTAATGCCGGTTCACCGTTACTCACTCTAATGAGCGTATTGCAATCAAACCGACAACAGGAGCCATAATGACAATCTAAATAAAACCCATCCTGAAAAATGTCCACAAGACAATATTTTCACTAAATATACACTAAAATAATTATTAGCGGACACAAACATAACAGAGAACCTGTGTGAATTAGCCCTTTTTTAGTTGTTTTTTCCATGTTTTTTTTTTTTTTTTTAATGTATAACTTTTTTTTTTAATGTAAAAAAATGTAACAATTCTTTTATTTTACAGTTTTTTAAAATGATTTATTAATGTTTAATTTTTTTAATTTTTTTTAATTTGTTGTTTTTTTTAACTTCTGTGTTTGCCCCTCCCCCCCTGACCGCACCGATTTGGCGTGCTGTTGGGCTCCCCCCCCCCCGTGTGCCTGGGCCCCCTACAGCAGGACTGGTGGTACCTCCCTATCAGCAGCCCTGCTCATAGATATCCATGGAGCAGGAGAAAAAAAAAGGTATGTATAGTAAACCATTGGAAAATAAGTGTAATACACTTAAGCAGATGAGCACAGGATAAAATTTGATCAAGAAAACTATAAAATATATTTGATTTGCTAACGTATTAAATCTGTGTGTATCATAGGTGAATAAAGCAATTTATAAATGACAAAATTAGTGTACAATCGAGTGAGAAAATTAATCCAAAATATCTTTATGAGCGCTCGTCCGAACAACAATGAAGTTGAAAGCTAATGAATTTGGAAGGGGACCGCACTAAAATGATAAATAAATATATAAATAAATAAATAAATATGTGATATTATAAATCCATCAATAAATATTCATTAATCCATCAAATAAATATATCAAATAAATATGACTCAATAATATTCCAATAAGTGAAATGGGTATAAGTTCATAAAATAAAATACAATATGTCTCCGATATGTGAAAATCAAACACCCAAAGATGAATAAATTAAAGCATATGTTAGCGATTGTGAAAGTCCAAAGTGAAAACTAAAAAGTGTCCAATCTGCTGCAAAGTTCTCTCAGTGCTTAATATATATGGTGAGTGGATGGCAGTACATCCAACATCCGTTCAGTGGGTATGTGCTTCTCCTTCACCTGGAGATTCGCGGTGGGCTGGTGGCCGCGAGGACCATTGTCCTGGCACTGGGTCGGCCGGCCCGACGTGCTCCTTAGATTTTTAAAAATGGCGCCGCCCGGCGCCAACATGTCACCGCGCATGCGCCGCCGCCGCTCGGGAAAGGCCGTACACGTTCGCCTATTCCCAGGAATAGCCGAACGTATATGAGCTTTCCCAAGCTGCGGCGGCGCATGCGCAATGACGTGTTGGCGCTGGGCAGTGCCATTTTTATATCTAAGGTGCCTCAGGAACAGGTAAGTGAGACTCCTCCATCCCTAAGCCTAATCCCTCTATTATACCCGAATATCTCCTCCGAGCCCTTTCTGTCTATACTGATAGCGGGGGCTAGTGGAGGGGTCAGTGTAGGGGGGTAAGTGTAGGTGTCAGTGTAGGGGGGTCAGTGTAGGAGTCAGTGTAGGGGGGGTCAGTGTAGGTGTCAGTGTGGTGGGGGTCAGTGTAGTGAGGTCAGTGTAGGTGTCAGTGTAGTGGGGTCAGTGTAGGTGTCAGTGTAGGGGGGGGTCAGTGTAGGAGTCAGTGTAGGGGGGGTCAGTGTAGGGGGGTATTTGCACTGAATTGGAAATGATGATAATTTTTGAAAAATACAATGAATTACAAGGCTGTAGAGAACAGTGCACCATTGCAAACTTATATTCTGAGGTTTTAATTACATTACTTTATTATAGTCAGTCGTGAACTAAAGTGGGCCGGTCTAAGGCATGAAACTCCAGGGCAGAAAATGAATCCCACTCCGGCCCCTGGCTATTGAGGAAACCTTTAAAGGCTATTTGAACCCCTGAACCGCGCTCTCTACTGAGGGAATTACGGCGGGTCGCCTTAGCGGGAAATCTATTGTCGCCTAACCCCAAGGGGCTATCTGGTAATGCCTCGTACACACGCATCGATAGTTGGCCGTGAATTTTCGGCCAACGTCCGATCGGCCGATTGTCGGCTTGTTAGTATGATGCTTTCGACAACCGACTCCGACTTTTCGGCCGAACAAAATCTGGTGTGCAGGCTATAAAATTTTTGTTGGCCATCAACAGAACGGCCGATTTTTCCGTCAGTCAGTACAGATTTCGGCAGACAAAAATCTGATGAGCAAGACTGGGCATGCTCAGAGAAGAAAAAACACACGGAAAGTAAACCAGCACATGACATCACTTCTGAAGTTGGTTTTTCTTGGCCGAGAAAATTCATGTGCAGTCTAGAGCACATTTCAATCAACAAAACACAACTCTGGACAAAAGACGGCCGATCGGTCGGCCGATAATCGTTGCGTGCGTACGAGGCTTAAGTGGGCTGAGCATGTTGGTGGAGGTGAAGGAGAAGCACATACCCACTGAATGGATGTCGGATGTACTGCCATCCACTCACCATATATATTAAGCACTAAAAGCACTTTGCAGCAGATTGGACACTTTTTAGTTTTCACTTTGGACTTTCACAATCACTAACATATGCTTTAATTTATTCATCTTTGGGTGTTTGAATTTCACATATTGGAGACATATATATTGTATTTTATTTTATGAACTTATACCCATTTCACATAATGGAATATTATTGAGTCTTTTTTTTTTAAATATATTTATTGGATGGATTCATGAATATTTATTGATGGATTTATAATATCACATATTTATTTATTTATATATTTATATATCAATAATAAAGAAAATTGCTGCGCTAACTGAAATTCAAAGCTTCAAACATACAAACTTCAGAAGTTGGTAATAAAATCCAAATAGAAAAGCTGCTACACAAAATCTGGAATAAAAAACAGATCTAAAAGCAATATAAGAACAATGTAGCGCTAATCATCAGTAAAAAGTTCTCAGAAAGATTAAAAAGTCCATGTAAAGTCCCAATATGATCAGATGAAAAATGTAGCGAATCCGTGATACCACCACCAGACACCCAGTTCACACTGACCCTTACCACATAACGATGATCCCCATGACAGAGATCCCAAATGCCAAAAATAGACTCAGTAGGACTCGATATGTATCCTGGATAATATGCGTCCTTCTCTGGAAGTCTCAGGTCAGTAGTCACAGGTATGTAGGGAATGAAGCACAAAGCAGTATCATAGCGCAGACCATTTATTAACCAGATCAAAATAATAGATTAAAAACACTTACAAGGATCCAATCATAACAAGCATGTAAAGCAGTCCAAATTGTTTCCAAGCATGTTCCGCCACGGCATTCCACCAAAATGATGGCCGCCACGTCTCCTCACTGTGGGCGAGCTTGTCCACTGTAACCGCCCGACGTACGTTTCGTTACACTGAACGTCTTCAAGGGGCCCCTTGAAGACGTTCAGTGTAACGAAACGTACGTCGGGCGGTTACAGTGGACAAGCTCGCCCACAGTGAGGAGACGTGGCGGCCATCATTTTGGTGGAATGCCGTGGCGGAACATGCTTGGAAACAATTTGGACTGCTTTACATGCTTGTTATGATTGGATCCTTGTAAGTGTTTTTAATCTATTATTTTGATCTGGTTAATAAATGGTCTGCGCTATGATACTGCTTTGTGCTTCATTCCCTACATACCTGTGACTACTGACCTGAGACTTCCAGAGAAGGACGCATATTATCCAGGATACATATCGAGTCCTACTGAGTCTATTTTTGGCATTTGGGATCTCTGTCATGGGGATCATCGTTATGTGGTAAGGGTCAGTGTGAACTGGGTGTCTGGTGGTGGTATCACGGATTCGCTACATTTTTCATCTGATCATATTGGGACTTTACATGGACTTTTTAATCTTTCTGAGAACTTTTTACTGATGATTAGCGCTACATTGTTCTTATATATTTATATATCATTTGAGAGCGGCCCCCTACCAAATTCATTATGTACAGTAAACCAAATCATGACCGGTGCTCTGAAAAAAGGGTGAAACAAGTTTGTCTGACGGCGATTCTATCACATGGGAGACAAGCTTTGGTCTCATACCAGGAAAGTTTGTGCCGTGAGCAACAACACAAAGGTCACATAGACAATTAGAAGGTGTTATAAGCTTTGTGCATACTTGTCTTTTCTACTGTTTTGGTTACACCACACACTTTATTAGGTACACCCTGCTAGTAGCCGGTTGGACCTCCTTTTGCCTTCATTCTTGGTGGCATAGATACAACAAGGTGTTGGAAACGTCCCTCAGAGATTTTGCTCCATAGTGACATGATAACATCAGGCAGTTGCTGCAGATTTGTCGGCTGCACATCCATGATGCCAATCTTCTGTTCCACCACATCCCAAAGGTGCTCTATTGCATGAGATGTGGTGAGTGTGGAGGCCATTGGAGGACAGTGATCTCCTTGTCATGGTGAAGAAACCAGGGGTGAGATGATTGGAGCTTTGTGACATGGTGCATTATCCTGCTGGAAGGAGCCATCAGAAGATGGGGACACTGTAGTCATAAAGGGATGGACATGGTCAGCAACAATACTGGGGTTTATACCATGCTCAATTGGTACTAAGAGGTCCAAAGTGTGCCAAGACAATATCCCCCACACCATTACACCACCACCAGCCTGAACCATTACCCCCCCCTCCTCCCCCACACCATTACACCATCAGCCTGAACCATTATCCCCCCTCCTCCCCCACACCATTACACCACCACCAGCCTGAACCATTACCCCCCCCCCCTCACCCACACCATTACACCACCAGCCTGAACCATTACCCCCCCCCCCCTCCTCCACACCATTACACCACCACCACCAGCCTGAACCATTACCCCCTCTCCTCCCCCGCACCATTATACCACCACCACCAGCCTGAACCAAATGGTTTCCACCGTCCGGTCTCTGGAAGGGACCCGCTTACCAGAGAGGGACTAGGCGTGCACCTGACACACTACTATATGTATTTGTTCTCTCAGCATGGTGTATATCTGTTATGGAGACACGTGAGATAATGAGAACGTATCGTTGGGACCTCTAGTCAATGGCATCCCTCTATGAGTTAAACTTGGACTGGTCAGAGGCTGCAGACATGGTGCAGAGGGTGGTCAGAGGCTGCAGACATGGTGCAGGTGGCGGTCTGGTCAGGGGCTGCGGACATGGTGCAGGGGGTGGTCAGAGGCTGCGGACATGGTACAGGGGATGGTCAGAGGCTGCGGACATGTTGCAGGTGGTGGTCTGGTCAGATGCTGCAGACATGGTGCAGTTGGTGGTCTGGTCAGAGGCTGTGGACATGGTGAAGGGGGTGGTCAGAGGTTGTGAACATGGTGCAGTAAGAGGCTGTGGACATGGTGCAGGTGGTGGTCTGGTCAAAGGTTGCGGACATGGTGCAGGGGGTGGTCAGAAGCTGCGGACATGGTGCAGGTGGTGGTCTGGTCAGAGGCTGCAGACATGGTGCAGGGGGTAGTCCGAGGCTGCGGACATGGTGCAGGGGGTGGTCAGAGGCTGCGGATATGGTGCAGGTGGTGGTCTGGTCAGAGTCTGTTCAGAGGCTGCGGACATGGTGCAGGGGGTGGTCTGGTCAAAGGCTGCGGACATGGTGCAGGGGGTGGCCAGAGGCTGCAGACATGGTGCAGGTGGTGGTCTGTTCAGAGGCTGCGGACATGGTGCAGGGGGTGGTCTGGTCAAAGGCTGCGGACATGGTGCAGGGGGTGGTCAGAAGCTGCGGACATGGTGCAGGTGGTGGCCTGGTCAGAGGCTGCAGACATGGTGCAGGGGGTAGTCCGAGGCTGCGGACATGGTGCCGGGGGTGGTCAGAGGCTGCGGACATAGTGCAGGGGGTGGTCCGAGGCTGCGGACATGGTGCAGGGGGTGGTCAGAGGCTGTGGGCATGGTGCAGGGGGCGGTCAGAGGCTGTGGACATGGTGCAGGGGGTGGTCAGAAGCTGCAAACATGGTGCAGGTGGTGGTCAGAAGCTGCGGACGTGGTGGTCTGGTCATGGACTGTGGATATGGTGCAGGGGGTAGTCAGAGGCTGTGGAGTGGTACGAGGTCTGGTCTTACCTGCTGATGTGACAACGAGGCGCCGTTGCTGCGCCGAGACCGAGTGCCTCACTTTCAAAAATGGCGTCAGGTGGCGCCATCACGTCACTGCGCATGCGCCCGCTCTGCCGAGCATGTACGAGCTTTCCAGAGCCCAAGTTGCACTGGCGGCCCGCAGCCATACTGTTTATGGTCGCCGCTGCGAAAGTTTTGCCTTGACAAAAGGGCACTTTGGGCATCAAGGGGCAAAGGGGCAGGTGCTTAAGCACCACCCCCCCCCCCCACTGCACGTGCCTGCTGCCATGGTGCTATATGCTGGGTGTCCAGTGCTCCCCCCAGCCTTTACCTGCCTTCTATCTATCCATTATAATGCATCTGCTCCTACTATGAGGGCTCTCAAAATGTAGAGTTAGGCCTGCAGATAATAGTGGGGTGCTGTGAAGTGGCCCTGCAGCTTACGCATGTATCTGCAAATGTGTGCAAAGAAAGAAAATTTGGTTGGTTGCAGGCTGGCTGGTGGGCTGGGCTAGGAATTTTCTTTGACATGCGTTGCCCCTTCCATGTGCTCCTTGCCGCAAATGCCAGTTATAGGCGGGGGGGGGGGGGGGGCAGTGGCCACTGGTTTGTACTGTTGAGCACCAGCTTGCCTTCTTCCCATACCGCATCCATCTCTTCCCCAGGTAAGTGACGCGCACCCACCTGGCCATTGATATGATGTAAAAGAAAACGGGACTCGTCAGACCAGACGACTTTCTTCCATTGGCTCCCTGACCACCCTGAGCCCCCTGACTGGTCTGTTGCTATGCAGCTCCATACACAAGAAACTGCGATGTCCATTTTTTTTCTGCTTTCAGCTTCGGGGACAACATGTTCACTTGCTGCCTAAAATATCTTACCCACTTTCAGATGCCTTTGTAACAAAAGAATTAATGTTATTCATTTAACCCAGGGCTCTCCAAACTACGGCCCTCCAGTTGTTCCGGAACTACAATTCCCATCATGCCTAGTCATGTCTGTAAATGTCAGAGTTTTACAATGCATTTTATTGAGTGAAATAAGTATTTGACCCCCTTCGCCAAACATGACTTAGTAGTTGGTGGCAAAACCCTTGTTGGCAATCACAGAGGTCAGACGTTTCTTGTAGTTGGCCACCAGGTTTGCACACATCTCAGGAGGGATTTTGTGGCACTTCTCTCCAAGTCATTAGGGTTTCGAGGCTGACGTTTGGTCACTCGAACCTTCGGCTCCCTCCACATAATTTCTATGGGATTAAGATCTGGAGACTGCCTAGGCAACTCCAGGACCTTAATGTGCTTCTTTTAGAGCCACTCCTTTGTTGCCTTGGCCGTGTGTTTTGGGTTATTGCAGTGCTGTATTTTGGCCTAGGCCAACAAGGCCCAGGCCTAGGGCGGCACTTTGCAGGGGGGCAGCAAAGAAGCCGCCCCCCCCTCCACCTGAGACTCTATTGGCCACTGGTTGCTAGAGCCGCCTCTCTCATTCCCCCTCTCTCTCAACCCCCTCACTCTCATCCCCCTCTCTCTCACCGCCCCTCTCTCTCTCACCCCCCTCTCTCTCTCTCACCCCTCCTCTCTTACCCCTCCTCTCTCTCTCTCACCCCTCTTCTCTCTCTCTCACCCTCCCTCTCTCTCTCACACCCATCCTCTCTCTCTCTCCCTCTCATCCCCCCTCTCGCTCTCTCTCTCTCATCCCTCTCTCTCTGTCTCTCTCTCACCCCTCCTCTCTCTCTCTCACCCCTCTTCTCTCTCACCCCTCTTCTCTCTCTCTCTCCCTCCCTCTCTCTCTCCCTCTCATCCCCCCTATCACTCTCTCTCTGTCATCCCCCTCTCTCTGTCTCTCTCTCTCATCCCCCCTCTCGCTCTCTCTCTCATCCCCCTCTCTCTGTCTCTCTCTCTCATCCCCCTCTCTCTGTCTCTCTCTCTCTCTCTCATCCCCCCGTTCTCGCTCTCTCACCCCCCTCTCTCTCTCATCCCCCCTCACCCACCCCCTCTCTCGTGAGATCTCAGGGGTTCATGCTGGGACTTGTAGTGCTTCAATTTTGGATGGAGCCACATCCATTAAAAAAGGAGTGGGGCAAAGTTACATAGGTGGGGGAGGGGGGGGGCGGGCGCCCAATTTTAGTCTTGCCTAGGGCAGCACAAAACCAAAATACGCCACTGGGTCATTGTCATGCTGGAATACCCATCCACGACCCAACTTCAATGCCCTGGCTGAGGGAAGGAGGTTCTCACCCAAGATTTGGCGGGACATGGCCCCGCCCATCATCTGTTTGATGCAGTGAATTTGTCCTGTCCCCTTAGCAGAAAAACACCCCCAAAGCATAATGTCCTCACCTCCATGTTTGGCGGGAGGGATGGTGTTCTTGGGGTCATAGGCAGCATTCCTTTCCTCCAAACACGGCGAGTTGAGCTGATGCCAAAGAGCTCGATTTTGGCCTCATCTGACCACAAAACTTTCACCCAGTTCTCCTCTGAATCATTCAGATGTTCATTAGCAAACATAAGACGGACTGTACATGTGCTTTCCTGAGCATGGGGACCTTGCGGGTGCTGCAGGATTTCAGTCCTTCACGGCGTAGTGTGTTACCAATTGTTTTCTTGGTGACTATGGTCCCAGCTGCCTTGAGATCATTGACAAGATTCTCCCGTGTAGTTCTGGGCTAATTCCTCACCGTTCTCATCATCATTGAAACTCCACGAGGTGAGATCTTCCATGGAGCCCCAGACCGAGGGAGACTGACCGTGATTTTGTGTTTCTTCCATTTGCGAATAATCACACCAGCCGTTGTCACCTTCTAACCAAGCTGCTTGGTGATGGTCTTGTACCCCATTCCAGCCTTGTGTAGGTCTATAATATTGTCCCTGACATCCTCGGACAGCCCTTTGGTCTTGGCCATGGTGGAGAGATTGCAATCTGATTTATTAATTGCTTCTGTGGACAGGTGTCTTCTATACAGGTAACAAGCTGAGATTAGGAGCACTCCCTTTAAGAGAGTGCTCCTAATCTCAGCTTGTTACCTGTATAGAAGACACCTGGGAGCCAGAAATCTTGCTGACTGATAGGGGATCACATACCTATTTCACTCATTAAAATGCAAATCAATTTATAACTTTTTTGAAATGCGTTTTTCTGGATATTTTTGTTGTTATTCTGTCTCTGTCTCCGACCATTAAAATTATAGACTGATCAGTGGGCAAACATACAAAATCAGCAGGGGATCAAATACTTTTTTCCCTCACTGTACCAGCAGTCCGGCCACAGCGCAAGAGGTAGAACACATCTTCCCATGGACACAACGTTAGGCCACAACTCTCTTGGTGGTTCACACACCTGGAGCAGAAACCAGGGAAGCTGAATTTCTGTGGTCCACTGATGGTCCCTCCATTAGGTATTTCTTCAGATTTATTGATGATGGGGAACACCAGATGGGGATCTGTTGGCATCTCCTCACAACTGAAGAAATACCAGGTTCATTTCCAGAACAACAGCCTACTGGCAGCCAGAAGATGATTTGGTCGCTCCATAGACGTCTGTCACTAAAACGTCTTCCTTGCCTTCTACAGAGAATTGTATAAGAAGGAATTCCCACCATTCTGATAGCTTTGGACTGACCAAGGAGAGCCCAGATGATCTGTATGATCTCTTTCTACTCAACCAGATCTTCTGTCCCTGAGACTGATTTTCTTTCCTACTTTTCAGTTGCTGGCTTTAACAGTATGGCTAGAGAAGCCAAAGTTCTCTTCTAGTAGAGCGTGGTCTCCCAGAGATGACTGTTTAAGGCATGCCATGGGCTTGTAAGCCTTCTTTCCCCTGAGTTTATCACTGCACTTGGAAAGCCTTTTTGGTGTGAGGCTCTCAGTCTTGGACACTTTTGGTTGTTGGGTTCCCTAGCTTTTCTCCAGTATTGCATGGACTAACATTAAGCACTGAGTACCATCAAAGGCCAATCCTGTCCCTTATTCCCTGTTTAGCACCATTTAACCAAGGTGTCATCCACATTTTTACTCCCATTAGGTTTATCTTGAATATAAACCTGGTGCATTCAGTGCTTCAGGATCCCCTCTTTGAACCACTATGTGAGGTCCCTCTTGTAAAATTGTCTCCAAAGGTGGCCTTCCTCCATGCCATCACCACCCTGGGGGATTAAGAACAGGCTTCCTGGTGTTTGAAGTCCACCTTTCAGATTTTTTAAAAGGAGAAGGTTATCTTAGGACCTTGGCTGTCCCGCTTTCCTCAGGTCACGTCCTTTTACCGTTCAAGCCATCTCCGTCTCCCTTACATCCATGGAAGATTGCTCTCTAGATCTGATCAGAGAGCCTATCTACTCAGGGGAGGGATAGTCTGAAGGACGGAGGGGATTGGCTTTTTGGGGCATTATTAGCAAGATGCTGTATGTTGGTTTGGTGGTCCTGAGTGGAGATATTTCAACAGAATGGGACCCATAGTCAGTGGCACAAGCTAGCCGGAGTGTTATTTAGCTACGTGTTCTCTGTTAGTCTTCCACCACTGACTTCTTTGTGACTCTGAGGCATCATGAGAACATATTCTGAGGGCCACGAATAGAGCTGATGTTGGGAGATGTGAAGGTGTGTCACGATAAACCATATCCTTTAAAACTTCCAACTTTCACCATGCCCACCACCCACGCACCATGGCACGCTTTGCATAGCACACATTTTTTTAGTCAACAGAAAAATACCCTACTATGAAATGGCCACTTGGTTGTAGTTGGACCCTTCTTGGTTGTAGTTGGACCCCTCTTTGTTGTAGTTGGACCCCTCTTTGTTGTAGTTGGACCCCTCTTTGTTGTAGTTGGACTAATCTTGGTTGTAGTTGGACCCATCTCGGTGGTTGTAATTGGACCACTTTTGGTTGTAGTTGGACCACTTTTGGTTGTAGCTGGACCACTCCTGGTTGTAGTTGGACCCCCCTTGGTTGTAGTTGGACCATTTTTGATTGTAGCTGGACCACTCCTGGTTGTAGTTAGACCCTCTTGGTTGGAGTTGGACAACTTCTGGTTGTAGTTGGACCACTCTCGGTTGTAGTTGGACCTTCTTGGTTATAGTTGGACCTTCTTGGTTGTAGTTGGACCACTCTCGGTTGTAGTTGGACCTTCTTGGTTGTAGTTGGACCTTCTTGGCTGTAGTTGGACCACTCTTGGTTGTAGTTGGACCTTCTTGGTTGTAGTTGGACCCCTCTTGGTTGTAGCTGGACCACTCCTGGTTGTAGTTGGACCCCTCTTGGTTGTAGTTGGACCATTTTTGATTGTAGCTGGACCACTCCTGGTTGTAGCTGGACCACTCCTGGTTGTAGTTGGATCCCTCTTGCTTGTAGTTGGACCCTTCTTGGTTGTAGTTGGACCCCTCTTTGTTGTAGTTGGACTACTCTTGGTTGTAGTTGGACCCATCTCGGTGGTTGTAATTGGACCACTTTTGGTTGTAGTTGGACCACTCTCGGTTGTAATTGGACCACTTTTGGTTGTAGTTGGACCACTCTCGGTTGTAATTGGACCACTTTTGGTTGTAGTTGGACCACTCTCGGTTGTAATTGGACCACTCTCGGTTGTAGTTGGACCTTCTTGGTTGTAGTTGGACCACTCTTGGTTGTACTTGGACCCTCTTGATTGTAGTTGGACCACTTCTGGTTGTAGTTGGATCACTTTTGTTGTAGTTGGACCACTTCTGGTTGTAGTTGGACCGCTCTTGATTGTAGTTGGACCCCCTCTTGGTTGTAGCTGGGCCACTCCAAGCCCTCCTCTACTGCTTTTTGGAAGATGGACTACCTGTTTGTCATTCCAAAAGTTCCACGAAAGGGATCTCGGGAGTTCAGCTCAAACATCTTCCACTTGAGTCAACAGATCATATTTATTCTCTTGAGGAACAGTTGTGAGCACATCCTTGGTTTTTGGCATCAAGTATCTCATTTATTTTAGGTTGCTGGTCCTCTGTCCACACTATCACCGAGTCATATTCATGTTTCAGCATTAGACCGTGAGGTCCTACAGGCGATGGAGTGATTTGACATCATGTTCTTTGAGGGTTACCCATGGCTTGTGTTTGCCTGCCTGACTTTTTTGGACTAACATTGGTGGTCCACGGGAAGAAGACAGCGTCCTCACTGGGAGGAAAAGGGATTTGTACTGACTTTTAGATCTGTTCCTCTACCAGTTCATTGAGGAACATTTGTTCACTGCTTCCCACTCCTGAGCTCAATAGTGGTGAGCATAGGCCGGGCTGGGACAAGCGGTGGGCAGGAGGGTCAGCTGCCCGGGGTGGAGTGAAGCAAGGGAGCAAGGAATGAACGCAGGTTGGTACACCCATTCTAAAGCATGTATTAACAGTGGGGGAGGGGTGCGCAATTCCAGATTTCTGTCCTGGGCACTGGACGACGCTGGGTATAGGTGCCCTCTGTAAGAAGGTGAACACCAGGCAAAGCAAAAAATGCAGCGTCTTCTAGTGGCCATACACTGCATGTACAGGACAGGTTTGCAGTCAAATACTGCAAACGGTTATGGGTGGGGTAGTAGGTGGAGTCCTCTACTGCAAACAGTTATGGATGGAGTAGTAGACGGAGTCCTATACTGCAAACAGTTATGGATGGAGTAGTAGACGGAGTCCTATACTGCAAACAGTTACGGGGGGGGGGGGTAGTTGGTGGAGTCATATACTGCAAACAGTTATGGGTGGAGTAGTAGGTGGAGTCCTATACTGCAAACAGTTATGGATGGGGTAGTAGGTGGAGTCATATACTGCAAACAGTTATGGGTGGAGTAGTAGGTGGAGTCATATACTGCAAACAGTTATGGGTGGAGTAGTAGGTGGAGTCATATACTGCAAACAGTTATGGGTGGAGTAGTAGGTGGGGTCATATACTGCAAACAGTTATAGGCGGGGAAGTAGGGGGAGTCATATACTGCAAACAGTTATGGGTGGGGTAGTAGGTTTAGTCATATACTACAAACAGTTATGGGTGGAGTAGTAGGTGGAGTTCTATACTGCAAACAGTTATGGATGGAGTAGTAGACGGAGTCCTATACTGCAAACAGTTATGGATGGAGTAGTAGACGGAGTCCTATACTGCAAACAGTTACGGGGGGGGGGTAGTTGGTGGAGTCATATACTGCAAACAGTTATGGGTGGAGTAGTAGGTGGAGTCCTATACTGCAAACAGTTATGGGTGGAGTAGTAGGTGGAGTCCTATACTGCAAACAGTTATGGATGGGGTAGGAGGTGGAGTCATATACTGCAAACAGTTATGGGTGGAGTAGTAGGTGGAGTCATATACTGCAAACAGTTATGGGTGGAGTAGTAGGTGGAGTCATATACTGCAAACAGTTATGGGTGGAGTAGTAGGTGGGGTCATATACTGCAAACAGTTATAGGCGGGGAAGTAGGCGGAGTCATATACTGCAAACAGTTATGGGTGGGGTAGTAGGTTTAGTCATATACTACAAACAGTTATGGGTGGAGTAGTAGGTGGAGTCCTATACTGCAAACAGTGATGGATGGGGTAGTAGGTGGAGTCATATACTACAAACAGTTATGGGTGGAGTAGTAGGTGGAGTCATATACTGCAAACAGTTATGGGTGGAGTAGTAGGTGGAGTCCTATACTGCAAACAGTTATGGATGGGGTAGTAGGTGGAGTCATATACTGCAAACAGTTATGGGTGGGGTAGTAGGCGGAGTCATATACTGCAACAGTTATGGGTGGAGTAGTAGGCGGAGTCATATACTGCAAACAGTTATGGGTGGGATAATAGGCGGAGTCCTATACTGCAAACAGTTATGGGTGGGGTAGTAGGTGGAGTCATATACTGCAAACAGTTATGGGTGGGGTAGTAGGTGGAGTCATATACTGCAAACAGTTATGGGTGGGGTAGTAGGTGGAGTCCTATACTGCAAACAGTTATGGGTGGAGTAGTAGACGGAGTCCTATACTGCAAATAGTTACAGGGGGGGGGGAGTAGTTGGTGGAGTCATATACTGCAAACAGTTATGGGTGGAGTAGTAGGTTTAGTCCTATACTGCAAACAGTTATGGCAGGGGTAGTAGGTGGAGTCATATACTGCAAACAGTTATGGGTGGAGTAGTAGGTTTAGTCCTGTACTGCAAACAGTTATGGCAGGGGTAGTAGGTGGAGTCATATACTGCAACAGTTATGGGTGGAGTAGTAGGTGGAGTCATATACTGCAAACAGTTATGGGTGGGCTAGTAGGTGGAGTCCTATACTGCAAACAGTTATGGATGGGGTAGTAGGTGGAGTCATATACTGCAAACAGTTATGGGTGGGGTAGTAGGTTTAGTCATATACTACAAACAGTTATGGGTGGAGTAGTAGGTGGAGTCCTATACTGCAAACAGTTATGGATGGAGTAGTAGACGGAGTCCTATACTGCAAACAGTTATGGGTGGAGTAGTAGGCGGAGTCATATACTGCAAACAGTTATGGGTGGAGTAGTAGGTGGAGTCCTATACTGCAAACAGTTATGGGTGGAGTAGTAGGTGGAGTCCTATACTGCAAACAGTTATGGATGGGGTAGGAGGTGGAGTCATATACTGCAAACAGTTATGGGTGGAGTAGTAGGTGGAGTCATATACTGCAAACAGTTATGGGTGGAGTAGTAGGTGGAGTCATATACTGCAAACAGTTATGGGTGGAGTAGTAGGTGGGGTCATATACTGCAAACAGTTATAGGCGGGGAAGTAGGCGGAGTCATATACTGCAAACAGTTATGGGTGGGGTAGTAGGTTTAGTCATATACTACAAACAGTTATGGGTGGAGTAGTAGGTGGAGTCATATACTGCAAACAGTTATGGGTGGAGTAGTAGGTGGAGTCCTATACTGCAAACAGTTATGGATGGGGTAGTAGGTGGAGTCATATACTGCAAACAGTTATGGGTGGGGTAGTAGGCGGAGTCATATACTGCAACAGTTATGGGTGGAGTAGTAGGCGGAGTCATATACTGCAAACAGTTATGGGTGGGATAATAGGCGGAGTCCTATACTGCAAACAGTTATGGGTGGGGTAGTAGGTGGAGTCCTATACTGCAAACAGTTATGGGTGGAGTAGTAGACGGAGTCCTATACTGCAAATAGTTACAGGGGGGGGGGAGTAGTTGGTGGAGTCATATACTGCAAACAGTTATGGGTGGAGTAGTAGATGGAGTCATATACTGCAAACAGTTATGGGTGGAGTAGTAGATGGAGTCATATACTGCAAACAGTTATGGCAGGGGTAGTAGGTGGAGTCATATACTGCAACAGTTATGGGTGGAGTAGTAGGCGGAGTCATATACTGCAAACAGTTATGGGTGGAGTAGTAGGTTTAGTCCTGTACTGCAAACAGTTATGGGTGGAGTAGTAGGTGGAGTCATATACTGCAACAGTTATGGGTGGAGTAGTAGGTGGAGTCATATACTGCAACAGTTATGGGTGGAGTAGTAGGCAGAGTCATATACTGCAAACAGTTATGGGTGGGGTAGTAGGTGGAGTCATATACTGCAAACAGTTATGGGTGGGATAATAGGCGGAGTCATATACTGCAACAGTTATGGGTGGAGTAGTAGGTGGAGTCATATACTGCAAAAAGTTATGGGTGGAGTAGTAGGTGGAGTCATATACTGCAAACAGTTATGGGTGGAGTAGTAGGTGGAGTCATATACTGCAAACAGTTATGGGTGGAGTAGTAGGTGGAGTCATATACTGCAAACAGTTATGGGTGGGGTAGTAGGTGGAGTCATATACTCCAAACAGTTATGGGTGGAGTAGTAGGTTTAGTCCTATACTGCAACAGTTATGGGTGGGGTAGTAGGCGGAGTCATATACTGCAAACAGTTATGGGTGGGATAATAGGCGGAGTCATATACTGCAAACAGTTATGGGTGGAGTAGTAGGCGGAGTCATATACTGCAAACAGTTATGGGTGGGGTAGTAGGTGGAGTCATATACTGCAACAGTTATGGGTGGAGTAGTAGGCGGAGTCATATACTGCAAACAGTTATGGGTGGGATAATAGGCGGAGTCATATACTGCAAACAGTTATGGGTGGAGTAGTAGGTGGAGTCATATACTGCAAACAGTTATGGGTGGGATAATAGGCGGAGTCATATACTGCAAACAGTTATGGGAGTCATATACTGCAAACAGTTATGGGTGGAGTAGTAGGTGGAGTCATATACTGCAAACAGTTATGGGTGGGGTAGTAGGCGGAGTCATATACTGCAAACAGTTATGGGTGGGATAATAGGCGGAGTCATATACTGCAAACAGTTATGGGTGGGATAATAGGCG
>NC_138769.1:739568562-739771062 GCF_965119305.1 Pelophylax lessonae | reverse complement strand
ATATATATAGGGGGTTCCCTGGGTGGTGTGTATATAGATATATATATAGGGGGTCCCCCGGGTGGTATCTATGGGGGGGGTCAGATGTCCCCCTGCAGTCGCTGGGTCCTCCGGGTGGAGCCGCTCTCCCCTCCCCCCGCTCTCCTCTCTCAGCGCCCTCTAGCGCCCCCTGAGCAGATCGGACGGTCCGGCGGCGGCGGTTACATTGTATCCTCCCAGAGATCCTCCCCCGGTAGTTCGGTCGGTCGGTGGGTCGGGGCACTCAGCGCCTCCCCGGGTGGCAGAGGAAGTGTGTGGGCGGCCATGAGACCCTAAGGAGGTGGGGGAGGGGATCCCTGGCAGTGCCCCCCGGACACCCGGCTGCCTCCCGCCTTTGTTTTGCACAACTTTGGGGAAAGTTTAGTAAATAGAAGAAGGGTGGGGGAGGGGAATCCGGTGCCAGGAGGGGGGGCATACCCCATCCGGATCCTTCCCTGGGATCAGACATACTCCAATTGGACCCTTTGCTGGGATCAGACATACTCCAATTGGACCCTTTGCTGGGATCAGACATACTCCAATTGGATCTATCCCTGGGATCAGATTGGATCCTTCCCTTGGATCAGACATACTCCAACTGGATCTTTCCCAAGGATCAGACGTACTTCAACTGGACCCTTATCTGGGATCAGACATACTCCAATTGGATCTATCCCTGGGATCAGACAAACTCCAACTGGATCCTTCCTTCAGATCATACAAACTCCATCTGAATCTATCCCTGGGATCAGACATACTCCATCAGGATCCTTCCCTGAAATCTGACATACTCCAATTGGATCTGTCCCTGGGATCTGACACCCCATCATTCTGGACCCTTCCTTGGGATTGTACATTGTCTATAGGGATCCTTCTCTGGGATCATACATACTCCAACTGGACACATAACAGGCATCTGACATTCCCTATCTGGACCCTTTCCTAGGATCAGACATACTCCATCCAGATCTTTCCCTGGGATCTGACATCCCCCATCTGGACCCTTCCTTGGGGGTCTAACCTACCCCTTTCCTGGGATCTGACCCTCTTTATCTGGACATTTTCCAAGGATTGCACAAACTCCATCCAGATCTTTCCTTGGGTTCTGACATACTCTTCCAAAGGATCCTACATACTCCAATTGGATCTATCCCTGGGATCAGACATACCCCATATGCACCCTTCTCTGGAGTCATACATTCTCCATCTGGGCCCTTCCCAAGGGTCTAACCTACCCCTTTCCTGGTATCTGACATACTCCATCTGGACCCTTCCCAAGGATCTGATATTCTCCAATTGGATCTATCCCTGGGGCCATACATACTCCAATTGGATCTCTCCCTGACATCTGATATCCTCTACTTGGATCCTTCCCTGGGATTTCATTCTCCATCTGGACCCTTCCCTGGGATCTGACATACTCCAATTGGATCTATCCCTGCAGCCATACATACTCCAATTTGGATCTCTCCCTGAAATCTCATATCCTCTATCCGGACCCCTCCCTAGGATCTGCCATACTCCAATTGGATCTATCCCTGGGATCTGACATACTTAATCTGGACCCTTCCCTGGGATTTCCCTTTGCGGGAAGATGGCGTCCAGCGTGTCTGGTGCTGCCCAGGGGGGTGCTGGGAACATGGCCCTCCCCTGGTATCACCGGGACCTGAGCCGAGCGGCGGCCGAGGAGCTCCTGGCCAAGGCTGGTCGGGACGGAAGCTTCCTGGTGAGGGACAGCGAGAGTGTCAGCGGGGCGTACGCCCTCTGTGTCCTGTAAGTATAAAACCCTCAGGCCTGAGCCTTCACTGTCAGCTTGCTGACCCCCCTCCCCCCCTTCCAGGTTTTGCTATTCGCCACTAGAGACGGGCGAATTGGCTTCACCGTCAGACCGCGAATTTGGCGAATCTCTAGTGAATCTCGGCCCATTGCGTGTCTACGATCGGAATACGTCCCACTGGCAGCCCTATTGGTTGGTGTGGTGACCGATCCTCGGACATGGAGCGCTGAATTGGGCGGGCTGCCCTACGCGTTCCGTCAGATCGGAAACTCGCGACTCGCCAGATTCGAGGAGGTTCGCCGAAATAGTAAAAAACGATTCGCTCGTCTCAGGACGCGGCAGAAGTCTGGCCTGCTGGTGGGAAGTTGTTTATTATTATTATTATTACATTTTATCTTCTCTGTGTTATTATTATTATTATTATTATTACATTGTATCTTTTCTGTGTTATTATTATCACAGAGAAGATACAATGTAGTAATAATACTATCTTCTCTGTGTTGTTGTTGTTATTATTATTATTATTATTATTGTTATTATTATTATTAACACAGAGAAGATATTATTATTATTATTGTTGTTATTATTACATTGTATCTTCTCTGTGATGATGATGATAACACAGAGAAGATACAATGTAGTAGTAATATTGATGATGATATTATTATAACAGTAATAATAATATTACTACTACATTGTATCTTCTCTGTTATAATTATTAATACATTGTATCTTCTCTGTTATAATTATTAATACATTGTATCTTCTCTGCGTTATCATCATCATCATCATCATCATCCTCATCATCACAGAGAAGATGCAATTTAGTAATAATAATAATAATACAGAGAAGATGATAATAATAATAATAATATCTTCTCTGTATTATTATTATTACTACATTGTATCTTCTCTGTATTATTATTATTATTATTATCATCTTCTCTGTATTATTATTATTATTATTATTATTATTATTATTATTATTACTACATTGTATCTTCTCTGTGATGATGATGATATTATTATTAAGAAAGATACAATGTGGTAGTAATATTAATAATATTACTACTACATTGTATCTTCTATTATTATTATTATTATTATTATTATTATTATTATTATTATTAATACATTGTATCTTCTCTGTGTTATCATCATCGCCATCACAGAGAAGATACAATGTAATAATAATAATATTGTCTGTGTTATTATTATTAATAATAATACAGAGAAGTTATTATTATTATTACTACATTGTATCTTCTCTGAGTTATTATTATTATTAATAATAGAAATAATAATAACAACACAGAGAAGATACAATGTAGTAGTAATAATATTAATAATAATATATTCTCTGTGTTATTAGTATTATTATTATTATTATTAGTTTTAGTATTAGTTTTAGTATTATTAGTTTTGTTTTTGTTTGTTACTATTTTTGTTACTTTGTATCTTTTCTGTTTATTTTCTTCTTCCTACCATTATTATTACAGTTTCTTATAATGTCTGTCAAGCCAATTCCATTTTTTCTTCTTTCCTTTGGATGGCGCTGCAAAGTATTAGAACCCCCTGGGACCCTGTAAGTCCCGATTCACACATATGTAATGTCAGACATCGCATACGACTCGCAGCGCACTGCGCTAAACAAACCGGCGCTTTGTTTAGGCGGGTGGTAAAATCATGGCTCAACAGCCTGCCTATACCACCCCCCTGACCATCCATGTGAACGAGCCCTTGGAGAGGTTTCCCCCTCATTTCCTGTCCTGCTGACAACGTTTTACCAGACAAGAAGTGATGGGAATTCTACACCACAGACAGATCTAAACATCCTAGCGGGGTTCTACCATTTTCTTACACTCCCTGGTTCACTAAAGATGTCACTAACAGAGCCCCCCTCTACTTTCATTTCTGGTAAAATGTCACCACAACAGAACAGAAAGTGAGGGGAAATCTCCCTAATGGAGCCCCTGATAGGCAGTAGATCTGTTATTTTCCTGTAACGGGCCAAGCTGGCCAGAAAAAGTAAAAGTTACTGGGGTGGGACAAACCATATGACATTGCCAGGGGTGGGATGATTTTACCGCCTGCCTAAACAAAGAGGTGCAGCTGCTCAGATCTTAACACCCCTGAGCAGCTGCACCGCTTTGTTTAGACGGGCGGTAAAATCATGGCTCAACAGCCTGCCTATACCACCCCCCTGACTATCCATGTGAACGAGCCCTTGGAGAGGTTTCCCCCTCATTTCCTGTCCTGCTGACAACGTTTTACCAGACAAGAAATGATGGGAATTCTACACCACAGACAGATCTAAACATCCTAGCCGGGTTCTACCATTTTCTTACACTCCCTGGTTCACTAAAGATGTCACTAACAGAGCCCCCTCTATTTTCCTGTCTGGTAAAACGTCACCACAACAGGAAGTGAGTGGAAATTTCTTTAATGGAGCCCCTGATAGCATTAAGGAGTACAACTATAGGCAGTAGACCTGTTATTTTCCCTGTTTCCTGTAACGGGCCAAGCTGGCCAGAAAAAGTAAAAGTTACCGGGGATGGGACAAACCATATAATATCGCCAGGGGTGTATTTTAGTATATAATAAAAAACCTGAAAGTGTGTTAACTGGAGTTGGGATTTAATTTGTTTGTCATTTGTATGAATTCCACCTTGTGCAGCTGGTGACAACGCTGCTGTGTGATTTCTAGAGTGGGCAGCGGTGTCACCTTGTTAGAGGAAGTGGAACAATACTTCTACTGGCAGGACCAACAGAGGTAACACAATTACATTACAGAGGGGGCTCAGAAAGAAACAATGCCACTGATAGATTGGTGAGAGACGGTATTTTTCATTGTGGCCGGAGTTCTCCTTTAACCAGTGAGAATGGATGTGCACGCTGTGTGGACCTGTCCGGGGAGATCTATGGGAGCTCTATCTACGGGAGCTCTATCTACGGGAGCTCTATCTACGGGAGCTCTATCTACGGGAGCTCTATCTACGGGAGCTCTATCTACGGGAGCTCTATCTACGGGAGCTCTATCTACGGGAGCTCTATCTACGGGAGCTCTATCTACGGGCGCTCTATCTACGGGAGCTCTATCTACGGGAGCTCTATCTACGGGAGTTCTATCTACGGGCGCTCTATCTACGGGCGCTCTATCTACGGGAGTTCTATCTACGGGAGTTCTATCTACGGGAGCTCTATCTACGGGAGCTCTATCTACGGGAGCTCTATCTACGGGAGTTCTATCTACGGGAGTTCTATCTACGGGAGCTCTATCTACGGGAGCTCTATCTACGGGAGCTCTATCTACGGGAGTTCTATCTACGGGAGCTCTATCTACGGGAGCTCTATCTACGGGAGCTCTATCTACGGGAGTTCTATCTACGGGAGTTCTATCTACGGGCACTCTATCTACGGGCGCTCTATCTACGGGCGCTCTATCTACGGGCGCTCTATCTACGGGCGCTCTATCTACGGGAGCTCTATCTACGGGAGCTCTATCTACGGGAGTTCTATCTACGGGCGCTCTATCTACGGGCGCTCTATCTACGGGCGCTCTATCTACGGGCGCTCTATCTACGGGCGCTCTATCTACGGGCGCTCTATCTACGGGCGCTCTATCTACGGGAGCTCTATCTACGGGAGCTCTATCTACGGGCGCTCTATCTACGGGCGCTCTATGTATGGGAGCTCTATGGCAGATCCCGCCCACCTCTGTCCCCACAGCTGGTGTGCCCATGGAGAAGATTCCCCCTCACTTCCTGTCCTGGGCATTACACAATCTGTAGGCTCAGTGAGTCATCCTTGGCTCTGGTATCTGATGTGTTGTGCACTCAGGAGCTGGGAGACAGTATGGGGATGCGGTGTGACATTGAGCTGTCTGGAGTCTTGTGCGGTGTGACAGTGAGCTGTCGGGAGTCTTGTGCGGTGTGACATTGAGCTGTCGGGAGTCTTGTGTGGTGTGACAGTGAGTTGTGTGGAGTCTTGTGCGGTGTGACATTGAGCTGTCTGGAGTCTTGTGCGGTGTGACAGTGAGCTGTCGGGAGTCTTGTGTGGTGTGACAGTGAGTTGTGTGGAGTCTTGTGCAGTGTGACAGTGAGCTGTCTGGAGTCTTGTGCGGTGTGACAGTGAGCTGTCGGGAGTCTTGTGCGGTATGACAGTGAGCTGTCGGGAGTCTTGTGCGGTGTGACAGTGAGCTGTCGGGAGTCTTGTGCGGTGTGACAGTGAGCTGTCGGGAGTCTTGTGCGGTGTGACATTGAGCTGTCTGGAGTCTTGTGCGGTGTGACAGTGAGCTGTCGGGAGTCTTGTGTGGTGTGACAGTGAGTTGTGTGGAGTATTGTGCGGTGTGACATTGAGCTGTCTGGAGTCTTGTGCGGTGTGACAGTGAGCTGTCGGGAGTCTTGTGTGGTGTGACAGTGAGTTGTGTGGAGTCTTGTGCGGTATGACAGTGAGCTGTCGGTAGTCTTGTGCAGTGTGACATTGAGCTGTCTGGAGTCTTGTGCGGTGTGACAATGAACTGTTGGGAGTCTTGTGCGGTGTGACAGTGAGCTGTGTGGAGTCTTGTGCGGTGTGACATTAAACTGTCGGGAGTCTTGTGCGGTGTGACATTGAGCTGTCGGGAGTCTTGTGTGGTGTGACAGTGAGTTGTGTGGAGTCTTGTGCGGTATGACAGTGAGCTGTCGGTAGTCTTGTGCAGTGTGACATTGAGCTGTCTGGAGTCTTGTGCGGTGTGACAATGAACTGTTGGGAGTCTTGTGCGGTGTGACAGTGAGCTGTGTGGAGTCTTGTGCGGTGTGACATTAAACTGTCGGGAGTCTTGTGCGGTGTGACATTGAGCTGTCGGGAGTCTTGTGCGGTGTGACATTGAGTTGTGTGGAGTCTTGTGCAGTGTGACATTGAGCTGTCTGGAGTCTTGTGCGGTGTGACATTGAACTGTCGGGAGTCTTGTGCGGTGTGACATTGAGCTGTCGGGAGTCTTGTGCGGTGTGACATTGAACTGTCGGGAGTCTTGTGCGGTGTGACATTGAATTGTCGGGAGTCTTGTGCGGTGTGACATTGAACTGTCGGGGGAGCCTTGTGCGGTGTGACATTGAGCTGTCGGGAGTCTTGTGCGGTGTGACATTGAGCTGTCGGGAGTCTTGTGCGGTGTGACATTGAGCTGTCGGGAGTCTTGTGCGGTGTGACAGTGAACTGTCGGGAGCCTTGTGCGGTGTGACATTGAACTGTCGGGAGTCTTGTGCGGTGTGACATTGAGCTGTCGGGAGTCTTGTGCGGTGTGACAGTGAACTGTCGGGAGTCTTGTGCGGTGTGACATTGAACTGTCAGAAGTCTTGTGCGGTGTGACATTGAACTGTCGGGAGTCTTGTGCGGTGTGACAGCTCTCTGGGTGTTCTATACAGTGATCTGGTTGCGATGTGGGCGGAGTTCCCTGGTGTCCCGGGAATGACTCGGCACAGGAAGTGCGGCACATCCTCGGCTGAGCGGTAAATCTGGACTCCCTCCGCAGCCAAGTTGTGGGTTTCCTGTTGGGGGGCGGAGTGATCTTTTGTACACCGCCGCCTTCCTGTCACAGCGCAGAGATCACTGCCAGCCGAGGAAGTCTCTGATTGGTCATCCATGAGCCTCTCTGCTGACTGCGATGATAAAATGTATCCAATATACAGTATCTCACAAAAGTAAGTACACCCCTCACATTTCTGTAAATATTTTATTCTATCTTTTCATGTGACAACACTGAAGAAATGAGACTTTGCTACAATGTAAAGTAGTGAGTGTACAGCTTGTATAACAGTGTAAATTTACTGTCCCCTCAAAATAACTCAACACACAGCCATTAATGTCTAAACTGCTGGCAACAAAAGTGAGTACACCCCTAAGTGACAATGTCCAAATTGGGTCCAATTAGCCATTTTCCCTCCCCGGTGTCATGTGACTCGTTAGTGTTACAAGGTCTCAGGTGTGAATGGGGGGCAGGTGTGTTACATTTTGTGTTATCGCTCTCACTCTCTCATACTGGTCACTGGAAGTTCAACATGGCAAAGAACTCTCTGAGGATCTGAAAATAAGAATTGTTGCTCTACATAAAGATGGCCTAGGCTATAAGAAGATTTCCAAGACCCTGAAACTGAGCTGCAGCACGGTGGCCAAGACCATACAGCGGTGTAACAGGACAACTTCCACTCAGAACAGGCCTCACCATGGTCCACCAAAGTAGCTCAGTGCACGTGCTCGGTGTCATATCCAGAGATTGTCTTTGGGAAATAGACGTATGAGTACGGCCAGCATTGCTGCAGAGGTTGAAGGGGTGGGGGAGGGGTCAGCCTGTCAGTGCTCAGACGATACGCCGCACACTGCATCAAATTGGTCTGCATGGCTGTCATCCCAGAAGGAAGCCTCTTCTAAAGATGATGCACAAGAAAGCCTGCAAACAGTTTGCTGAAGACAAGCAGACTAAGGACATGGATTACTGGAACTATCTCCTGTGCTCTGATGGAACCAAGATAAAATTATTTGGTACAGATGGTGTCAGGCGTGTGTGGTGGCAACCAGGTGAGGAGTACAAAGACAAGTGTGTCTTCCTACAGTCAAGCATGGTGGTGGGAGTGTCATGGTCTGGGGCTGCATGAGTGCTGCCGACACTGGGGAGCTGCAGTTCATTGAGGGAACCATGAATGCCAACATGTACTGTGACATACTGAAGCAGAGCATGATCCCCTCCCTTCAGAGACTGGGCCGCAGGGCAGTATTCCAACATAACGACTCCAAAGACCTCCAAGATGACCACTGCCTTGCTAAAGAAGCTGAGGGTAAAGGTGATGGACTGGCCAAGCATGTCTCCAGACCTAAACCCTATTGACCATCTGTGGGGCATCCTCAAACAGAAGGTGGAGGAGCGCAAGGTCTCTAACATCCACCAGCTCTGTGATGTCATCATGGAGGAGGGGAAGAGGACTCCATTGGCAACCTGTGAAGCTCTGGTGAACTCCATGCCCAAGAGGGTTAAGGCAGTGCTGGAAAATAATGGCGGCCACATAAAATTTTGACTTTTTCTGCCCAATTTGGACATTGTCACTTAGGGGTGTACTCACTTTTGTTACCAGCGGTTTAGACATTAATGGCTGTGTGTTGAGTAATTTTGAGGGGACAGCAAATTTACACTGTTATACAAGCTGTACACTCACTACTTTACATTGTAGCAAAGTGTCATTTCTTCAGTGTTGTCACATGAAAAGGTAGAATAAAATATTTACAGAAATGTGAGGGGTGTACTTACTTTTGTGAGATATTGTAAATGTCACATTTGGTTACATTCATTTGTTTTCCTGTATTTTCCCCCCTAGTGATCCCGCCAGTAACACACTTCCTGTCCTCGGGTGACAACGCTCACTCTATTGTGTGTATGGAGGGGCAGTGTTGTCACCCGAGGACTATTATAACCCTTGCTGCACACTTAGCAGTGTAACAAAGCCTCATATTAGTATACAGTGAGGGGGAAAAAGTATGTGGCCCCCCTGATGATTTTGTACGTTTGCCCACTGACAAAGAAATGATCAGTCTGTAATTTTATTGGTCGGTTTATTTTACCAGTGAGAGACGGGATAACAACAAAAATATCCAGAAAAACGCAGTTCAAAAAAGTCATAAATTGATTTGGATTTTAATGAGTGAAATAAGTATGTGATCCCCTATCAGTCAGCAAGATTTCTGGCTCCCAGGTGTCTTCTATACAGGTAACAAGCTGAGAATAGGAGCACTCTCTTAAAGCGAGTGCTCCTAATCTCAGCTTGTCACCCGTATAAAAGACACCTGTCCACAGAAGCAATCAATCAGATTCCAATCTCTCCACCATGGCCAAGACCAAAGAGCTGTCCAAGGATGTCAGGGAGAAGATTGTAGACCTACACAAGGCTGGAATGGGCTACAAGACCCTTGGTGAGAGGGTGACAACAGTTGGTGCGATTATTCACAAAAAGAAGAAACGCGTATAGCAGGTTTTCCAGGCATTGAGCTTGATGTGGGTCTGTCATCGTTATCGGTTACCTCTCCAGCCAATGTGAGCTGCGACCCCGGGTGTGAGAACTGAGACAGTGACAACTCCGGCATCTTGGTTTTGTGGTTTTATTGTAATTAAGGGGACGGGAGAAGGGAATTAGTGGGATACTCCTTTGGCTCGACTACGTACAATTCTGGGACTTCTATGGCACAAATGCCCGTTAGCGCTGTCTTGACGCCAGCCGACGCTCACTGATGCTTAGAACACACTGTAACTTGAAAGAAGTGCTGAATCCTCGACTTTAAGTCCAGAAGCCTCAGGACTGTATAATATGTATCTGCTGACACTGCTGCACTGCAAAGTCACTGACTACTGCCTCCAGCCTTGCACTGGCTTGAGGAAGCTTGTTGTGAATTCCTGTATGGCTGCAACTCTCAACTGGTACTTTGTACAATTCAGGGCCCAAACTGCAGATGCCCCCTTTAACCTTTAGCTCTTCAGGGTCCACTGACTATGTATCCCCTCTGTTACCTCAGGGTCCTCAACCTAGGTACCCCCTTTACAGCTAGCTGACACTGGATCCCAGAACCTCTTCCGGAGTGGTCCCCTCTAACCCAGGGCCGGTGCAAAGATTTTTGCCGCCCTAGGCAAAATAAAAATTGCCCCCCCCCCCCCATATGCTCTCCCACCCCCCATCCCAAGTTGCTGAAGGGGACAAAACCCCTTCAGTGACTTACCTCGGCGATGGGTACTCTCCTCCTCCACCGACATCAGCCGGTGGGGGAGACCTAATGCGCATCCGCGGCCATTAGACCTCCCCATAGGAAAGCATTGTTCAATGCTTTCCTATGGGGATTTTGGCGGTGCTGGAGGTCCTCACATAGCGTGGCTTGCTGTAGCGCTCAGGCGGCACAGCATGAGGAGTGCTGCACCAACCGGCGGCCGGTCCATTACTGATTCCAGGTGCCCCCTGCTAAGTTGTGCCCTAGGCGGCACCCCCTGCTAAGTTGGGCCCCAGGCGGCTGCCTAGGTCGCCTTACAGGTAGCGCCGGCCCTGCTCTAACCCCAGGCAGACCCCCAGGGGCAATCCTCAGTACTCACGACCTGTGTAGGCTTTCCTGGGACTGGACCCCTCTCTCTCGCTCTCCGCAGGTTCTCGGCACACTGGATCCCCTCAGCTCAACTCAGCACTTTCTGGACTCTCAGGCGACCCCCCCCGAGACATCCGCCTTCCTCAGACAGGAGGAGAGACAGCCGTCCTCTCCATCCTGGGACTCTGCTCCCGCCAAAGACACCGTGCCACGCACTTCCCCTAAACTTATACCCATTCCCAGAATCCTCTGCGGCAGAATTAAGCCTGAATGTATCTCTGATTGGGTTTCCTCCACTGCCCTATCAGAAGCCTCCGATAGAGCCAGTGGAGATACTCCCCTTCTCAGATGACACACTTGGGAGCCATAACAACCTACCTGACAGTAAGGAACATGGCCCTGCTGTTAAGCAGACAAGGCCTACTATGCATTTACCTAGCATTTACCTAGCACCTACCTGTATGGTGCTAAACCCAAAATAACAGTCAATCTCCCTCGGTCTGGGGCTCCATGGAAGATCTCACCTCGTGGAGTTTCTATGATCGTTAGGTCAGACGTTTCTTGGAGTTGGCTACCAGGTTTGCACACATCTCGGGAGGGATTTTGTGACACTCCTCTCCAAGTCATTAAGGTTTTGAGGTTGACGTTTGGTCACTCGAACCTTCAGCTCCCTCCACAAATTTTCTATGGGATTAAGGTCTGGAGACTGGCAAGGCCACTCCAGGACCTTAATGTGTTTCTTCTTGAGCCACTCCTTTGTTGCCTTGGCTGTGTGTTTTGGGTCATTGTCATGCTGGAATACCCATCCATGAGTCCAGCAGATGACATTAATTTTATTCATCCCATGACGGGTTTGCTTAACCACTTCCTGCACACCGACGTCCCTGTCCCTGACCCTGACCCTGTCCTTGTCCCTGACCCTGTACCTGTCATTGTCCCTGTACCTGTCCTTGTACCTGTCCCTGTCCCTGTCCTTGTCCCTGACCCTGACCCTGATCCTGTACCTGTCCTTGTCCCTGACCCTGTACCTGTTCCTGTCCATGTACGTTGGCTCGGAGAAGTGTTTGTAGTGGGATGCTCTGCAGCTGCAGGCATCACCCCAGTACCATTCTTTAGAGCCTGTGGTTGGCTTTCAGGAGATAACCAGTGCGGCTCAGCAGCCGCTTACCCGTTATCCCAGCGAGTGGGAGGGGATGTTCATAATAGAGTGTAAGCTCCTCTGGTACAGAGACTGATGTAACTGGCTCAGTGCTCTCTGTACAGCACTGCGGTATATGTCAGAGATATATAAATGTATAATAATAATAGTGTGTGACTGTGGAGGGGGGGCATTAGAGTGTAAGCTCCTCTGGTACAAAGACTGTTGTGACTGTGGGGGAGGGGACATTAGAGTGTAAGCTCCTCTGGTACAGAGACTGATGTGACTGGCTCAGTGATCTCTGTACAGCACTGCGGTATATGTCAGAGCTATATAAATGTATAATAATAATAGTGTGTGACTGTGGGGGAGGGGACATTAGAGTGTAAGCTCCTCTGGTACAGAGACTGATGTGACTGTGGGGGAGGGGACATTAGAGTGTAAGCTCCTCTGGTACAGAGACTGATGTGACTGGCTCAGTGATCTCTGTACAGCACTGCGGTATATGTCAGAGCTATATAAATGTATAATAATAATAGTGTGTGACTGTGGGGGGACATTAGAGTGTAAGCTCCTCTGGTACAGAGACTGATGTGACTGTGGGGGAGGGGACATTAGAGTGTAAGCTCCTCTGGTACAGAGACTGATGTGACTGTGAGGGCACATTAGAGTGTAAGCTCCTCTGGTACAGAGACTGATGTGACTGTGGGGGGAGGAGACATTAGAGTGTAAGCTCCTCTGGTACAGAGACTGATGTGACTGTGGGGGAGGGAACATTAGAGTGTAAGCTCCTCTGGTATAGAGATTGATGTGATTGGCTCAGTGATCTCTGTACAGCACTGCGGTATATGTCAGAGCTATATAAATGTATAATAATAATTGTGTGCGACTGTGGGGGAGGGGACATTAGAATGTAGGCTCACAATCCTTAAAATAATAAACTATAAGGAAGTGTATATAAGAAAGATTTATATTGCGCTGTCGGGGGAGGGGCGGGGCACCTTGTATATTCGCTCGGGGTGGTTAATGTGTAACCTTCGCTGTTTGCCTTCTGCTCTCTGTGGATAAGGGTCACCTCTATGAGTGGGATGGATAGCCGGTTATATGGTTTCCAGTGGCAGAGATCACACCAGTGCGTTCCAGTTCCAGAACAAAAAAAGTAGAACATGCTGCAATTTTACTGTGCTAGAACGCTGTGAAATGCATAAAAAACGCATGGATAGCAGCTTATATGGTTTCCAAAGGCTTAGTTCACACCAGTGCGTTCCAGTTACTGATAAATAAGTAGAACATGCAGCATTTTTCCTGCACTGAACTGTACTGGAACGCAGTAAAACGCATCAAAGACGCACATGTCCTATTTTAAGGCCGGTACACGCCACATGCGGTCCGTTGCATTTTTTTTCTGTATCAAAAATGCATGGATAGCAGCTTATATGGTTTCCAGTGGCATAGATCACACCAGTGCGTTCCAGTTCTAGAAAAAAAAAAAAAGTAGAACATGCTGCATTTTTACTGTATTATAACGCTGTAAAACGAATCAAAAACATACCAGAGTGCACCTAAATGCACCAAAAACGCAAAGAAAATCTTCACTGCATCTGAGCACCACAAATCAAAAACACTATTTAATTCATTTTTAATATTTAAAGAAACCCCTCCTCCCCCCATCCATCCGTGTCTCCATGCCCCCCTTTGCATTTCTGCCCCCGGCCATCTTGAGTAAGGGCAAATGATGCATGTAGCGTTTACTTCCTGCCCTTAGCTCGGGTATGAATGCAGGAGAGGGTGTGCTGAGCTGTGAAAGCCCCTCCTCCCCTCCTGAAGACTCCTGGGACATCATTTGCCTAGGCAAGAAACCAGGAAGTAACTAAAGAAATGTAAAAAAAAAAAAGTTTAAAACAAGTCACTAGGATATACTTTCCTGTCTATATACTGATGCTGGCAGCATGAGGATTAAAAATAATCAATGTTGATTGGGAGAGCGAAGTTCCACTTTAAGGTTAAGAAAAAAAGGAGGTGAAATGCACTGGAACGCATGAAAAACGCACCAAAAACGCACTGGAATGCATCAAAAACGCGCATTCAGAAAGGAAACTGGAACGAGTCCGGACTGTGTTTCTATGGTGGAAGCTGGCCCTTAAGGTTAAGAAAAAAGAGGGGGAAAAAACGCACCAAAAACACATCAAAAACGCTCTGGAACGAATAAAAAACGCACCAAAACGCTCTGGAACGAATAAAAAACGCGCATGCAGAAAAGCATCTGGAGCGCATCCGGACTACGTTTCTATGGTGTGAACTGGCTCTGACAGCAGACGATTACCTGCTTCTGCCCTGTAGGTATCCCGCTAAGCCTTCCCAGTCACTTGTTGAAGTGTAACCTAAGCGCCAAGTGGACGGTGTTACTCCAGGTCGGGACTGTTCATCCGGCTGGCCTTCTTTTTTAGCCCCAAGGCAGGGTTGGGTAGACGGACCTTTGCAACACCAAAACGCACATGAACTTTAATGGCATCCCAGTCTTAGTCTGTAGTGTTCAATATTGAGTTGGCCCACCCTTTGCAGCTATAACAGCTTCAACTCTTCTGGGAAGGCCATCCACAAGGTTTAGGAGTGTCTATGGGAATGTTTGACCATTCTTCCAGAAGTGCATTTGTGAGGTCAGGTACGAGAAGGCCGGGGTCACATTCTCTGCTCTAATTCATCCCAAAGGTGTTCTATCTGGTTGAGGTCAGGACTCTGTGCAGGCCAGTCAAGTTCCTCCACCCCAAACTGGCTCATCCATGTATTTATGGACCTTGCTTTGTGCACTGGTCCAAATCATTTGGTGGAGGGGGGATTATGGTGTGGGGGTGTTTTCCTTGATGAGACCAAGATAAACTTATTTTGTTTGTGGCGGCAACCAGGTGAGGAGTACAAAGACAAGTGTGTCTTGCCTACAGTCAAGCATGGTGGTGGGAGTGTCATCGTCTGGGGCTGCATGAGTGCTGCCGGCACTGGGGAGCTACAGTTCATTGAGGGAACCATGAATGCCAACATGTACTGTGACATACTGAGGCAGAGCATGATCCCCTCCCTTCAGAGATTGGGCCGCAGGGCAGTATTCCAACATGATAATGACCCCAAACACCTCCAAGACGACCACTGCCTTGCTAAGGAAGCTGAGGGTAAAGGTGATGGACTGGCCAAGCATGTCTCCAGACCTAAACCCTATTGAGCATCTGTGGGGCATCCTCAAACGGAAGGTGGAGGAGTGCAAGGTCTCTAACATCCACCAGCTCTGTGATGTCATCATAGAGGAGTGGAAGAGGACGCCGGTGGCAACCTGTGAAGCTCTGGTGAACTCCATGCCTAAGAGGGGTAAGGCAGTGCTGGAAAATAATGGTGGCCACACAAAATATTGACACTTTGGGTCCAATATGGACATTGTCACTTAGGGGTGTACTCACTTTTGTTGCCAGTGGTTTAGGCATTAACCGCCTCCAGACCACCCGCTGCAGATATACTGCGGCAGGCAGCAGCCCCTCCTGCGCGAGCCGACGTAGGGCTACGTCGGTTGCGAGCCTGCAGCTACTCGGCAGTGGGGACTCCGATTGCCGCCTGCCACTCGCTCCCTGCTGAGAGAGAAGAACTGTCAGCTGACGGAGCTCATGGAGAAAATGGAAGTACGGTTGTTAGGTGTGGGGAACATAGGCTTCTCTGAAGAGGAGGGTTTTCAGGGATTGTCTAAAAGTTGTGGGTTGGATAGGCTTCTCTGAAGAGGAGGGTTTTCAGGGATCATCTGAAAGTTGTGGGTAGGATGAAGAGGAGGGTTTTCAGGGATCATCTAAAAGTTGTGGGTAGGATAGGCTTCTCTGAAGAGGAGGGTTTTCAGGGATCTTCTAAAATTTGTGGGTAGGATAGGCTTCTCTGAAGAGGACGGTTTTCAGGGATCATCTAAAAGTTGTGGGTAGTATAGGCTTCTCCTGAAGAGGAGGGTTTTCAGGGATCATCTAAAAGTTGTGGGTTGGATAGGCTTCTCTGAAGAGGAGGGTTTTCAGGGATCATCTAAAAGTTGTGGGGAGGATAGGCTTCTCCTGAAGAGGAGGGTTTTCAGGGGTCATCTAAAAGTTGTGGGTAGGATAGGCTTCTCTGAAGAGGAGGGTTTTCAGGGATCATCTAAAAGTTGTGGGTAGGATAGGCTTCTCTGAAGAGGAGGGTTTTCAGGGATCATCTAAAAGTTGTGGGTAGGATAGGCTTCTCTGAAGAGGAGGGTTTTCAGGGATCATCTAAAAGTTGCGGGTTGGATAGGCTTCGAATCTCTGAAGAGGAGGGTTTTCAGGGATCATCTAAAAGTTGTGGGTAGGATAGGCTTCTCTGAAGAGGAGGGTTTTCAGGGATCATCTAAAAGTTGTGGGTATGATAGGCTTCTCTGAAGAGGAGGGTTTTCAGGGATCATCTAAAAGTTGTGGGTTGGATAGGCTTCTCTGAAGAGGAGGGTTTTCAGGGATCGTCTAAAAGTTGTGGGTAGTATAGGCTTCTCCTGAAGAGGAGGGTTTTCAGGGATCATCTAAAAGTTGTGGGTTGGATAGGCTTCTCTGAAGAGGAGGGTTTTCAGGGATCATCTAAAAGTTGTGGGTAGAATAGGCTTCTCTGAAGAGGAGGGTATTCAGGGATTGTCTAAAAGCTAATAGACTAGGAGATAATCGGACAGATTGGGGTAAAGAGTTCCATAGGATTGGAGAGGCTCTGGAAAAGTCCTGGAGGCGAGCATGGGAGGAGGAGTTAGTGTTTAAAGCTGAACGCCAAGCAAACCTACCAAAGGAGCTGTATTTTTGTCCATCCAGTCCTGAAATGTACACAGCTCTGCCACGCAGCACCGCCCTGCCTGTCAGGGGAGACAGCTGCCTTTGTGGCCTCACCCTCATTATACCTTTATCCTCCATGACCTCATACCCAGATGATGTCACAGCTCACGTTGCTGCTTCCTGTGTTGTGTAACTTATTGTAATAGAATAACACTTGAGAGAGAACGTGATGCCCCGCCATTGGCCGTCTATTGTAGCTGCATCCTTTCCAGTGACCCCCTAGGCCACCGTTTAGTTCTCCTTCCTATGTGAAGTGTATCCTCCATAATTCACATTCCTCCCTCGGGCTGGCTGAGTCACCAGCCTTGTGTGCACATTGACCCTTTCATCGCCTCCATACTCCGTCTATAATTAAGGTGAATTCTGCGGAGAGGAGATCCTGTGCAAAACGCAGAGTCAGCCTTTTTCTTTTCATCCTCTTTTTTTTTATTGCGGATAATAGGGATCAGCGTTTTTCTATTTTAGAAAGAACTCATTAAAACAGGGAAGTCCCTTTAAACATGGCTTCCTGCCTAACGTGCGCAATGTACCCAAGTAAAGCTGACCGGTCATTACCGTTCCCGCAGATTACATGAATCTGTGCAGCCCATGTCATCGCTACCGAATCACTTTGTTATTTTTGTCCTTTTTTCCTGCTGTGCATAGGAAATGACTCCTCATGTGACCCCCCCCCCCCCCCCCCCCCCCTGAAGCCTAGGCAGCCCGTAGCACATGGCTGATGACTTCCAGGAGCTTTGTGGGCATTTAGAGGAGAAATATGGAGGCTTCCTGTCAGTGTTGGGGTAGTTACTCAAAAAATGTAACTAGTTACTAGATACTTCTGTAAATTGTAATGAGATTACTTTACTAGTTACTGCATTTGAAAAGTAACTTCACTACTTATTACTTTACTTTAGAAAAAAAATATGAACAAATTCCAATGCGCATATTTATTTGTAGTGCACAAAAAAACAATACAATATTTATTGTTTTATTCATATATATATATATATATATATATATGACCACAGCGTGCCCCAGAGGCGTAACTAGAGCCTTCAGGGCCCCGATGCAAGAAACCATGAAGGGCCCCCCCAGATCCCTGGCCGGGGCCCTTCCCTTCAAGCCCAGGGCTCTTCCCACTAATCCTGGGGCTCTTTACTCTCGTTGCATGGCCTTTTATTACGGTCCCGCAGCAGGATCCTTTCACAAGTTCTGCAGTGGGCTCCCTTCCTGCAATCTTTGGGCCTCCCCACAGTGGTGCAATGCCAGGGCCCGGTCGCAAGTGTGACTTTTGCAATCCTGGAAGTTCACCCACTGGTTTGCTACTGGGCCCCCTGGAGCATGGGGCCCGGTAGCAATCGCAACCCCTGCAACCCCTGTAGTTACGCCCCTGGCGTGCCCCCTTTCAATGCCAGAGTGACCACAGCGTGCCCCCTTTCAATGCCAGAGTGACCACAGCGTGCCCCCAGATTGACCACAGTGTGCCCCCTTTCAGTGCCAGAGTGACCACAGCGTGCCCCCTTTCAATGCCAGAGTGACCACAGCTTGCTCCCTTTCAATGCCATAGTGACCACAGCGTGCTCCCTTTCAATGCCAGAGTGACCACAGCGTGCTCCCTTTCAATGCCAGAGTGACCACAGTGTGCCCCCAGATTGACCACAGTGTGCCCCCAGATTGACCACAGTGTGCCCCCAAGAGTGACCACAGCGTTCCCCCAAGAGTGACCACAGCGTACCCCCAGATTGACCACAGTGTGCCCCCTTTCAATGCCAGAGTGACCACAGCATGCCCCCTTTCAATGCCAGAGTGACCACAACGTGCTCCCTTTCAATGCCAGAGTGACCACAGCGTGCCCCCAGATTGACCACAGCGTGCCCCCAGATTGACCACAGCGTGCCCCCAAGAGTGACCACAGCGTGCCCCCAGATTGACCACAGTGTGCCCCCTTTCAATGCCAGAGTGACCACGTCAGAGAGACCAGTGCACTTACCTCCAGTGGCGGGCATCTTCTCCTCAGTCCTCCCGCTCTCCTCCTCGGCCACACGATCCCCCGCGTCTCCTCAGTCCTCCCGCACTCCTCCTCGGCCACACGATCTCTCGCGTCTCCTCAGTCCTCCCGTACTCCTCCTCGGCCACACGATCCACCGCGTCTCCTCAGTCCTCCCGCACTCCTCCTCGGCCACACGATCCCCCGCGTCTCCTCAGTCCTCCCGCACTCCTCCTCGGCCACACAATCCCCCGCGTCTCCTCAGTCCTCCCGCACTCCTCCTCGGCCACACGATCCCTCGCGTCTCCTCAGTCCTCCCGCACTCCTCCTCGGCCACACGATCCCCCGCGTCTCCTCAGTCCTCCCGCACTCCTCCTCGGCCACACAATCCACCGCGTCTCCTCAGTCCTCCCGCACTCCTCCTCGGCCCGCGCGAGATGTCAACGGCTTGGGTAACGCAGGAAAGCGCGTTACTCAAGCCGAGTAAAGTAATTTAGTTGCCGATGTTATGAATGTAACGCGTTACGTTACTACGTTACCCAAAAAAAGTAATGTAGTTAACGTAACGCGTTACATTGTAACTCGTTACCCCCCAACACTGCCTCCTGTGTAGACCTTCAAAATCTAAACCCAAGAAAAGGAATGTCATATACTGCATTATAATGTAGTATGTTGACTTGTTGTATTTTTCAGGCTTTACTTTCCCTTTCTGTTAACCTGTTAATCCTCCACACCGATCGAACACTGTCAATCAACAAAGAAAGGAAAAAAAAATACTAAACGCACATTTCACCCAAGTTGGCTATTTAAAGTATATATAATCCCAACAATAGAAAGTTGTAGAACATTCTTATTAACAATATACACACATTTCAGGACATGGGGGTGAATCTGTGTGCAATAAGAGGGGTCACTAGTTTAGGTATCCCCTAGATCCAACCAGATATCTCATGTCTTCATTCAACCAGCCTTCTTGTGTCTACAATCAAATGGTCTTTTCAGGTCTACATTCAGCCGGTCTTCTCATGTCTACATTTAACGGATCTTCTCAGGTCTACCTTAAGCTGGTTTTCTCATATCTACATTCAGCCGATCGTCTCAGGTCAACATTTAACCGATCTTCTCAAGTCTACAATTTTACCGATCTTCTCAGGTTTACCTTCAGCCAGCCTTCTCAGGTCTACATTGAGCTGGACTTCTCAGTTCTACTTTTCAACCGATCTTCTCAGGTCTACATTTAACCAATCAGCACATGTCTACCTTCAACCGGTGTCCTCACGTCTACCTTCAACCGGTGTCCTCACGTCTACCTTCAACCGGTGTCCTCATGTCTGCCTTCAATCGGTGTCCTCATGTCTACCTTCAATCGGTGTCCTCATGTCTACCTCCAACCGGTGTCCTCATATCTACCTTCAACCGGTGTCCTCACGTCTACCTTCAACCGGTGTCCTCACGTCTACCTTTAACCGGTGTCATCACGTCTACCTTCAACCGGTGTCCTCATGTCTACCTTCAACCTGTGTCTTCATGTCTACCTTCAATCGGTGTCCTCATGTCTACATTCAACCTGTGTCCTCATGTCTACATTCAACCTGTGTCCTCATGTCTACATTCAACCTGTGTCCTCATGTCTACCTTCAACTGGTGTCCTCATGTCTACCTTCAACCGGTGTCCTCATGTCTACCTTCAACCGGTGTCCTCATGTCTACCTTCAACCGGTGTCCTCATGTCTACCTTCAACCGGTGTCCTCATGTCTACCTTCAACCAGTGACCTCATGTCTACCTTCAACCGGTGTCTACCTTCAACCGGTGTCCTCGTGTCTACCTTCAACCGGTGTCCTCATGTCTACCTTCAACCGGTGTCCTCATGTCTACCTTCAACCGGTGTCCTCACGTCTACCTTCAACCGGTGTCCTCACGTCTACCTTCAACCGGTGTCCTCACGTCTACCTTCAACCGGTGTCCTCATGTCTACCTTCAACCGGTGTCCTCATGTCTACCTTCAACCGGTGTCCTCAT
This sequence comes from Pelophylax lessonae, assembly GCF_965119305.1. Lineage (NCBI taxonomy): Eukaryota > Metazoa > Chordata > Amphibia > Anura > Ranidae > Pelophylax > Pelophylax lessonae. The sequence continues at coordinate 739,750,208 of NC_138769.1, read as the reverse complement.
GTCTACCTTCAGCCAGTGTCCTCATGTCTACCTTCAATAGATGTCCTCATGTCTACCTTCAACCGGTGTCCTCATGTCTACAGTTAATTGACCTTCATATCGACCTATTTAGATATGCATTTAATTGGTCTTCTCATATCTACGTTTAATTGGTCTTCTCATGTCTACATTTAATTGGTCTTTTCATGTCTACATTCAGATGGTCTTTTCATATCTACATTCAACCTGCCTTCTCATGCCTGCATTCAACCGGCCTTCTCATGCCTACATTTAACTGGCCTTCTCATGCCTACATTAAAACCGGCCTTCTCGTGCCTACATTAAAACCGGTCTTCTCGTGTCTACATTAAAACTGGCCTTCTCGTGCCTACATTAAAACCGGCCTTCTCGTGCCTACATTAAAACCGGTCTTCTTGTGCCTACATTAAAACCGGTCTTCTCGTGCCTACATTAAAACTGGCCTTCTCATGCCTACATTAAAACTGGCCTTCTCATGCCTACATTAAAACTGGCCTTCTCATGCCTACATAAAACTGACCTTCTCATGCTTACATTCAACTGGCCTTCTCATGCCTACATTCTTCCAGCCTTCTCATACCTACATTCAACCGGCCTTCTCATGCCTACATTCAAATGGCCTTCTCATACCTACATTCAACTGGCCTTCTCATGCCTACATTAGCTGGCCTTCTCATGCCTACATTAGCTGGCCTTCTCATGCCTACATTCAACTAGCCTTCTCATACCTACATTCAACTGGCCTTCTCATACCTACCACCAACTGGACTTCTAATGCCTACATTTACCTGGCCTTCTCATGCTTACATTCTTCCGGCCTTCTCATGCTTACATTCAACTGGACTTCTCATGCCTACATTAAAACCGGCCTTCTCATGCCTACATTAAAACTGGCCTTCTCTGGCCTACATTAAAACTGGCCTTCTCATGCTTACATTTAACTGGCCTTCTCATGCTTACATTTAACTGGCCTTCTCATGCTTACATTTAACTGGCCTTCTCATGCCTACATTTAACTGGCCTTCTCATGCCTACATTCTTCCGGCCTTCTCATACCTACATTCAACCGGCCCTCTCGTACCTACATTTAACTGGCCTCTTGTCTATGGCAAAGTGGACCCTTATGTCCCCTTATAATAATTTTACTTTAGCATGTACCATATGAAGCTCTACATGTTGATGTGAAATCATCCTACAATGATCATATATAAATCTATATAATTTTTTATTATTCACTTTTCTATGGTTTTCACTTCCTGGTCTCCTTAGGCACCATTGATGTAGCTCCAGCCTCACCTATGTCCCCTGGGAAGCCTACATCACCTGTGACTTACAGGAAGATCTAAGTCTTGGAAACCCCCACTGCCATTTAGAAAGATGAGTTGAAGGATGTCATCGGTGGGCCAACAAAGAAGGAGGAAGCTGACTACCGCTGGCCTGCGCCTCATCTTTTTAAATAGCAGTGCAGGTTTCCACAAATGGAGAAACCATGCAAGAAATTGGCTGGCAAGTACCACTAACGTTAATAGTTTAAGTGAGTAGAATGTGTTTTACTAGTCAGGTTTGTTAGGCTGGGGGGGCTACTCTATTTTTGTTCTACTGCAGCATAAGTTATGACTTCAGAAAAGACCTGCAGAGGTTCAAATTTTGGAAATGTAGCCAGGTTGCCCATAGTTTATAATATCACAGTCTGCCCTTCTGAGGATGGGGATCTCCTCCATCCAATGTATCTCATCACCTCCTAGTGTCCATTCCACTACTGATGGTAGTTTAGAGTTTTTCTGGTATTTTGGGACCAGAAAATGTCCTATCAGGGATTCCCAGGGCTTTTTTTCAGCAGGAACGCGGGGGAACGCAGTTCCGGCACCTCCATCACTGAATGTATGTAATGGCACTGGGTGCTGGGGTGTGCTGCAGGGTCTATTGATGCTGGCTGCTGGGGAATCTATTCTAGCTGGAGGGAATATATTTTTGCATGGGGGTCTATTGTTGCTTGGCAGGTCTATTGTGGCTGGTGGGGGACCTACTGTTGCTGCGGGTGGGTCTTATATTGATGGGGGGGGGTCAGTTGTTGCTGGGAGAGATATACTGAGGGGGGGGGGTATTGTTGCTGGCTGACGGAGAGTCTGCTGATGCTGGCTGTGGGAAGACCTTTTATTGCTGCCGGGAGTCTATTGGTGCTGGGGGGGGGGGGGGGGGATTTTGTTGCAGGTGGTCCATTGATGCTAAGGGGATCTATTATTGCTGGTGGGGGGGGGGCTAATGTCACTGGCTGCAGGAGATCTATCTCCCTGCTTTTCTTGTTATCATTGATTGATACAGTACTTGGTTCTGTATTCTGGGATTCTGGGAGGTGGGTAGGGGGTTTTACCAAGGATTGGTGCTCAGGGGTGGGTAGGGGGTGTAACCAAGGAATGGTGCTCGGAGGTGGGTAGGGGGTGTACCCAAGGAATGGTGCTCAGAGTTGGGTAGGGGGTGTAACCAAGGAATGGTGCTCAGAGGTGGGTAGGATGTGTAACCAAGGAATGGTGCTCAGAGGTGGGTAGGGGGGGTGTAACCAAGGAATGGTGCTCAGAGGTGGGTAGGGGGTGTAACCAAGGAATGGTGCTCAGAGGTGGGTAGGGGGTGTAACCAAGGAATGGTGCTCAGAGGTGGGTAGGGGGTGTAACCAATGAATGGTGCTCAGAGGTGGATAGGGAGTGTAACCAAGGAATGGTGCTCAGAGGTGGGTAGGGGGTGTAACCAAGGAATGGTGCTCAGAGGTGGGTAGGGGGTGTAACCAACGAATGGTGCTCAGAGGTGGGTAGGGGGTATAACCAATGAATGGTGCTCAGAGGTGGATAGGGGGTGTAACCAAGGAATGGTGCTCAGAGGTGGGTAGGGGGTGTAACCAATGAATGGTGCTCAGAGGTGGATAGGGGGTGTAACCAAGGAATGGTGCTCAGAGGTGGGTAGGGGTTGTAACCAATGAATGGTGCTCAGAGGTGGATAGGGGGTGTAACCAAGGAATGGTGCTCAGAGGTGGGTAGGGGGGTGTAACCAAGGAATGGTGCTCAGAGGTGGGTAGGGGGTGTAACCAAGGAATGGTGCTCAGAGGTGGGTAGGGGGTGTAACCAACGAATGGTGCTCAGAGGTGGGTAGGGGGTGTAACCAAGGAATGGTGCTCAGAGGTGGGTAGGGGGTGTAATCAAGGAATGGTGCTCAGAGGTGGGTAGGGGGTGTAATCAAGGAATGGTGCTCAGAGGTGGGTAGGGGGTGTAATCAAGGAATGGTGCTCGGAGGTGGGTAGGGGGGGCGAAGAAAAGGGCTGACTCGGAAAGGGGGAGTTCCTGCACCTATTCTCAGAGAGAAAAAAAGCACAGGGATTCCTATATGTAGGACAGACATTGTTGCATTGTAGGAATGTCATGGTGTTGACCTGTTTTCAATAAGGTTCAGTAAGTGGGCACCAGGGGAGGACTGGGCCAGGGGGCAGGGGGGCAATTGTCCCCTGGGCTGCTCTAATGCCCTGTAAAAAGGCTGCACCGCTTCTGCCACCAACATGCCTAAAGGATTCCTGGTGAAGAGAAGTAAAAAGTCCCTGCCACTGACCTACTGAGTGCGGGTTAAAAACAAGGACAAAGCGCAGGCCTCCCCCCCTCCCCCCAAGCATGGATGGTGTAAACTGTGTCTGAGCAGAGGCCGGCTCCATGCGCCATTAAAGACTTTTCTGCCCCAGCCAGTCCTGACCGCGCTGTCCCAGCTCCCCCCAACCTCCCCCTGCTGGCCAGGTCGGGAACCCGGATTCAAGTAGATTGTATCTAGAGCAGTGCTTAAGCTTGCAATGGGGGTCAGGAGGAGGATTGGGAGAGTGGGTGGGAGTGAGGGAAAGTGGGAGGGAGCCGAGTCGCTGCACCATGGGCCTCTGGTTTGTACTTGCCCCCTGGGCCCAAAGTTGCCAGTCTGCCCCTGGTGGGCACTGCCATCAAATATGGGAGAAGGAGCCACATGCCCGTCCACATCTCCAGCACACTGGAGAAACCCATATTTTTATTTTTTGTTTGGTCTTTTGGACGAGTGACAGGACAGCATCAGTGTTTACAGAAAAACGTGTCAGAAGTGACAGCGCTGCCAACGTTCGGAAACCCCCCTGCTCTTTCCTGAGCTGCTTCTCAAAGAGGAACTCTGAGAGTCACTTCCTCCTGAAACCGCGGCTCCCCCAGGCGTGCCATTCACACAACGTTCGCGATTTCCTCCCCGAGTGGTAAAGAGGGTGAGAACGCAGCTGGAGGGCGGATTACGCAGTGCTCAGTGGACCGTTGTATAACAAGAACTGACCACTGAAATGGAACCTGTGCTGAGAGACCTACAGGGGCTGTCGTTGCTGCCACCTGATAATGCTACAGTTCCTTTGCGAAAGTATTCGGCCCCCTTGAACTTTGCGACCTTTTGCCACATTTCAGGCTTCAAACATAAAGATATAAAACTGTAATTTTGTGAAGAATCAACAACAAGTGGGACACAATCCTGAAGTGGAACAACATTTATTGGATATTTCAAACTTTTTTAACAAATAAAAAACTGAAAAATTGGACGTGCAAAATTATTCAGCATGCTTAAGTTAATACTTTGTAGCGCCACCTTTTGCTGCGATTACAGCTGTAAGTCGCTTAGGGTATGTCTCTATCAGTTTTGCACATCGAGAGACTGAAATGTTTGCCCATTCATCCTTGCAAAACAGCTCGAGCTCAGTGAGGTTGGATGGAGAGCGTTTGTGAATAACAGTTTTCAGTTATTTCCACAGATTCTCAATTGGATTCAGGTCTGGACTTTGACTTGGCCATTCTAACACCTGGATATGTTTATTTGTGAACCATTCCATTGTAGATTTTGCTTTATGTTTTGGATCATTGTCTTGTTGGAAGACAAATCTCCGTCTCAGTCTCAGGTCTTTTGCAGACTCCATCAGGTTTTCTTCCAGAATGGTCCTGTATTTGGCTCCATCCATCTTCCCATCAATTTTAACCATCTTCCCTGTCCCTGCTGAAGAAAAGCAGGCCCAAACCATGATGTTGCCAACGCCATGTTTGACAGTGGGGATGGTGTGTTCAGGGTGTGTTCAGGGTGATGAGCTGTGTTGCTTTTACACCAAACATAACGTTTTGCATTGTTGCCAAAAAGTTTGATTTTGGTTTCATCTGACCAGAGCCCCTTCTTCCACATGTTTGGTGTCTCCCAGGTGGCTTGTGACAAACTTTAAACTACACTTTTTATGGATATCTTTAAGAAATGGCTTTCTTCTTGCCACTCTTCCATAAAGGGCAGATTTGTGCAGTATACGACTGATTGTTGTCCTATGGACAGAGTCTCCCACCTCAGCTGTAGATCTCTGCAGTTCATCCAGAGTGATCATGGGCCTCTTGGCTGCATCTCTGATCAGTCTTCTCCTTGTATGAGCTGAAAGTTTAGAGGGACGGCCAGGTCTTCGTAGATTTGCAGTGGTCTGATACTCCTTCCATTTCAATATTATCCCTTGCACAGTGCTCCTTGGGATGTTTAAAGCTTGGGAAATCTTTTTGTATCCAAATCCGGCTTTAAACTTCTCCACAACAGTATCTCGGACCTGCCTGGTGAGGTTCCCTGTTCTTCATGATGCTCTCTGCGCTTCAAGCGGACCTCTGAGACTATCACAGTGCAGGTGCATTTATACAGAGACTTGATTACACACAGGTGGATTCTATTTATCATCATTAGTCATTTAGGTCATCATTGGATCATTCAGAGATCCTCACTGAACTTCTGGAGTTTGTTTGCTGCACTGAAAGTAAGGGGGCTGAATAATTTTTCACGCCCAATTTTTCATTTTTTTATTTGTTAACAAAGTTTGAAATATCCAATAAATTTCGTTCCACTTCATGATTGTGTCCCACTTGTTGATTCTTCACAAAAAATTACAGTTTTATATCTTTGTTTGAAGCCTGAAATGTGGCAAAAGATCGCAAAGTTCAAGGGGGCCGAATACTTTTGCAAGGCACTATATCTGCCTGGCTGTCTCCAGCTTCAATATTTTTTTTTTTTTGGGGTCACACATTTGGAGTAAGCATGCAGTGAAGTCAGAACTCCTGTATGCTTGTTTAGCAATATTTGATTTCATCACAGATGACAGTCATCATTTTTTGGGAGAAGAGGTTAGCGGTGGGAGACTTCCTCTATGTGGCCTCTTTCTTGTCTTCCTTTCTGGAGTCGCTTTTTTCTTTTGTTTTATATTTTCTGATGTCAGAAAAGTTTGGGAGATTTTTTTTTTTCTATGTTCTTAAGTCAACAACGAGACCTATTTCCTGGATTGTGTGGCAACCCCATTCTGTTGTTGATTGTGAAACATAGAGGGCACGTGTAATGTGTGTTCCACTACAACAGACTTGGAATTGGCAAAAAAAGTTATCTCCAATTGAACGCTCCAATAATGATTCCCCAGATGTACTTAGTAACTGAAAAATGGTTTGGCAATGGTCCTATGTGGACAATGATGTCACCAGCATCCCCACCCCTTGGTTTAATTATCAGGAGATTCCCTGGCTGATGAAAGTACATAAAGAGGGTGGGGATGCTGGTGACATCACTGTCCAAATATGGCAATGGCCATATCGGGACCCCACCCTTTCATTACTATTCAGGAGATTCCCCAGAATTCTAAAGAGCGCGTACGACCACTCACTATGGATTCCCCGAAAATGTTTCTTCCGTGTTGGGAAACAAAAAAGATAAAAAGGCGCATCGCATTAAATACATTTATTAAACAATGTACTCAATCCGACAAATTCACCATTTGCCCGTAGAAAGTGGCAAACAGCGCTTTCATAACCAGCACAAAATGTGACCGCGGATCTCCAGACGCTCCATATTTCGCGAGCCAATATTGGCCTATCCGATCGGAGTAGGTGAAGATTCGCCGTCTATGTGGCCGACTTCTCACTCCCCAACAGAAGGTCACATAAGTAAGCTCCACCTTGACTTGTTTCGTGCAAATGACTCGTGCCTCAGGGTGAAGGACCTAAAATTGGACCAGCACCATTTTGGACCCACAATGCAACTCAATGCATTACCCTGCATTGTGGTGAGCTGCAATTCAGGTGTCCACTTGTTGTGCCACTTGGGGTGCCATGTAATTTTATAGGCTGCTCCACAGGAGGGTTGATCACTGACTGGGTTGACTACTACAGGCTCCCTGTGATTGGCAGACACCCTCCTATTCCTGCCGGACACTCCCTGGCTGAGCTTGCTTGAGGGCAGGGTCAATCACTGACTGGACTGATCACCATCAGTTTCTTGTAAAATACCAATGCCCCCTCTTTCTTGCTGGACCCACTTTCTGGCTGAGCCTGCAGGGGAGGGGTGTTCACTGACTGGGCTCATCACCGTTGCTTCACTGTCACTGGCTGATGCCCACTCCTTCCTGCCCAATATCCCTGGCCAAACCTGCTCAGGGGAGGGTTGATCACTGACTGGGCTGATCACTATTGGTTCCCTGTGACTGGCAGGTGCCCCTTCCTTCCTGCCAGACACTCCCTGGCTGAGCCTGCTTAGGGGAGGGTTGATCACTGACTGGGCTGATCACTATGGGATTCCTGTGATAGGCCAACTCCCCCTTCTTTTTGATGGGCACTCTCTAGTTGAGTCTGCTCAGGGGATGGTGGATCACTGACTGGGCTGATCACTCTTGGTTTCCTGTGACAGGCCGACTCACCCTTCTTCCTTATAGGCTCTCTCTGGCTGAGCCTGCTCAGGGGAGGGTGAATAACTGACTGGGCTGATCACTAATGGTTTCCTGTGACAGGCCAACACCCCCCTCCTTTCTGCCGGACACTCTTTGGCTGAGCCTGCTCAGGGGAGGGTGAATCACTGACTGGGCTGATCACTAATTGTTTCCTGTGACAGGCCAACACCCCCTCCTTTCTGCCGGACACTCTTTGGTTGAGCCTGCTCAGGGGAGGGTTTATCACTGGCTGAACTGATCACTATAGGTTCCCTGTGACTGGCAGATGCCCCTTGTTTCCTGCCAGACACTCCCTGGTCGAGCCTGCCTGGGGGAAGGTCAGTCACTGATTGGACTGATCACTATTGGTTCCCTGTGAAAGGCCGACTCCTCCTCCTTGCTCGACACACTTTCTGGCCGAACCTACCCAAGAAGGGGCAATGATTGACTGAGCTGATCTCTATTAGATCTCTGTGGCAGCCTGCCGGACACTCCCTGGCTAAGCTTGCTCAGAGGAGGGTTTATCACTGTCTGAACTTTTCACTATTGGTTCCCCATGAAAGGCTGACACTCTTTCCTTCTTCTTCCAATGATGATCTTGCATATTTCGTAGAAAAATCCATCTACTACTTCTATATTAGTTAAAGTGGAACTTTCAGTGCAAGACTATGGGAGCTGCCATGCGGACTTTCAATATTGACGTTCCAGGGCTGTCATCCTTATCCTTTTCTTCCCTCTTATTTCACTGACTCCCAATAGTCATGTTTGTGTTCGATGCCCCAACACTTCAAACGCAGGTGCACTAAGTAGGTAGAAGAGGAAGGACTAGGATGACATTTTGAAATATAAGTATTTTAAGAGCTTCATGAGAGGACTATTGGCCAAACCAATCGTAGGTGATGAATTCCTGTCTATGGGGTCAACCATTCTTGGTGGGGACATTGACCATTGGTATCATCTGCGATGGTCCCCAATCTTCATGGGGTGACTATTGGCCAAACCAATCGTAGGTGATGAATTCCTGTCTATGGGGTCAACTATTCTTGGTGGGGACATTGATCATTGGTATCATCTGTGATGGTCCCCAATCCCCCCCCCCACATACACAATTATCTGCATACTGCAATCAGATATTTTATCGTATTGGGTGAATCTATGGCCAGGTTAATTGTTGGCATGGTCTTTACAAAGATGGACTGAAAACAAGTAATTGGCCACATGACTTCTGTATCAAAATAAATACACCCACCCAATGTGCAATTAATGGACAGGATAGGGAATATGACTGGAAATTTGGTACAGCAAAAAAAAAAAAGAAATTTCACTTGAAAAGCATTTTCTGAGGGGCAGGCGCACTTCATAACGCATCCCCGCAATACATCACATCATGGCGCCCATGCTCTGTATGCGAGGTGTCATCTCAGGTTGCCGCTGAACGCCGGTCCGTGTGAAATCGGGAATGTCCCAGGAATTTGCTCATCTTTGGGCTGTGAAAACTGAGCCGACATCTCCTCCAGCTGTGCGAAGGTTGAGGCAGCTGCTCCAGAAGATGCAGGAGGACAGCTGCGACGTATATTCACCAGGATTTCATAGATTCTGACGCTCTCTGCTTCGCTGACTAGCGTATCTCCATCTCCTTCCCTCTCATCTCACTTTAATAGGCCACCATAGTGGCCCCATTTGAACGACGCTGGAGATGTCTGGTGCTTGAATGGCACGCCAACGCACTAAGGCAACGCACATGCCTTGCAATGCATCATGGCACACCATGCACCACACCATGTGGTACAAATTTTGTGGCACGTTCAATTTTTAGGCCACTTTGGCAGCCCATTGACTGAAGGTTCGCCACACCTTTGTGGTAAATTAACACACAGTGCCTCAGCGTGTGCTAATTTTTGCTTTAACCTGCATGGTAGTTGGGAAGCACATTTATTTGACGTACTAAAATTCACCAAAGTAGATGCATTTATTTTCAAGGCAGTGCACCATAATGTGTGACACCCAGAAGAAGTAATGTGACATCCAGATGTAGAGACGGAATGACCTCTTTGGCAAGGTGACACCAAGAGATTGTGGGGAGATGACACCTCTGGCAAGGTGAAACCCAGAGGTGTAGTGGCTGGAATGGCCCCTCTGGCAAGGTGACATCCAGAAGTTCTGGTGGGATGGCCTCTCTGGCAAGGTCACACCCAGAGGTTGTGGCGTGATGACACCCAGAAGTTGTGGTGAGGTGGCCCCTCTGGCAAAGTGACACCCTCAGGTGTAGTGGCAGGATGGCCCCTCTGGCAAGGTGACACCCAGAGGTGTGGTGCCAGGATTGCCCCTCTGACACAAAGAGATTGAGGCGAGATGGCCGCTCAGGCAAGGTGACACCCAGAGGTTGCGACAAGAAGGCCCCTCTGGCAAGGTGACACCCAGAGGTTGCATTGAGATGGCCCCTCTGGCAAGGTGACACCCAGAGGTTGCTGTGAGACGGCCCCTTTGGCAAGGTGACACCCAAAGGTGTGGTGGGATGACCTCCCTGCCAAGGTGACACCCAGAGGTGGTGTTGGGATGACCTCCCTGCCAAGGTGACACCCAGAGGTGGTGTTGGGATGACCTCCCTGTAAGGGTTACACCCAGAGGTGGTGTTGGGATGACCTCCCTGCCAAGGTGACACCCAAAGGTTGTGGTGAGATGGCACCTCTGGCAAGGTGACAACCAGAGGTTGTGGCGAGATGACACCCAGTGGTTGTGGTGAGATGGTACCTTTCGTAAGGTGACACCCAGTTATGGAGGCGAGACGGGCCCTCTGGCAAGGTGACACGCAGAGGTTGTGGCCAGAGGGTCCCTCTGGCATGGTGACACCAAGAGGTTGCGACAGGAAGGCCCCTCTGGCAAGGTGACACCCAGAGGTTGCGGTGAGAAGGTCCCTCTGGCAAGGTGACACCCAGAGGTTGCATTGAGATGGCCCCTCTGGCAAGGTGACACCCAGAGGTTGCTGCGAGATGGCCCTTTGGCAAGGTGACACCCAAAGGTGTGGTGGGATGACCTCCCTGTCAAGGTGACACCCAGAGGTGGTGTTGGGATGACCTCCCTGCCAAGGTGACACCCAGAGGTTGTGTTGGTAAGACCTCCCTGTAAGGGTTAAACCCAGAGGTGGTGTTGGGATGACCTCGCTGCCAAGGTGACACCCAAAGGTTGTGGTGAGATGGCACCTCTGGCAAGGTGACAACCAGAGGTTGTGGCGAGATGACACCCAGAGGCTGTGGTGAGATGGCACCTCTCGTAAGGTGACACCCAGTGATTGAGGCGAGACGGGCCCTCTGGCAAGGTGACACGCAGAGGTTGTGGCCAGGTGGTCCCTCTGGCACGGTGACACCCAGAGGTTGCGGTGAGGAGACCATTCTGGGAAGGTGACACCAAGAGGTTGTGGCGAGTCGGCCCCTTTGACAAGGTGACACCCAGAGCTTGCGGCGAGACTCCCCATTTGACAACGTGACATTCAGAGGTGTGGTGGGATGACCTCCCTGTCAATGTGATACCCAGAGGTGGTGTTGGGATGACCTCCCTGTCAAGGCCTGTCAAGGTGACACCCACAGGTGATGTTGGGATGACCTCCCTGCTAAGGTGACACCCAGAGGTGATGTTGGGATGACCTCCCTGCCAAGGTGACACCCAGAGGTGGTGTTGGGATGACCTCCCTGCCAAGGTGACACCCAGAGGTGGTGTTGGAATGACCTCCCTGCCAAGGTGACACCCAGAGGTGGTGTTGGGATGACCTCCCTGCCAAGGTGACACCCAGAGGTGATGTTGGGATGACCTCCCTGCCAAGGTGACACCCAGAGGTGGTGTTGGGATGACCTCCCTGTAGGTGTTCTAGACAGCAGTAATGGGGGAACAATGGCGGTGGAATTGCACTTTAAATGCTATGCCCCAACCATCTGAATAGTATCCCTTCCTGTGACGTTTGTTCTCTGCGGAGGTGTCATAGAGCACCTGGGCAGTCATTGTGTGCGCTCAGCGACACATCAATAATATATGGCAGGGTTCTTTAACCACTTAAGCCCCGGAGGATTTGGCTGCTAAAGGACCAGGGTTTTTTTTGCGATTTTTTACTGCGTGACTTTAACGGACAATTGCGCGGTCGTGCAACGCTGTACCTAAACGAATTTGACGTCCTTTTTTTCCCACAAACAGAGCTTTCTTTTGGTGGTATTTGATCACCTGTGCGATTTTTTGATCACGCGCTATAAACAAAAAAAGAGCGTAAATTTTGCAAAAATAACAATATTTTTCACATTTTTTTATATGAAATTCCCCAAAAAAAAAAGTAAAAATCAAAATTTTTTAACATTTTTCGGCCAATTTGTTTTATGCTACCTATGTTTGGTAAAAAAAATCGCAAAAAGCGTATTTTGATTGGTTTGCGCAAAAGTTATCGCGTTTACTAACAAAGAGAAAGATTTTTGTCATTTTTGGTGTTTTTTTTTTTAACGCATAATGGCGGCGATCTGCGATTTTTTTTTCGGTACTGCGACATTGCGGCGGACAGATCGGACCCTTGACTGACATTTTTGACACTTTTGGGGTTACCAGTGACATTTCTACAGTAATCAGTGCTATATATATGCACTGCTACTGTAAAATTACACTGGCAGGGAAGGGGTTAACTTTATTGGACAGGGAGGGGTTAAGTGTGTCCTAGGGGCGTGCTTTCTACTGTGTAGGGACATGGCTATTGGTGTAAAAGCAAAGATCAACCGTTCTACATAGTAGAACGGTCAGATCTTCACTTTTACACAGGGAGAACTGACAGGCAGCTTGTTTACACAAGCTGCTCTGTCTTTCTCCCTTCACAGGAGCGATCGTAGTGTGGCCGGCGGACATCGAGTCCGCCGGTCACACGCACTGACTTGCCTGTGAACGAGCCGCGGCGGGCGCGCGCCTCGGCGGGCGCGCGCCCGCCCGCTATAGGCTCGCAAGTCAGTGACAGGCGAGTGACGTACCGATACGTCACTCTGCCTGGCCGGGGCTGACCGCCGCAGTATATAGTCGTGCGGCGGTCGGCAACCGGTTAATATTGCAGCAGTGGGGGAGGGGCACAGTGTTATTATAGTCAACAGAACTCTGTGTTCTTTAGTAGTAAATCTTCACTTTTGTTTAGATGGGGAAATGATCTTCATGTCAGCTATAAACAGAGCCAGGATTATGGCCAACTAGGCAGATACTAACCTGCTCGTGTCCCGTACGTACTGTGCCAGGGTTATATAGCAAACTTGGCAAATACTAACCTGTTTGTTTTCTGTACATACCGGGACAGGACATTACGGGGATTTATTTATTTATTTAGTTGCAGTTCAGTGAGTAAAATAAGTATTTGATCCCCAACCAACCAACAATAATTCTGGCTCCCACAGATTGGCTACAGTATGTGGTGCACAGATTAGTCCCATCACTTTAAGAAGGTTCTCCTAATGACAACTCGTTATGTATATAAAAGACACCTGACCACAGAATCTCTTTCTTCCATTCAAACCTCACCATCATGGGAAGACCAAAGAGCTGTCAAAAGATGTCAGGAACAAGATATAAGACCTGCACAAGGCTGGAATGGGCTAAAAGTCCATCAGCCAGAAGCTTGGTGAGAAGGAGACAACAGTTGGAGCGATTATTCGAAAATGGAAGAACTACAAAATAACCATCAATCTTCCTCGGTCTGAAGCTCCATGCAAGATTTTGCCTCGTGGAGTAAGGATGGTCATGAGAAAAGTGAGGGATCAGCCCAGAACTACACGGGAGGCAGTTGGGACCACAGTCACCAAACAAACAGGGCTGGTGCTTCCACTAGGCAAACTAGGCAGCCGCCTAGGGCGCATTGCCACCTAGGGGCGCAGCCATGAGTCAGCACTCACACTCCAGTATGAATGATCCTTGTGAGCTGAGGGGAGGGGGCGGCAGTAGGGGAGGAAGACGGGACAGAGGAAGATGCCAGGTGTCTGGGGCAGTGGCAGAACTACCAGGCCCTGGCTTTCCACCATTGTTGGGGGAGCCCCAAGGGGCAGGAAAGGATCCCACGGAGTGCTAGCTGCATAATGATCCTCTTCGTCTGGAGCTGAGCGGCTCAATCCCTGGGCGGAAAGTGACTCTCTAATCTGAGCTGCTGGGCAGCCGTTCATTTCCCTGGGTTGGTATTAAGCAGGGAGCGGAGGAGAGCTGAACCTGAGCCGGAGCTCGGCACTGGAGGGCGCAACTTTTACTGGAGCAGAAGCGACGAGGCACGGAATGGTCTGAGGATGTTGGGGATTAGGGACGTGCGGAGCTCTCTGACTGCTGCTTCTCCCTCCACCAGAAGCCGGTTGGAGCTGTGGTGAGCACTGTGGTCCAGGAGAGGAGCGTCCGGGGAGAAGGAATAAGCAGGATCACTGTGAAGGAGGGCAGGCCACTCTCTTCATACTGCCCAGTAAGTGTCCCCAGAACAGGGAATCAGGGTCCCTGGGTGTGACATGGAGTATCCCTGGTGTGAAAGAGAATTGCCGTCACCAGGTATGCCATGGGGAATCTGAGTCACCAGGTGTGACATGGGGGAGAAGGGTCACAAGTGTAACAGGGGTTTGGGGTCACCAGGTGTGCCATGAGGAATTGGAAACCCTGGGTGTGCCATGGGGGATTGAGGTCCCCAGGTGTGACATGGAAAAACATCAGGGTCTCCGGGTATGACATGGAGGAACATTAGGGACCCCTGATGTGACGTAGAGGAACATTGGGGTCACTGGGTATGACAGCATTACATGGAGGAACCATCAGATCAGGGTCACTGGATATGACATAGAGCAGTTTTTAACCCCTTCCCTTTTTATTTTTATTTTTTGGGGGGGGGGGGGCGCAAGTAGCTGATCTTGCCTAGGGCGTAAAACAGTCTAGCTCCGGGCCTGCAAACAAACCATTGGTAACACAATACGCCACCATGGATTGAAATTCTGCAGTGTCCCCGGAGGTGGTGGCAGGATGGCCCCTCTAGCTAGTTGGTTCCCAGAGTTGTGAGGGCAGGATGGCCCCTCTGGCAAGGTGACACCCAGAGTTGTGATGGCGGGATGGCCCCTCCCAGAGGTGGCAGCAGGATGGCTCCTCTGGAAAGGTGACACCCATAGGCAGTGGTGGGATGGCCCCTCTGGCAAGGTGACACCCAGAGGTGGTGGTGGTATCCTCCTCTGGCAAGGTGACACCCGGAGGTGGTGGTGGCATGGCCCCTCTGGCAAGGTGACACCCGGAGTTGTGATGGTGGGATGGCCCCTCTGGCAAGGTGACTCCCGGAGTTGTGATGGCAGAATGGCCCCTCTGGAAAGGTGACACTCAGAGGTAGTGGCAGGATGGCCCCTCTGGAAAGGTGACACCAAAAGTTGGTGGTGGGATGGCCTGGCCCCTCCGGCAAGGTGACACCCAGAGGTGGTGGTGGTATGCCTCTCTGGCAAGGTGACACCGGAGGTGGTATGCCCCTCTGGCAAGGCGACACCCGGAGGTAGTGGCAGGATGGCCTCCCTGGAAAGGTGACACCCAGAGGTAGTGGCAGGATGGCCCCTCTGGAAAGGTGACACCAAAAGTTGGTGGTGGGATGGCCTGGCCCCTCCGGCAAGGTGACACCCAGAGGTGGTGGTGGTATGCCTCTCTGGCAAGGTGACACCGGAGGTAGTGGTGGGATGGCCCTCTGGCAAGCTGACACCCGGAGGTGGTATGCCTCTGCAAGGCGACACCTGGAGGTGGTGGAGGGATGGCCCCTCTGGCGAGGCGACACCCGGAGGTAGTGGCAGGATGGCCTCCCTGGAAAGGTGACACCCAGAGGTAGTGGCAGGATGGCCCCTCCGGAAAGGTGACACCAAAAGTTGGTGGTGGGATGGCCTGGCCCCTCCGGCAAGGTGACACCCAGAGGTGGTGGTGGTGGTATGCCTCTCTGGCAAGGTGACACCGGAGGTAGTGGTGGGATGGCCCCTCTGGCAAGGTGACAGCCGGAGCTGGTATGCCCCTCTGGCAAGGTGACATCCATAGGTGGTGGCAGGATGGCCCCTCTGGCAAGGCGACACCCGGAGGTAGTGGCAGGATGGCCTCCCTGGAAAAGTGACACCCAAAGGTGGTGGTGGGGTGGCCCCTCTGGCAAGGTGACACCCAGAGTTGTGATGGCAGAATGGCCCCCCTGGGGAGGTGACACCCGGAAGTCCCCCTCCTCAAGAAGGCACATGTACAGCCCATCTTGAGTTTGCCAATGAACATCTAAATGATTCCGAGGAGGATTGGGAGAAAGTGCTGTGGTCAGATGAGACCAAATTGAGCTGCTTAGCAATAACTCGACTCAACGCGTTTGGAGGAAGAAGAATGCTGACTTTGACCCTTAAAACACCATCCCTACAGTCACCATCCCTACAGTCGCCATCCCTACAGTCGCCATCCCTACAGTCGCCATCCCTACAGTCGTCATCCCTACAGTCACCATCCCTACAGTCACCATCCCTACAGTCAAGCATGGAGGTGGAAACATGGCGCTTTGGGGCTGTTTCTCTGCTAAAGGTACAGGCCAACTTTTCCGCATTGAGGGGCCAATGGACGGGGCCATGTATTGTACAATCTTGGATGAGAACCTTCTTCCCTCAGCCAGAATACTGAAGATGGGACATGGATGGGTCTTCCAGAAGGACAATGACCAAAAACATACCACCAAGGTAACAATGGACTGGCTCAAGAAGAAGCACATTAAGGTCATGGAGTGGCCTAGCCAGTTTCCAGACCTTAACCCTATAGAACATTGATGTAGGGAGCTGAAACTTCGAGTTGCCAAGAAACCTTAAGGATTTAGAGAAGATCTGTAAAGAAGAGTGGACCAAAATCCCTCCTGAGATGTGTGCAAACCTGGTCACCAACTACAAGAAACGTCTGACCTCTGTGCTTCCCAACAAGGGTTTCTCCACCAACTACTAAGTCGTGTTTTGCTTGGGGATCAAATACTTATTTTCACTTTTCTTTATCACTGACCTGCAACTCAGTTTATAACATTTGTATCGTTTTTTTTTTCTGGATTTTTGGTTGACATTCGGTCTCTATCATCTAAAATACATCTATGATAAAATTTTAGACTCTTCATTTCTTTGTAAGTGGGTAAACCAGTTGGGTGACACCGAGTGTTATCACAGGAAGATGAGTGGTGAATCCTTCCCTATATTCTCTGTCTGCAGATATTGGGGGGGGGGGGGGGGTGGTAAAAGAGGAAGTGTCACAAATGGCGGAAACGTTGCAAGGTCTCATAACTGCTCCTTAGTAACAGATGAGATGAATGAGGAGATAAAGGGCAGAAGGTCTTCTGGAGAACAGGCTGCCTAGGGTACTCTCCAGTGCTGCTCACAGCAGAAGTATTTGGATCAGCCATCTGTGTTGTGGATAAAAGCTCAGGGTCATGTGACCGAGTGCCTAGGCTCCTAACCATATGACCCCTGCGGGAGGGTGTGGACTTTCTTTTCAGAAGAAATCCCAGCCCCCAGCTAGGGTAATGTGCAGAGTGGAAATACACAATGGGGGAGATTTACTAAAGCTGGAGCACACAGAATCTGGTGCAGCTCTGTATAGTAACCAATCAGCTTGCAGCTTTAGCTTGCACAATTAAGCTTTGACAGTAAAGGCTGGAAGCTGATTGGTTACTATGCAGAACTGCACCAGATTCTGTGTGCTTCAACTTTAGTAAATCTCCCCCCAACATATGGCGCAGTCTCTGACAGTCCCTCTGTATGGTGCAGTCTCTGACAGTCCCTCTGTATGGTGCAGTCTCTGACAGTCCCTCTGTATGGTGCAGTCTCTGACAGTCCCTCTGTATGGCGCAGTCTCTGACAGTCCCTCTGTATGGTGCAGTCTCTGACAGTCCCTCTGTATGGCGCAGTCTCTGACAGTCCCTCTGTATGGTGCAGTCTCTGACAGTCCCTCTGTATGGCGCAGTCTCTGACAGTCCCTCTGTATGGTGCAGTCTCTGACAGTCCCTCTGTATGGTGCAGTCTCTGACAGTCCCTCTGTATGGTGCAGTCTCTGGCAGTCCCTCTGTATGGCGCAGTCTCTGACAGTCCCTCTGTATGGCGCAGTCTCTGACAGTCCCTCTGTATGGTGCAGTCTCTGGCAGTCCCTCTGTATGGCGCAGTCTCTGACAGTCCCTCTGTATGGTGCAGTCTCTGACAGTCCTTCTGTATGGTGCAGTCTCTGGCAGTCCCTCTGTATGGTGCAGTCTCTGACAGTCCCTCTGCATGGCGCAGTCTCTGGCAGTCCCTCTGTATGGCGTAGTCTCTGGCAGTCCCTCTGTATGGCGCAGTCTCTGACAGTCCCTCTGTATGGTGCAGTCTCTGGCAGTCCCTCTGTATGGTGCAGTCTCCGACAGTCCCTCTGTATGGTGCAGTCTCTGACAGTCCCTCTGTATGGTGCAGTCTCTGACAGTCCCTCTGTATGGTGCAGTCTCTGACAGTCCCTCTGTATGGTGCAGTCTCTGACAGTCCCTCTGTATGGCGCAGTCTCTGACAGTCCCTCTGTATGGTGCAGTCTCTGATAGTCCCTCTGTATGTCTCAGTCTCTGACAGTCCCTCTGTATGGTGCAGTCTCTGACAGTCCCTCTGTATGGTGCAGTCTCTGACAGTCCCTTTGTATGGTGCAGTCTCTGACAGTCCCTCTGTATGGTGCAGTCTCTGACAGTCCTTCTGTATGGTGCAGTCCCTCTGTATGGTGCAGTCTCTGATAGTCCCTCTGTATGTCGCAGTCTCTGACAGTCCCTCTGTATGGTGCAGTCTCTGACAGTCCCTCTGTATGGTGCAGTCCCTCTGTATGGTGCAGTCTCTGACAGTCCTTCTGTATGGTGCAGTCTCTCTGTATGGTGCAGTCTCTGGCAGTCCCTCTGTATGGTGCAGTCTCTGACAGTCCCTCTGTATGTCGCAGTCTCTGCCAGTCCCTCTGTATGGCACAGTCTCTGCCAGTCCCTCTGTATGGCGCAGTCTCTGGCAGTTCCTCTGTATGGCGCAGTCTCTGGCAGTTCCTCTGTATGGTGCAGTCTCTGTATGGCGCAGTTCCTCTGTATGGTGCAGTCTCTGTATGGCGCAGTTCCTCTGTATGGCGCAGTCTCTGACAGTCCCTCTGTATGGCGCAGTCTATGATAGTCCCTCTGTATGGTGCAGTCTCTGACAGTCCTTCTGTATGGCGCAGTCTATGATGGTCCCTCTGTATGGTGCAATCTCTGAAAGTCTCTCTGTATGGTGCAGTCTCTCTGTATGGCGTAGTCTCTGGCAGTCCCTCTGTATAGTGCAGTCTCTGGCAGTCCCTCTGTATGGCGCAGTCTATGATAGTCTCTCTGTATGGCGCAGTCTATGACAGTCCCTCTGTATGGCGCAGTCTCTGACAATCCCTCTGTATGGCGCAGTCTCTGACAATCCCTCTGTATGGTGCAGTCTCTGACAGTCCCTCTGTATGGTGTAGTCTCTCTAGATGATGACATCCCTAACAGTCACTAGCAATGTTTCAGGGTTCATAGTCAGGGACGGGTCTGTGTTGGGTTCATGGTCAGGGAGGGGTATACAGTGGATTCATGGTCAGTGGTGGGTCTGTTGTGGGTTCAGGGTTTATGGTCAGTGATGGGTCTGTGATGGGTTCAGGGTTTATGGTCAGAAATGGTCTTTGTTGGGTTTGGGGTTTGTGGTCAGTGATGGGTCTGTGTTGGGTTCAGGGTTTATGGTCAGAAATGGTCTTTGTTGGGTTTGTGGTCAGTGATGGGTCTGTGGTGGGTTCAGGGTTTATGGTCAGGGATGGGGTCTGTGTTGGGTTCAGGGTTTATGGTCAGAAATGGTCTTTGTTGGGTTTGTGGTCAGTGATGGGTCTGTGGTGGGTTCGGGGTCTATGGTCATTGATGGGTCTGTGGTGGGTTCAGGGTTTATGGTCAGGGATGGGGTCTGTGGTGGGTTCAGGGTTTATGGTCAGGGATGGGGTCTGTGGTGGGTTCAGGGTTTATGGTTAGGGGTGGGGTCTTTGGTGGGTTCAGGGTTTATGGTCAGTGATGGGTCTGTGGTGGGTTCAGGGTTTATGGTCAGTGATGGGTCTGTGGTGGGTTCATGGTCAGGGATGAGTCTCTGGTGGGTTCAGGGTTTATGGTCAGTGATGGGTCTGTGGTGGGTTCATGGTCAGGGATGAGTCTCTGGTGGGTTCAGGGTTTATGGTCAGTGATGGGTCTGTGGAGGGTTCAGGGTTTATAGTCAGTGAAGGGTCTGTGGTGGGTTCAGGGTTTATGGTCAGGGATGGGTCTGTGGTGGGTTCAGGGTTTATGGTCAGTGATGGGTCTGTGATGGGTTCAGGGTTTATGGTCAGTGATGGGTCTGTGATGGGTTCAGGTTTTATGGTCAGGGAAGGGTCTGTAGTGGGTTCAGGGTTCATGGTCAGGGATAGGTCTGTGGTGGGTTCAGGGTTCATGGTCAGAAATGGCCTTTGTTGGATTTGGGGTTTGGGGTCAGGGATGGGTCTGTGGTGGGTTCAGGGTTCATGGTCAGGGATGGGTCTGTGATGGGTCTGTGGTGGGTTCATGGTCAGGAATAGGTCTGTGGTGGGTTCAGGGTTCATGGTCAGGAATAGGTCTGTGGTGGGTTCAGGGTTCGTGGTCAGGGGTTGGGTCTACAGAATTCGACTTCCTCAGTTCTCCCAGCAAGTGGGAAGACGGAAGATCGAAGCCTAAAACTCCTTCTGTGACTCCGCAGAGAGATCGGTGAAAGGCGTAGTTGGAGCGCCGAGTGATTTCCATAGAGAAGCGGAGTGGCGGTGTCATGTGACGGACAGGTGTGCGCGGAATCCGTCTCCTCCCGTCTGACACACACGTCCCCTCTGGGCTCACTTTTTCGAGGAATGCGGAGGAAGATTTTCTTTTACTTCTTAGTTTCACTTTTCTTCAGAAATTCTGAAAATTTTTCATTGAAAACGAAAAAGTAAAAGTTGTTTAATGAACGTGTGCGGCCCCTGGGGGGAGGGGGGATAGTGACAGTACGTTAGTAATTATTGTATTATCCCGTCACCGACCACTGGAACCTTTTTGTGTTTTGTTCATTATAGAAAGCACTGAAAAATATATATATATATATTTTTTTTCATTTATTGTGCTAAAAAAAAAAAAAAAAATTAAATAAAATTAAATAAATAAATTACATAAATTAAATAAATATAAAAAATAAAAAATTAAATAAATAAAATTAAATAAAAAAATAAAAAAATTTAATAAAATTAAATAAATAAATTTACATAAATTAAATAAATATAAAAAAATTAATAAATTAAATAAATATAAAAAAATAAAAAATGAAATAAAATTAAATAAAAAAAATAAAAAAATTAAATAAAATTAAATAAAAAAATAAAATAAAAAAAAAATTCAAAGTACTAAGCTTTTGCTTTTCTCCGCTGTTTTTGGAAGTAGCAGAGAGATCAGATTACACAGACTGCAGAGTCTCTATGGAAGGACATAAACCCCTCCCCTCTGTCCTAGCAGAGGCGGGACCCTCTGAGATGGATAACACAGGCTGCTCCCTATTAGGTGTGTTTTTTTTTTTTTAATATTAAAATTCTTTTAGGAGTTCTTTTATCATTAAATTCAAAATATTCATCCATTTTTTTTTCTCTGCAGACTTTTTTTATGGCCGCCATTGTTGTAAAATTCTGCCTTGTAGTGAAAAGAATTTCCCCGCCTCCTCCCCCACACTGAAATCTGCCCAGAGTTTGAGGTCAAGTTCCAGGCATCCCCTGCAGCATTGTGAGGTTACATTACACGTCTAGTGTGTCAGAGGTATCCCGAACACAAAGGCTGATCATGTGATTGTTGTCACCCCCACCCTCCGAAAAAAAAAAAAAATGTTGTCAAGCATGCTAGAATGGCCCCCTTAGTCTTCTACAGAACACAAGCAGGTGAGAATATGGAATAAAGAATGGCAGAATTCCTGAATATTAGAGCGCCGCCCTGGAGGAGGAAGTTGTGAAGTGTGGGTGAAATCTGACAATATGCAACTGAAAGTGTTTTGATACATCATATGAAATAAAAGTTGTAGATCCTGCCAGAAATCCAGTGAGTGGGTGACTTCCTGTGCTGCTCTCTTATCAGCTTTCTTTGAGGACTACAGAACACCTCCCAATGTTATGGAGAGGGATAGCATTCTGTAGCCCTGTCCTAGGGTGACAACACTGCTCTTCCATATAGTATAGTGGGTCAGCATTGTCAGGACATTGGGGGAGATTTACTAAAACCAGTGTCACCTTGCCAGAGGGGCCATCCCATCACCACACCTCTGGTTGTCACCCTGCCAGAGGGGCCATCTTGTCACCACCTCTGGGTGTCACCTTGCCAGAGGGGCCATCTCACCACCACCTCTGGGTGTCAGCTTGCCAAAGGGGCCATCTTGTCACCACTTCTAGGTGTCCCCTTGCCAGAGGGGCCATCTCGCCACCACACCTCTGGGTGTCTCCTTGATAGAGGGGCCATTCCACCACCACTTCTGGGTGTCACCTTGCCAAAGGGGCCATCTTGTCACCACTTCTGGGTGTTACCTTGCCAGAGGGGCCATCTCGCCACCACACCTCTGGGTGTCTCCTTGATAGAGGGGCCATTCCACCACCACTTCAGGGTGTCCCCTTGCCAGAGGGGCCATCTCGCCACCACTTCTGGGTGTCACCTTGCCAGAGGAGCCATCTCGCCACCACTTCTGGCTGTCACCTTGCCAGAGGGGTCATCTCCTCACCACTTCTGGGTGTCACCTTGCCCACCTTGCCAAAGGTGCCATCTTGTCACCACTTCTGGGTGTCACCTTGCCACAGGAGCCATCTCGCCACCCCTTCTGGGTGTCACCTTGCCAGAGGTGCCATCTCCTCACCATTTCTGGGTGTCACCTTGCCAAAGGGGCCATCTTGTCACCACTTCTGGGTGTTACCTTGCCAGAGGGGCCATCTCGCCACTACTTCTGGGTGTCACCTTGCCAAAGGGGCCATTTTGTTACCACTTCTAGGTGTCACCTTGCCAGAGGGGCCATCTCACCACCACTTCTGGGTGTCACCTTGCCAATGGGGCCATCTCGCCACCACCTCTGGGTGTCACCTTGCCAAAGGAGCCATCTCGCCACCACACCTCTGGGTGTCTCCTTGCCAGAGGGGCCATCTTGTCACCACTTCTGGGTGTCCCCTTGCCAGAGAAGCCATCTCCTCACCACTTCTGGGTGTTACCTTGCCAGAGGGGCCATCTGGCCACCACTTCTGGGTGTCCCCTTGCTAGAGGAGCCATCTCCTCACCACTTCTGGGTGTCTCCTTGACATAGGAGCCATCTCCTCACCACTTCTGGGTGTCACCTTGCCAGAGGGGCCATCTCGCCACCACCTCTGGGTGTCACCTTGCCAGAGGAGCCATCTCGCCACCACCTCTGGGTGTCACCTTGCCAGAGGAGCCATCTCGCCACCACCTCTGGGTGTCACCTTGCCAGAGGGGCCATCTCGCCACCACCTCTGGGTGTCACCTTGCCAAAGGGGCCATCTCGTCACCACTTCTGGGTGTCACCTTGCCAGAGGGTCCATCTTGTCACCATTTCTGGGTGTCACCTCGCCAGAGGGGCCATCTTGTCACCATTTCTGGGTGTCACCTTGCCAGAGGGGCCATCTTGTCACCATTTCTGGGTGTCACCTTGCCAGAGGGGCCAACTCACCACTGCCTCTGGGTGTCACCTTGCAAGAGGGGCTATCCGGCCACCACACCTCTGGGTGTCACCTTGCCAAAGGGGCAATCTCGCCACCCCTTCTGAATTTCAACTTGCGAGAGGGCCATCTCATCACCACCTCTGGGTGTCACCTTTCCAGAGGGGGCATCTCACCACCACTTCTGGGTGTCATCTCACGTGTGATAGACGTGCGATTTCGCAAGCGATCCCCGACATACAAAGATCTAAACTGATTGTCAGTGGCGCCCCCATGCATCCTCAAATGCACAATTTTTTGTGCGTGCCAAACCGCATGGCGCTGCGGCACCGCGTGGTTTGGTGTGGTGCATTTTCATAAAAGGGCCAGGGAGTTCTGTACTGCGTTTTCTTGTGCATAGGGCAGCTTATTGGTTTCCCCTACATGCGACGCCCGGGAACGCGTTAAAACCGCGCAGAAACGCGCCGTGATTAGGTGCACCTGTAGGTGGGAACCGAGCCTTAGGCTTCATTCACACCTGGGCTTTCCGCAACTGCGCCAAAATGCGTGTCGCGTTTGCGATTCCATTATTTCCTAATAGCAGCTCAAACGCGGTGCGATTTTTGCCACAGTTGTCACACGATAAATTGCGCTGCAATCACATCACGGGAAGCTTGTCACCCAAAAAGGCATCTTTTGTGTGACAAGCTTCCCGCGATGCTGTTTGCCGCATTTGCAGCAGCAAAATCGCACCGCGATTGGGGGCACCAGAAGTAATGGCATCGCAGACGCCTCCCGCGTTTTGCCGCGCCCAGGTGTGGGCAGAGCCTAGCCGGCAGGATTGTCTGGTCAATATTAGGCCCCCGTTTATATCGGAATCGCCGGAAGAATCCTTCGATTTCTGTCGAGAATCGCAGCAAAAGACGCAACGCACTGCCATTACAGGAATCGCTGTGTTTCCCGCATCGCACCGCATAGCGATTGCCCTGTGTTCATGTGATCTGCTGTGTGTCAAATAAAAGTTAACGACACCCCCCCCAAAAGCAGATCGCAGAACACATGCATTGGCCAGAAATGGAGCGCACAGGTATGAACGCCTATGCGATTTCATTCCAGCGCGGCAAAAAAAAGGTGCTTGAACCTTTTTTTGCACGGATGCGGTGCATCAAAATTATGGGCTGCAAAGAATCGCATGTGATTTGCAGAGGAACGCGGTGCCATTTCCTATGCGAATCTCGTGCGATGTGACGTATTGCATCGGTGTGAACCCAGCCTCAATGGCGCCTCAAACACGGTGCGGTTTTGCCGCAAAATGTGCGTCGCCAAATGCGCCTGGCTCAGTGGCAAAATTTGGTGCATGTGCTGCTTTTGCGCACTTTTACATTTTAAAACGAATTGGTGCTGCTACAAAAAACGCACTCGGGCGCGAACGGCGCCTTACTGGGAGAAAAATAAGAAAGTGGATGCAGTCGCCTCTGGTGAGCTGCAAAGGGATATTTTCTTTGTGGATTTAGTTTGAGAGTTGAGGGCGAAGCCGCCTGCGGCAGGCGCAGTGGAGTCCCCCCCCCCCCCCCCCCGGCTAAACCTCGCAGGGAAATTCCTCATCCTGGTTTTTGTTCCTTCCATGAAAATATTCCGCCAGCTGAATTTCCATACGGACAAATATTTGCAGATCTTGTCTGCGGACGGGCATGGCGGCGCGCATGGCGGCGCGCAGGGCGCTGCGTTCCCCGGCTGGCGTCTGGAGGATGGGCAAAGGGGGGCGCTATCTGGGACGGGGGCTCATTGTCTAAGAGAGATCCGGAGATACATTGTAACAATTGTTTAATATTAGAAGCTGCAACTTTTTATTATTTCATTTATTCCGCATTCTGAAAAATGCGTTTGCCAAAAACGATTGCCTGCGACTCGCAATTTGGAACCATTGCAAGTCGCGGGACGCCCGATCGATTCCCGTGACTTGCAACGGCACCCCAAACGCAGTGCGATTTTGCCGCGATTGTCGGCCGACGAATGGCGGTAAATGAAGAAGAAAAAGAAGTTCTTGTACTTCTTTTGGGCGTCAGGCGTCCCGGTGATTCTGTTAGCAGGATTTTACCGCGATTCGCTTCTTTTGGGCATCGGGCGTCCCGCGATTCTGTTTGCGCGATTTTACCGTGTTTTGCTTCTGTTGGGCATCAGGCGTCCTGCGATTCTGTTTGCGCAATTTAACTGAGATTCGCTTCTTTTGGGTGTCAGGCGTCCCGTGATTCTGTTTGCGCGATTTTACCAAGATTCGCTTCTTTTGAGAGTCCGGCGATTCTGTTTGCACGATTTTACCGAGATTCGCTTCTTTTGGGCGTCGGGCGTCCCGCGATTCTGTTTGCGCGATTTTACCATGATTTGCTTCTTATTGGCATCAGGCGTCCCGCGATTCTGTTTGCGCGATTTTACCGTGATTTGCTTTTTTTGGGCGTCAGGCATCCCGCGATTCTGTTTGCGGGATTTTACCGCGATTCGCTTCTTTTGGGCGTCGGGCGTCCCGTGATTCTGTTTGCGGGATTTTACCGTGATTCGCTTCTTTGGGCATCAGCCGTCCTGCAATTCTGTTTGCGCAATTTAACTGCGATTTACTTCTTTTGGGCGTCAGGCGTCCCGTGATTCTGTTTGCAGGATTTTACCGCGATTCGCTTTTTTTGGGCGTCCGACGATTCTGTTTGCACGATTTTACAGAGATTCGCTTCTTTTGGGCGTCCCGCGATTTTACCGTGATTTGCTTCTGTTGGGCATCAGGCGTCCTGTGATTCTATTTGCGCGATTTTACCGCGATTTGTAGGCTGACAATCTTGGCAAAATCGTGGCACGTTAGGGGTGCCATTGCAAGTCACGGGAATCAGTTGGGCGTCCAGTGACTTGCAATGGTTCGGAATCGCGGCAATTCTGCCCGCAATCCGAAACGCCTATATATATGAACGGAGCCTTAAGGACCGGCCTATTTCTGACACTTGTTGGTTACAAGTTAAAATCTGTATTTTTTTTGCCTAGAAAATTTTTGTGTGAGTAGTAGTAGTAGTAGTTACACCTAATCCCCCCAAAAAATGACTATTATTTGAATAATAATGTATTTTTTTGTGTTAAGCTATTTATTATTTTATTCTTTAGGGGTTAATTATTTATTATTACTTAGTACTCATTTATTGGATTTATTTATTATTAACTATTTATGATTATTTTTATTTATTTATTTATTTGTTTGTTATTATTATTGTTAGTAGTAGTAGTAACACCCTAACAAAATAAATAAATAATATATAACCCCTTATAATAATAATATAAACTCTTACCCTAATGAAAAAATAATAATAACGAATAATAAAAAAAGAAAATAAAAATTGATGGAAAAGCTTAAAAAAAAAAAAAAATAATAATAAATGAATAATAAAAAAAGAAAATAAAAATTGATGGAAAAAAAAAAAAAAAATAATAATAATAAAATGCCTAGCAACAAATGATGCAACAGATGATAGTTTTCTCTATTGGCTAATAAAAAAAACGCTAAAACTCAAAAACGCTACACAACAGCGCGCATAATAACGCTCGAAAAAAAAAACGCTGAAAGACGCTACGCTCGGGTGTGAATGAGTGGAGAGTACCATTATTTCTATTCCTGCTGAGATAAAAGTAATCGGGGACATGATTGCATCTGCTGGTTTTGGGTCGGTGTTGGGATTTCAGATGTGAGAGGAGAGAGGTCGGCCGGGTGCGGCAGCTGCAGGCGATCGCACGGCGGCACTTTACATCGCACGTGTGCAGGAAGTGCGATGACAGGAAGCCGCGAGCCTTTCCTCTGCGCCGGGGGATGGGAAGTCAGGAGGACGGCGAGAAAAAAGAACAAAAGCCGAGACTCCTCATTGTCCCCTGCAGCCTCTTTGCAGCCACTTCCTTTCTACATGCACGTCCATCATTGCAGCTCAGTGCTGCTGATCCCCTGCAGCCACTTCCTGTCCACATGCACACCTGTTATTGCAGCTTAGTGCTGCTGATCCCCTGCAGCCACTTCCTGCCTCAATCCCCTCCATGGCATTTCTTAGGGCGGGATTCCTGATGGTGACAGCAGTGGGCATGTCTGTGTAATGTGTGTTGGAACCGCCCCTTCCAGTCCCCATTGGAAGCCCATGTGACAGGGTGACAACACAGGAGCATAAATAGGGGAAGGGAACAGAGCATTGTCACCCTGTAACAGGAAATGCTTACACAGGGATCTCCATTGGGGGGATCATCAGTTTTTTTTTTTTTTGTTTTTTTTTAATGAAAGCTAAGATTTATAAAGACCCATGCACGCGGGATGCTATAAAAACGCCAGTAGCTTTGTAGTGTGTTTTTCATCGTTTTTTGGCGTTTTTAGCTAGAAAATCACCTCTCTGCTATTTTACCCACAATGCAATGGGGTAAAAGCAGCGGGGATAAAAGGGTCCTACAGCATTTTGGTTGCAAATGTGGATCCTTTTTTCCACGCATCAAAATCGCATTGCATGGGGGGGCTGAACACTCATGTGATGCAATCCTGGCAAGCATTGCATTGTGGGAAAGTCGGAGATACTAAAATAGCAGAGAGGTGATTTTTAGCTAAAAAAACGCCAAAAAAAAGCTTAAAAACGCCAATGCAAAAATGCAAAAAAATGTTGAAAAACGCACTACAAAGCCACTGGCGTTTTTTTTTAATGTCCCGCGTGCGTGAGGCCTTAAAACTGAAGTTTAATCTTTTTATATTTTGGTTCATTCCATTTTCATCACACCCCTTATTTGAGACCCAGTGATGTGTCTGCATTGCATAGAGAAGCACAGAGACCCAGTGATGACATCATGGCTGGTGGTAGGGGCCGGCAGGGGGCGGGACATAGCTTTCTGAAAACATCACAGCCTCCCCCCCCCCTCAGTACTCCTCTTAGGAGCCATCAGCCCTAATGCAAATAGTGGGAGGAGTTATGCAAATATAATGACATGATAGGTGGGCGTTCCTAGGCAGGCTGCATTTGCATAGGTAACACCCCCATGTGATGCAGAGCCTTAATGATGATAGATCTGGATTTAAGTGAATAAAAGGGGAGGGGCCAGGCCTGGTAACGCCCCCATTTGATGCTGAGTTTAATGATTGATCTGGATTTAATTGAATGAAAGGGGTGGGGCCAGGCATGGTAACGCCCCCCATGTGATGCAGAGCCTCAATGATGATAGATCTGGATTTAAGTGAATGAAAGGGGCGGGGCCAGGCATGGTAACGCCCACATGTGATGCAGAGCCTCAATGATTGATAGATCTGGATTTCAGTGAATGAAAGGGGCGGGCCCAGGCATGGTAACGCCCACATGTGATGCTGAGTCTCAATGATTGATAGATCTGGATTTCAGTGAATGAAAGGGGCGAGGCCAGGCATGGTAACGCCCCCATGTGATGCAGAGCCTCAATGATTGATAGATCTGGATTTCAGTGAATGAAAGGGGCGGGCCCAGGCATGGTAACGCCCACATGTGATGCTGAATCTCATTGATTGATAGATCTGGATTTCAGTGAATGAAAGGGGTGGGGTCAGGCATGGTAACACCCCCATGTGATGCAGAGTCTCAATGATTGATCTGGATTTCAGTGAATGAAAGGGGCTAGGCCAGGCATGGTAACGCCCACATGTGATGCAGAGCCTCAATAAATGATAGATCTCCATTTAAGTGAATAAAAGGGGCGGGACCAGGCATGGTAACACCCCCATGTGATGCTGAGCCTCAATGATTGATAGATCTGTATTTCAGTGAATGAAAGGGGCGGGGCCAGGCATGGTAACGCCCACATGTGATGCTGAGCTTCCACAATTGGAGGAAGTGAAATCCAATGAATGAAAGGGGCGAGGCAAGGGACAGTCAGGCTGGGGAGGAAAGAGCTGGATGATGCTGGGTGTCCTCCGGCCAGGAAATAGGGCGGGGCTCTATCTTTTAATGCAGATAGTGAGAAGCTGACAGTGTGCAGTGAAATCAGAGGATGAATGGATTCCTGTTACAATGTTTCTCTTTGTATCTCTGTGTAATCAATGAATGTTTCCTCCCTCTGATGAGCGCCTTGTGACCTTCAGAGGGCGATGGGTCTTTCCTCTCCCGGAGCCGCCTCTGTGTACAGAAAACATCTTTGTTGTGGGTCAGACGGACGCTCCCTGAACCACCGAGTGCTTCCCACATCACCAGGTGACAGGTGCAGCCTGGAAATCCCCGGAGCCAGCCCATGTCTGCTCACACCTGGAGCTCAGGTGACACCCCGCCCACCCCCGGGACAAGGCGGAGCCAACCTGGACAGGTGCCTCCAGCCTGGAACTGGCTGTACCGTGTTCTGGGTAAAGAGGACCTGTCCTAAGAGGTCCTTAGTATGGTCCTCTCCTGGGAAGTCCTCAATCTGACCCTGTCCTAAAAAGGTCCTCAGTCTGGTCCTGTCCTGGGAAGTTCTCAGTCTGCTCCTGTCTTGGGAATTCCTCAATCTGACCCTGTCCTAAAAAAGGTCCTCAGTCTGGTCCTGTCCTGGGTAGTCCTCAGACTGGTCCTGTCCTGGGAAGTCCTCAGACTGGTCCTGTCCTGGGAAGTCCTCAGACTGGTCCTGTCCTGGAAAGTCCTCAGACTGGTCCTGTCCTGGGAAGTCCTCAGACTGGTCCTGTCCTGGGAAGTCCTCAGACTGGTCCTGTCCTGGAAAGTCCTCAGACTGGTCCTGTCCTGGGAAGTCCTCAGACTGGTCCTGTCCTGGAAAGTCCTCAGACTGGTCCTGTCCTGAGAAGTCCTCAGTCTGTTCCCGTCCTGAGAAGTCCTCAGTCTGGTCCCGTCCTGAGAAGTCCTCAGACTGGTCCTGTCCTGGGAAGTCCTCAGACTGGTCCTGTCCTGGGAAGTCCTCAGACTGGTCCTGTCCTGGAAAGTCCTCAGACTGGTCCTGTCCTGAGAAGTCCTCAGACTGGTCCCGTCCTGTGAAGTCCTCAGTCTGGTCCCGTCCTGTGAAGTCCTCAGTCTGGTCCCGTCCTGGGAAGTCCTCAGTCTGTTCCCGTCCTGAGAAGTCCTCAGTCTGTTCCCGTCCTGGGAAGTCCTCAGTCTATTCCCGTCCTGAGAAGTCCTCAGTCTATTCCCGTCCTGAGAAGTCCTCAGTCTGGTCCCGTCCTGGGAAGTCCTCAGTCTGTTCCCGTCCTGAGAAGTCCTCAGTCTGGTCGCGTCCTGAGAAGTCCTCAGTCTGTTCCCGTCCTGAGAAGTCCTCATTGTCCTACCATTATAGACACGATTCAGCAGGCTTTTCACAATGCACCTCTCGGGGACTGCACCTTCTTGTTACATGGTCCCCTGCTAGGGACGTTACATTCTGCTAATTAAATGACCTAAAACCATCCTCTCACAATTTCCATGTTCTCTGACATGTTTCAAGCACTGGGGGCGGGTGGGGAAGCTTTCAGGCAGCTCAGGTTGGAGCCCCTCCCCCCCAAGCTTGCCTAGTCCAGTGAGCAGGCAGGTGACACAGGAAGCCTGAAATCTGAAGTTGCTGCTAGTGGTGTCACCCCCTGACTGTGTCCCCGCTTTGATTTATAGAATTATTTCAATGCCATGAAAAAACAAATCTCTTTCTGATTGTTTTATTTATTTATTTCTGCAGGTTCCAGAAACACGTCCACACCTACCGCATCCTGCCGGACGAGGAGGACTATCTGGCTGTACAGGTACTGAGCTTTTATGGGGGGTCACAGTCCCAGCAATACCCAGGACAGGCAACAAGCTTCTATTGCATGCTGGGGGTGGAGACCGACGGGGGGGGGGGGCGAGGGTGTCTCAAACCCGTGGTGGAAGCAGTGGGCGCACCCAGGAGCAAAAATTCAAATCACCCTTCCTGTGCCTGGCAGTTAGGACCCCGGTGTGATGTCCCAGAGGTTGAGGATCTCTAATGTGGTAACAAAGTTCTATTATGTAACCATTTTCTTGCAGCTCCGCCCACAAAGAGGCCGGATTGTGTCATGAGGCTCAGCTTTTACCAGGGTCATCATTCATATTATTTCTATGTCATTTTCTATTCAGCCTGCAGGGGGAGCTCTGATCTCCTTTTACCATTTAATAACATAGATATGAAATATTGTATAGAATTATTATGCTGTCCTCTATCCATCCTGCAGGGGGAGCTCTGATCTCCTTTTACCATTTAATAACATAGATATGAAATATTGTATAGAATTATTATGCTGTCCTCTATCCATCCTGCAGGGGGAGCTCTGATCTCCTTTTACCATTTAGTCACATAGATATGAAACATTGTATAGAATTATTATGATCTCCTTTATCTATCCTGCAGGGGGAGCTCTGGTCTCCTTTTTCCATTTAGTGACATAGATATGAAATATTGTATATACCGTATTTATCGTCATATAACACGTACCTAAATTTTAGGAGAGAAATTTCAGGAAAAAAGCTGAAATTTTAAAATAAACAACTGAACATTTTTTTTTAATCAAATGCATTCTTACCAGTGCCCACGAATGCAGCCTCGCCAGCTCAGTGTCCATCAATGCAGCCTCACCAGCTCAGTGCCCATAATTGCAGCCTCGCCAGCGCAGTGCCCATAATTGCAGCCTCGCCAGCTCAGTGTCCATCAATGCAGCCTCGCTGGCTCAGTGCCCATACATGCAGCCTCGCCAGCGCAGTGTCCATCAACGCAGCCTCACCAGCTCAGTGCCCATACATGCAGCCTCGCCAGCGCAGTGTCCATCAACGCAGCCTCACCAGCTCAGTGCCCATACATGCAGCTTCGCCAGCACAGTGCCCATACATGCAGCCTCACCAGCTCAGTGCCCATAATTGCAGCCTCGCCAGCTCAGTGTCCATCAATGCAGCCTCGCCAGCTCAGTGCCCATACATGCAGCCTCGCCAGCACAGTTC
Organism: Pelophylax lessonae; assembly: GCF_965119305.1. Taxonomy (NCBI): domain Eukaryota; kingdom Metazoa; phylum Chordata; class Amphibia; order Anura; family Ranidae; genus Pelophylax; species Pelophylax lessonae. The sequence continues at coordinate 739,717,874 of NC_138769.1, read as the reverse complement.
CCATACATGCAGCCTCGCCAGCACAGTTCCCACACATGCAGCCTCGCCAGCGCAGTGCCCATAATTGCAGCCTCGCCAACTCAGTGTCCATACATGCAGCCTCACCAGCTCAGTGTCCATACATGCAGCCTCGCCAGCTCAGTGTCCCGTACATGCAGCCTCACCAGCGCAGTGCCCATAATTGCAGCCTCGCCAGCTCAGTGTCCATCAATGCAGCCTCGCCAGCTCAGTGCCCATACATGCAGCCTCGCCAGCACAGTTCCCATACATGCAGCCTCGCCAGCTCAGTGCCCATACATGCAGCCTCGCCAGCACAGTTCCCATACATGCAGCCTCGCCAGCTCAGTGCCCATACATGCAGCCTTGCCAGCACAGTTCCCATACATGCAGCCTCGCCAGCGCAGTGCCCATAATTGCAGCCTCGCCAGCTCAGTGTCCATCAATGCAGCCTCGCCAACTCAGTGCCCATACATGCAGCCTCGCCAACTCAGTGCCCATACATGCAGCCTCGCCAACTCAGTGCCCATACATGCAGCCTCGCCAGCACAGTGTCTTAACTGCAGCCTCGCCAACGCCATTGCCACTATCACTTTTAAATAAGTCCAAGGAAGCAGCGCCGAGAGGTAGAAGGGGTCGGGCAGCGCCGAGGAGAAGGAAGGACGCAATGTCATCGGAAGTCCCGGCGTCTATGGTAGACATCGGCATAGGAGGCGGGACTTCCGATGACAGCGCGTCCTTCCTTCTCCTCGGCGCTGCCCGGCCCCTTCTACCTCTCGGCGCTGCTTCCTGGACTTTTTTTTTTTTTATATCGGCGTATAACATGCACTGCTACTTTTTCCTCCATTTTTAGGAGGAAAAAGTGCGTGTTATACGCAGATAAATACGGTAATTATTATGCTCTCCTCTATCCAGCCTGCAGGGGGAGCTCTGGTCTCCTTTTATCTTTTAGTGACATAGAGATGAAAAATTATATTTAATTATTATGCTTTCCTTTATCCATCCTGGAGGGGGAGCTCTGGTCTCATTTTACTATTTAATGACATAGATCTGAAATATTGTATAGAATTATTATGCTTTTCTCTATCCATCCTACAAGGGGAGCTCTGATCTCCTTTTTCCATTTAGTAACATAGATATGAAACATTGTATAGAGTTTTTATGCTCTCTTTTATCCATCCTGGAGGGGGAGCTCTGATCTCCTTTTGCTTTTAATGACATAGATATGAAACATTGTATATAATTATGATCTCCTATATCCATCCTGTAGGGGGAGCTCTAATCTATTTTTTTCCATTTAATGACATAGATATGAAACATTATATATAATTATTATGCTCCCCTCTATCCAGCCTGCAGGGGGAGCTCTGATCTCATTATTTCTATTTAATGACATAGATATAAAACATTGTATTTAATTATTCAGCCTGCAGGGGGAGCTCTAATCTCCTTTTTCCTTTTAGTGACATAGATATGAAACGTATTCACAGCTCTTTACTTTTTCCGCATTTTGTTATGTTACATCCTTATTCCAAAACGGAATAAATTCATTATTTTCCTCAACATTCTACAAACAATCCCCCATAATCACAACGTGAGAGAAGTTTGTTTGAAATCTTTGCAAATTTATTAAAAATAAAAAACACAGGGATGGTGGGAACCCCTCATAATGGGTACAGCAGGTGTACAGACCCAGGAACTCAGCACAGGGATGGTGGGAACCCCTCATAATGGGCACATCAGGTGTACAGACCCGGGAACTCAGCACAGGGATGGTGGGAACCCCTCATAATGGGCACAGCAGGTGTACAGACCCAGGAACTCAGCACAGGGATGGTGGAACCCCTCATAATGAGCACATCAGGTGTACAGACCCAGGAACTCAGCACAGGGATGGTGGGAACCCCTCATAATGGGCACAGCAGGTGTACAGACCCAGGAACTCAGCACAGGGATGGTGGGAACCCCTCATAATGGGCACAGCAGGTGTACAGACCCGGGAACTCAGCACAGGGATGGTGGGAACCCCTCATAATGGGCACAGCGGGTGTACAGACCCGGGAACTCAGCACAGGGATGGTGGGAACCCCTCATAATGGGCACAGCAGGTGTACAGACCCAGGAACTCAGCACAGGGGTGGTGGGAACCCCTCATAATGGGCACAGCGGGTGTACAGACCCGGGAACTCAGCACAGGGATGGTGGGAACCCCTCATAATGGGCACAGCGGGGGTACAGACCCGGGAACTCAGCACAGGGATGGTGGGAACCCCTCATAATGGGCACAGCGGGTGTACAGACCCGGGAACTCAGCACAGGGATGGTGAGAACCCCTCATAATGGGCACAGCGGGTGTACAGACCCGGGAACTCAGCACAGGGATGGTGGGAACCCCTCATAATGGGCACAGCAGGTGTACAGACCCGGGAACTCAGCACAGGGATGGTGGGAACCCCTCATAATGGGCACAGCAGGTGTACAGACCCGGAACTCAGCACAGGGATGGTGGGAACCCCTCATAATGGGCACAGCAGGTGTAAAGATCCAGGAACTCTGCACAGGGATGGTGGGAACCCCTCATAATGGGCATAGCAGGTGTACAGACCCGGGAACTCAGCACAGGGATGGAGGGAACCCCTCATAATGGGGATATGAAATGTTGGGGTGCGCTCTATGTAATCATGTGATCTCGGAGGGAAGGGTTCTCTCCTGTCTTTCCATGCGTTGTCGGGGGAGGTGTGGGCGCAGTGGGCGGATCTCTGCCACGCTGGGACAGCTGTTGTCTCTATGGTGATCTATGCTGGGCAGCTGAGTAAACAGGTGTCATGTCCGCTGTCATCGCCTGCTGAGCTCGGTGACATCCCAGACAGCTGCGTGGACAGGATGAGACCTGCATTAAATCCAGATCCCCCAGGGGGCGCCACCTCTCCCCTACCCCCATCACCCTAGGACGGCTTTATAATCGATCCACCAAGACTGCAGATCAAATTAAAGTTTATGTAAAGCCAGGAACTTTCTTTAATGTTTCGGATGGAGTAGTGACAGGTAAAACCCTTATTGGTTTATTTTTTGCTCCCTGGGTTCCCATTGGGGGGATCTCCCTTTACTTCCTGTCCTGGAGACACAACAGGAAGTGAGGGAAGTCCTCTGGTAGACAGGTGTCCCCTATTGGAAGATTTCCTCTCATTTCCTGTCCTGGTGACAACTCTAACATTTTGGGTTTCCAATCACATCTGGATTAGCAGAGCCCCCGCTGGCTGTACATGCAAGTGCTGCAGGTCCTCATAGGCTCCAGGTTGTGCCCCTGCCTTGTTCTCCTCTCCTGGCCATTCACAGAACAGAGCTCAGGGCTGCGCGTTATCTGAATGGCCAGGAGGAGGAGGGGCGGAGACATGACTGTAGCACGGGGGTCTATGACACCGGTCTTCTATATGTCCGATATTCCAACATAATTCCTGACTCTGCTCTAACAGCCCCCCCCCCCCCCCATATCTCTCCGCAGACATCTCAGGGGGTTCAAGTTCGTCGGTTCAAGACATTGGGGGACCTGATTGCACTCTACCTGCAGCCCAACCAGGGGATGGTGTGTACCCTGCTGTACCCCGTGGAGAGGGAGAAGGACGTCATAGAGGACAGAGACTATTCCGGTGAGTACCCAATGCCTCCCCAACCCCCACACCGGGGCCACATGCTGCACAACGGGCCCCCAGCCCTGGATTGTATTCCTTGATGGGGTTTTATTGCTATCTGTGTCCCTGCTGGGAGATTCACCCTCACTTCCCTTCCTGGTGTCACTGGGTTAGGAAATGAGGAAAGTGATCTCAGCAGTACAGAGGAACAAAACTGAGGACTAAGACTCCATTCACACTTGTGCCACTTGTCATTCAACTTTGGGCATCAAGGTTACATGACATCGTTCCCCGTGTTTTCCAATGATAGCCATTCATATATGTGCGACTCAAAGTTGCAGCGACTTCATAGTAGTTCATACCCTACTTTGTATGACTTTCATGCAGCCAGAGGGCCGCTGACCTCAATGTTACCCTCAGAAATTGCAGGAAAGTCGAACCTGAATGTTATACAATGCAAATCTGGAGTCTTCTTCTCTTCTCTTCTCTTCCCTTCCCTTCCCTTCCCTTCCCTTCCCTTCCCTTCCCTTCCCTTCCCTTCCCTTCCCTTCCCTTCCCTTCCCTTCCCTTCCCTTCCCTTCCCTTCCCTTCCCTTCCCTTCCCTTCCCTTCCCTTCCCTTCCCTCTTCCCTCTTCCCTCTTCCCTCTTCCCTTCCCCTGCTCTTCTCTTCTGTCCCCTTCTCTTCCCTTCTCCTTCCCCTTCTCTTCTTTTCTCCTTCCCTTCCCCTTCCTTCCCTTCACCTTCCTTCTCTTTCCTTCCCTTCCCCTTCCCCTTCCCCTTCCCCTTCCCCTTCCCTTCCCCTTCCCCTTCCCTTCCCTTCCCCTTCCCCTCTCCTTCCCTTCCCCTTCCCTTCCCTTCCCCTTCCCCTTCCCTTTCCCTTCCATTCCCTTCCCTTCCCTTCCCTTCCCCTTCCCCTTCCCCTTCCCCTTCCCTCCCCTTCCCCTTCCCTTTCCCTTCCATTCCCTCCCCTTCCCCGTCCCCTTCCCTTTTCCTTCCCTTCCCCTCTCCTTCCCCTTCCCTTCCCCTCTCATTCCCCTTTCCCTCTCCTTTCCCTTCTCCTTTCCTTTCCCTTCCCTTCTCCTTCCTCTTCTCCTTCTCTTTCCTTTCCCTTCTCCTTTCCTTTCCCTTCTCCTTTCCTTTCCCTTCCCTTCTCCTTCCTCTTCTCCTTCTCTTTCCTTTCCCTTCTCCTTTCCTTTCCCTTCTCCTTTCCTTTCCCTTCTCCTTTCCTTTCCCTTCCCCTCCCCTCCTTTCCCTTATCCCCCCCATTCCGCTCTCTCCTCTCTTCATCTTTCTCTCTCCTCCCTATCCCCCTCCCCCCTTTCTATTTCTTTCTCTCTCTCTCTCTCTCTCCCCCTCCTCTTTATTTCTCTCTCTCTCCCCCTCCTCTTTATTTCTCTCTCTCTCTCTCTCTCCCCCTCCTCTTTATTTCTCTCTCTCTCCCCCTCCTCTTTATTTCTCTCTCTCCCCCCTCCTCTTTATTTCTCTCTCTCCCCCCTCCTCTTTATTTCTTTCTCTCCCCCCTCCTCTTTATTTCTTTCTCTCCCCCCTCCTCTTTATTTCTCTCTCTCCCCCCTCCTCTTTATTTCTTTCTCTCTCCCCCCCCTCCTCTTTCTCTCTCTTGACCCCCCCCCCCACTCTCTTCTATCCCCGTCTCTCCTCCCTGTCTAAAATATATCTAAACCCATGGAGTAAATGTCATATATTGCAGCTTACCAATGGCGGGGGGGGGGGGGGGGGGGGGGCTGCATTATTCTTCACATGACAATCCTGCCACTAACACACTTCCTGTCCTGGGGTGACAACGCTCACTCACTTTATTGTATGGAAGAGCAATGTTGTCACTCTGGGACAGGACTACAGGATTACATTGGGAGGTGTTCTGTAGTCCTCAGAGAAGAAAAAACATGGCAGAAGTTCTAACCCATTCCAACCCCACTCAAAACAAAATGGTTTTGACTGGAGTTAGACCTAATACTAGAATCCGCTCCTGTACCTTCTGTTCTGATTGGTGCTCTTTGTGATATATGTAGTTATATTGTACATGTCACTCTTTTTATTCCCTTTCAGATGGAGAGGATGAAAAGCCGCCCCTCCCCCCTCGTTCTGCCTCGGCTAGTTTCTCCGGGGGCTCCGGGATGAGTTTGATGCCCTGCGGGCAGGATGTCGGCTCTGTGGAGAGGTAATACAACCCCTGGTACTGAGGACACTGAGAGGAGAGCCCTACCTACCACTGAGCGGGAGTTCTCCAAATATGTTAGGGTTTAGTGATAGTGAATGCCCAATAGTTCAACCCCCTGAAAAACACTTCTTTCTCTCTGAAACTTTATTGTCCTAATCTCTAAACTGGGGTTCCTGGGTCTGTACAACTGCTGTGCCCATTATGAGGGGTTCCCACCATCCCTGTGCTGAGTTCCCGGGTCTGTACACCTGCTGTGCCCATTATGAAGGGTTCCCACCATCCCTGTGCTGAGTTCCTGGGTCTGTACCCCTGCTGTGCCCATTATGAGGGGTTCCCACCATCCCTGTGCTGAGTTCCCGAGTCTGTATACCTGCTGTGCCCATTATGAGGGGTTAATTTTGTTTATTGGAAAATCTTACAATCAATCAACTTATATACAATAAAACCATAATAAATAAATTATAAATAACATATTTACAAAATAATTGAATATAACTATACAAAACAAGAACATAATAAATAAACCAAACTGCACACAGCATAAACCCTACGAGAGAGCCAGACTAAGAAACTTCACCATGCATGGAGCCTTTAATGAAAAATTATATTTTAGGACTGATTTTCAGCTGATAACATTATTGGTTGCCACTTTTAACGGATAATTGAGGCAGCCGTTTCTTAGCCTGACTACTCTCTCCCCCTGGAGAACCAGTGCGCTTCACTGCACCCTGCGACTCATCATCCATGGAAGATTCTGTACTCAACAAGTCCCATTCATCATCTGACAGGACCCCAAACTTATTTGTCAAAGGCAAAACCTCAGGACTGTGGGTAGCTGAACACTTTTTTTTCCTTCTTTTGCCCTTCTTTCTTTTCTCCTCCAACCATTCCGTATCATCCTTGGACAAATTGGAAATAACAGTTTCCCCACTCTTACCCTCCCCTTCACCCCCACTCTCCCTTACCTTATCTACCACCAGGCCAGCCTCTTCACCATTCTCCCCACTCCTCTGCACCCCATGGTCCCTAATGGAAGCCCTGCAATGTCCAGGGGAGGGGACTGGCACTGTACTTGATGCCCCTGCCTCAGCACCTCTTGCTGCCTCTGCAATTTTGGAAGACATAGACACAGAAGGATTGGACACATTCTTAGTAACCGATACCTTACATACAGACTGGGAAGACACTGACACACTGGGCATTGGCACAGACTGGGGCACCACAGACTGGGAAGACACTGACACACTGGGCATTGGCACAGACTGGGGCACCACAGACTGGGAAGACACTGACACACTGGGTATTGGTACAGTCTCGGAGGGAATCGCAGGCACCCTAGCTGCTGAGCTCTGAGCATCCTCCATGTCCAGACGGAAAAACTCTCTCATGAGCTCAGGCTGGTTGTGTACTGCCTCAGGACACTGGCTATAAGGATGCCCAACTGCATTGCACAAGTTGCACCTTATAATATTGCAATCCTTTGCCAAATGCCCTAAATCCTGACACAGAGAGCATTTCATTACTGGACAGGAGGATGCAAAGTGCCCTTTATCCCCACACTTATTGCACAGCTTTGGCTGGCCTGGATAGAAGATGGTCAGTCTGTCCCTCCCTAGGAAAGCTGAGGATGGCAGATGCTGGATGACATTATCAATAACCCTCAGTTTTAGCTGCACAGACCATCCCCCCGTCCATATTCCTCGATCATCCATAATTTTGTGTAAGGGGCTCAGGATGTCTCCATATCTCCTCAGCCATACAGATAAATCCCCTTGCGGTATGGATTCATTGCGCACAAGAATCGTCACCATTTTAATAAGTGGCTGACGTGACACAACTTTGGGGATGAGCCCTTTCCAGTCCGGCAGGCTCCCATACACATGTTCATATTTCTCCCAAAATATGTCCAAAGACTCCGGACGGACAAAGGACAAATCGTACTCATAGGAGCCGGTCGGACTGATCAGGGCAAAGATATCTGCAGGTTTAAAGCCCATCTGCAGAATCTTATCAACCACAGCTCTCCTATATGGCGGAATACCTTCGCCTTCCCATCTGAGCTGTACCACATTCCTCCTTTTAAATAATGAGGAAGATGAAACATTTCCATGCTCCTTCCCTGCTTGCACCCCCCTCCCAAACCCTTCAGCAGCACCAGCATAGGTTTTCCTCCCAGAAACATCAGCAATTACAGCATTGTCTTTAGACACAACCACACCTGATGACAAGGAGCCTGAATCAACCCTTGCAGTCTTTGGAGCAGCAGAGACAAGACCCACCCCCTCCCCCTTCTCTGAGCACTCAGCTGCTTTCCTGGGTTCAATCACAGCCTTGTCTACTGCAGACTCCAAAAAAGTTATAGTACTACTGCTCCCAGCATCTCCTCCACCATGCTCAGGAACAGCCACTGTATTTGGTCCAGGCAAAGCCTCTGCAATGTCCGTGGTGCTCCTCTCTGCAGACTCTTCAACCAGAAACACACAGTTTTTTCCAATTTTCTCACCACTTGCATTTAAAAGTGGAATTTTTTCAGCAGGTGTATCAGGTTGCACTGCATGCTGCACATTGTCTATGGGTGTGGGCTGACAGCCCATAGCACTACAACCCTCAGCAAGCACATTGTCATTAAAGTTCACATCACCACCTTGCACACACACTGTACCTGCTTTCTGTGTTACCTCTGCAGTGTCATGGTTAATGGCGGGATCAAACTCCCTCCTGGATGTTGCAGGCTTAATGGTGAATTTTCCTCTCTCCACAGGTCTCTCTCTCATAGGGCGAGGAACGGTATCCATCTCCTCATCTGGGGAATCTGCAGAAAAATGGAACTTTCTTCCATCCAGAGGGGATTCCAGCTCAGCGACGAACTCCAACATGCCAGTACCCCCCTCAACCTCCTGCTCAGATGTTCCACATTGCTGCTGCAGAGGGAGGGAGACAGAGGCCTCCGCCATTGGGGGCTCAGCAGATGTTTGAGGTGTTGAAGAGCTGGGCTCATCCTCCGGGCCCACTTTCTCACTCTCTGCTGACTCTGTCGGTACCGGCATCTCTTCACTGGCTGGGTCATTCTCCATGCTGGAAACGGCTCCTCTCCTCATACGGCTGAAACGTTCCTCATTCCTGTATTTCTCCTGAAGTGCTTCACAGCTTTCCTTCAGAGAGCTCACCAACTCTTTCTGCTTCCTCAAAGCTTGCTCCAAGTCCTTTAATTCAGGCCTCAGAGCCGGTCTCTTCTTACTGTACAGTTTGGCACAATACAACTTTTTCTTTTTAAATTCAGTTTTTAAAGCTGCCAATTTCTCCTCCTCTTTCTCAATCCGCCTCAGCTTTTCAACAGTCCTCCGTCTAAAGGTAGGCAGGGATTCACCCCTCCTTCGGCCGAGCTCCATGTCTTCCATAGTCTCAGGCCTATCCAGGGGGCCCCCGCCAGGGTCCTCCCCAGGATCCAGCATCCTTCCTGGGGCAGAGAAGCAACTCTAGCCCCTGGCTTCTGGAAGCACACGAGCTAAGGAACCAGCAACCTCACACCTCGCTGTCAGGGAGTGGAATGGCAGTTTCCCACCATCCCTGTGCTGAGTTCCCAGGTCTGTACACCTGCTGTGCCCATTATGAGGGGTTCCCACCATCCCTCTGCTGAGTTCCCAGGTCTGTACACCTGCTGTGCCCATTATGAGGGGTTCCCACCATCCCTGTGCTGAGTTCCCGGGTCTGTACACCCGCTGTGCCCATTATGAGGAGTTCCCACCATCCCTGTGCTGAGTTCCCGGGTCTGTACACCCGCTGTGCCCATTATGAGGGGTTCCCACCATCCCTGTGCTGAGTTCTCAGGTCTGTACACCTGCTGTGCCCATTATGAGGGGTTCTCACCATCCCTGTGCTGAGTTCCGGGTCTGTACACCTGCTGTGCCCATTATGAAGGGTTCCCACCATCCCTGTGCTGAGTTCCCGGGTCTGTACACCTGCTGTGCCCATTATGAGGGGTTCCCACCATCCCTGTGCTGAGTTCCTGGGTCTGTACACCTGCTGTGCCCATTATGAGGGGTTAATTTTGTTTATTGGAAATTCTTACAAACAATCAACTTATATACAATAAAACCATAATAAATAAATAATAAATAACATATTTACAAAATAATTGAATATAACTATACAAAACAAGAACATAATAAATAAACCAAATTGCACACAGCATAAACCCTACGAGAGAGCCGGACTAAGAAACATCACCATGCATGGAACCTTTAATTAAAAATTATATTTTATGACTGATTTTCAGCTGATAACATTATTGGTTGCCACTTTTAACAGATAATTGAGGCAGCCGTTTCTTAGCCTGACTACTTTCTCCCCCTGGAGAAGCAGTGCGCTTCACTGCACCCTGCGACTCCTCATCCATAGAAGACGCCGTACTCAACAAGTCCCATTCATCGTCATCATCTGACAGGACCCCAAACTTATTTGTCAAAGGCAAAACCTCAGGACTGTGGGTAGCTGAACACTTTTTTTTCCTTCTTTTGCCCTTCTTTCTTTTCTCCTCCAACCATTCCACATCCCCCTTGGACAAATTGGAAATAACAGTTTCCCCACTCTCACCCTCCCCTTCACCCCCACTCTCCCTTACCTGATCTACCACCAGGCCAGCCTCTTCACCATTCTCCCCACTCCTCTGCACCCCATGGTCCCTAATAGAAGCCCTGCAATGTCTAGGGGAGGGGACTGGCACTGCACTTGATGCCCCTGCCTCAGCACCTCTTGCCGCCTCTGCAATTTTGGAAGACATAGACACAGAAGGATTGGACACATTCTTAGTAACCGATACCTTACATACAGACTGGGAAGACACTGACACACTGGGAATCGGCACAGACTGGGGCACCACAGACTGAGAAGACACTGACACACTAGGCATTGGCACAGACTGGGGCACCACAGACTGGGAAGAGACAGGCACACTGGGTATTGGTACAGTCTCGGAGGGAATCGCAGGCACCCTAGCTGCTGAGCTCTGAGCATCCTCCATGTCCAGACGGAAGAACTCTCTCATGAGCTCAGGCTGGTTGTGCATTGCCTCAGGACACTGGCTATAAGGATGCCCAACCGCATTGCACAAGTTGCACCTTATAATATTGCAATCCTTTGCCAAATGCCCTAAATCCTGACACAGAGAGCATTTCATCACTGGACAGGAGGATGCAAAGTGCCCTTTATCCCCACACTTATTGCACAGCTTTGGCTGGCCTGGATAGAATATGGTCAGTCTGTCCCTCCCCAGGAAAGCTGAGGATGGCAGATGCTGGATGACATTATCAATGACTCTTAGTTTTAGCTGCACAGACCATCCCCCCGTCCATATTCCTCGATCATCCATAATTTTGTGTAAGGGGCTCAGGATGTCTCCATATCTCCTCAGCCATACAGATAAATCCCCTTGTGGAATGGACTCATTGCGCACAAGAATCGTCACCATTTTAATAAGTGGCTGACGTGACACAACTTTGGGGATGAGCCCTTTCCAGTCCGGCAGGCTCCTACACACATGTTCATATTTCTCCCAAAATATGTCCAAAGACTCCGGACGGACAAAGGACAAATCGTACTCATAGGAGCCGGTCGGACTGATCAGGGCAAAGATATCTGCAGGTTTAAAGCCCATCTGCAGAATCTTATCAACCACAGCTCTCCTATATGGCGGAATACCTTCAGCCTCCCATCTGAGCTGTACCACATTCCTCCTTTTAAATAGTGAGGAAGATGAAACATTTCCATGCTCCTTCCCTGCTTGCACCCCCCTCCCAAACCCTTCAGCAGCACCAGCATAGGTTTTCCTCCCAGAAACATCAGCAATTACAGCATTGTCTTTAGACCCAACCACACCTGCTGACAAGGAGCCTGAATCAACCCTTGCAGTCTTTGGAGCAGCAGAGACAAGACCCACCCCCTCCCCCTGCTCTGAGCACTCAGCTGCTTTCCTGGGTTCAATCACAGCCTTGTCTACTGCAGACTCCAAAAAAGTTATAGTACTACTGCTCCCAGCATCTCCTCCACCATGCTCAGGAACAGCCACTGTATTTGGTCCAGGCAAAGCCTCTGCAATGTCCGTGGTGCTCCTCTCTGCAGACTCTTCAACCAGAAACACACAGTTTTTTCCAATTTTCTCACCACTTGCATTTAAAAGTGGAATTTTTTCAGCAGGTGCATCAGGTTGCACTGCATGCTGCACATTGTCTATGGGTGTGGGCTGACAGCCCATAGCACTACAACCCTCAGCAAGCACATTGTCATTAAAGTTCACATCACCACCTTGCACACACACTGTACCTGCTTGCTGTGTTACCTCTGCAGTGTCATGGCTGATGGCGGGATCAAACTTCCTCCTGGTTGTTGCAGGCTTAATGGTGAATTTTCCTCTCTCCACAGGTCTCTCTTTCATAGGGCGAGGAATGATATCCATCTCCTCATCTGGGGAATCTGCAGAAAAATGGAACTTTCTTCCATCCAGAGGGGATTCCAGCTCAGCGACGAACTCCAACATGCCAGTACCCCCCTCAACCTCCTGCTCAGATGTTCCACATTGCTGCTGCAGAGGGAGGGAGACAGAGGCCTCCGCCATTGGGGGCTCAGCAGATGTCTGAGGTGTTGAAGAGCTGGGCTCATCCTCCGGGCCCACTTTCTCACTCTCTGCTGACTCTGTCGGTACCTGAATCTCTTCACTGACTGGGTCACTCTCCATGCTGGAAACGGCTCCTCTCCTCATACGGCTGAAGCGTTCCTCATTCCTGTATTTCTCCTGAAGTGCTTCACAGCTTTCCTTCAGAGAGCTCACCAACTCTTTCTGCTTCCTCAAGGCTTGCTCCAAGTCCTTCAATTCAGGCCTCAGAGCCGGTCTCTTCTTACTGTACAGTTTGGCACAATACAACTTTTTCTTTTTAAATTCTACTTTCAAAGTTGCCAATTTCTCCTCCTCTTTCTCAATCCGCCTCAGCTTTTCAACAGTCCTCCGTCTAAAGGTAGGCAGGGATTCACCCCTCCTTGGGCCGAGCTCCATGTCTTCCATAGTCTCAGGCCTATCCAGGGGGCCTCCGCCAGGGTCCTCCCCAGGATCCAGCATCCTTCCTGGGGCAGAGAAGCAACTCTAGCCCCTGGCTTCTGGAAGCACACGAGCTAAGGAACCAGCAACCTCACACCTCGCTGTCAGGGAGTGGAATGGCAGTTTCCCACCATCCCTGTGCTGAGTTCCTGGGTCTGTACACCTGCTGTGCCCATTATGAGGGGTTCCCACCATCCCTGTGCTGAGTTTCCAGGTCTCTACACCTGCTGTGCCCACTATGAGGAGTTCCCACCATCCCTGTGCTGAGTTCCCGGGTCTGTACACCTGCTGTGCCCATTATGAGGGGTTCCCACCATCCCTGTGCTTAGTTCCCAGGTCTGTACACCCGCTGTGCCCATTATGAGGGGTTCTCACCATCCCTGTGCTGAGTTCCCAGGTCTGTACACCTGCTGTGCCCATTATAAAGGGTTAATTTTGTTTATTGGAAATTCTTACAAACAATCAACTTATATACAATAAAACCATAATAAATAACATATTTACAAAATAATTGAATATAACTATACAAAACAAGAACATAATAAATAAACCAAATTGCACACAGCATAAACCCTACGAGAGAGCCAGACTAAGAAACTTCACCATGCATGTAGCCTTTAATCAAAAATTATATTTTATGACTGATTTTCAGCTGATAACATTATTGGTTGCCACGTTTAACAGATAATTGAGGCAGCCGTTTCTTAGCCTGACTACTCTCTCCCCCTGGAGAACCAGTGCGCTTCACTGCACCCTGCGACTCATCATCCATGGAAGATTCTGTACTCAACAAGTCCCATTCATCCTCATCATCTGACAGGACCCCAAACTTATTTGTCAAAGGCAAAACCTCAGGACTGTGGGTAGCTGAACACTTTTTTTTCCTTCTTTTGCCCTTCTTTCTTTTCTCCTCCAACCATTCCACATCCCCCTTGGACAAATTGGAAATAACAGTTTCCCCACTCTCACCCTCCCCTTCACCCCCACTCTCCCTTACCTGATCTACCACCAGGCCAGCCTCTTCACCATTCTCCCCACTCCTCTGCACCCCATGGTCCCTAATAGAAGCCCTGCAATGTCTAGGAGAGGGGACTGGCACTGTACTTGATGCCCCTGCCTCAGGACCTCTTGCCGCCTCTGCAATTTTGGAAGACATAGACACAGAAGGATTGGACACATTCTTAGTAACCGATACCTTAGATACAGACTGGGAAGACACTGACACACTGGGCATTGGCACAGACTGGGGCACCACAGACTGAGAAGACACTGACACACTGGGAATCGGCACAGACTGGGGCACCACAGACTGAGAAGACACTGACACACTGGGCATTGGCACAGACTGGGGCACCACAGACTGGGAAGACACTGACACACTGGGTATTGGTACAGTCTCGGAGGGAATCGCAGGCACCCTAGCTGCTGAGCTCTGAGCATCCTCCATGTCCAGGCGGAAGAACTCTCTCATGAGCTCAGGCTGGTTGTGCATTGCCTCAGGACACTGGCTATAAGGATGCCCAACTGCATTGCACAAGTTGCACCTTATAATATTGCAATCTTTTGCCAAATGCCCTAAATCCTGACACAGAGAGCATTTCATTACTGGACAGGAGGATGCAAAGTGCCCTTTATCCCCACACTTATTGCACAGCTTTGGCTGGCCTGGATAGAATATGGTCAGTCTGTCCCTCCCCAGGAAAGCTGAGGATGGCAGATGCTGGATGACATTATCCATGACTCTTAGTTTTAGCTGCACAGACCATCCCCCCGTCCATATTCCTCGATCATCCATAATTTTGTGTAAGGGGCTCAGGATGTCTCCATATCTCCTCAGCCATACAGATAAATCCCCTTGTGGAATGGACTCATTGCGCACAAGAATTGTCACTATTTTAATAAGTGGCTGACGTGACACAACTTTGGGGATGAGCCCTTTCCAGTCCGGCAGGCTCCTACACACATGTTCATATTTCTCCCAAAATATGTCCAAAGACTCCGGACGGACAAAGGACAAATCATACTCATAGGAGCCGGTCGGACTGATCAGGGCAAAGATATCTGCAGGTTTAAAGCCCATCTGCAGAATCTTATCAACCACAGCTCTCCTATATGGCGGAATACCTTCGCCTTCCCATCTGAGCTGTACCACATTCCTCCTTTTAAATAATGAGGAAGATAAAACATTTCCATGCTCCTTCCCTGCTTGCACCCCCCTCCCAAACCCTTCAGCAGCACCAGCATAGGTTTTCCTACCAGACATACCACCAGCAATTGCAGCATTGTCTTTGGACACAACCACACCTGATGACAAGGAGCCTGAATCAACCCTTGCAGTCTTTGGAGCAGCAGAGACAAGACCCACCCCCTCCCCCTTCTCTGAGCACTCAGCTGCTTTCCTGGGTTCAATCACAGCCTTGTCTACTGCAGACTCCAAAAAAGTTATAGTACTACTGCTCCCAGCATCTCCTCCACCATGCTCAGGAACAGCCACTGTATTTGGTCCAGGCAAAGCCTCTGCAATGTCCGTGGTGCTCCTCTCTGCAGACTCTTCAACCAGAAGCTTAATGTTATTTTCAGTTTTCTCACCACTTGCATTTAAAAGTGGAGATTTTTCAGCAGGTGTATCAGGTTGCACTGCATGCTGCACTTTGTTTATGGGTGTGGGCTGACAGCCCATAGCACTACAACCCTCAGCAAGCATATTGTCATTAAAGTTCACATCACCACTTTGCACACACACTGTACCTGCTTGCTGTGTTACCTCTGCAGTGTCATGGCTGATGGTGGGATCAAACTCCCTCCTGGCTGTTACAGATTTTATGGTGAATCTTCCTCTCTCCACAGGTCTCTCTCTCATAGGGCGAGGAACGGTATCCATCTCCTCATCTGGGGAATCTGCAGAAAAATTGAACTTTCTTCCATCCAGAGGGAATTCCAGCTCAGCGACGAACTCCAACATGCCAGTACCCCCCTCAACCTCCTGCTCAGATGTTCCACATTGCTGCTGCAGAGGGAGGGAGACAGAGGCCTCCGCCATTGGGGGCTCAGCAGATGCCTGAGGTGTTGAAGAGCTGGGCTCATCCTCCGGGCCCACTTTCTCACTCTCTGCTGACTCTGTCGGTACCTGAATCTCCTCACTGGCTGGGTCACTCTCCATGCTGGAAACGGCTCCTCTCCTCATACGGCTGAAACGTTCCTCATTCCTGTATTTCTCCTGAAGTGCTTCACAGCTTTCCTTCAGAGAGCTCACCAACTCTTTCTGCTTCTTCAAAGCTTGCTCTAAGTCCTTCAATTCAGGCCTCAGAGCCGGTCTCTTCTTACTGTACAGTTTGGCACAATACAACTTTTTCTTTTTAAATTCTACTTTCAAAGTTGCCAATTTCTCCTCCTCTTTCTCAATCCGCCTCAGCTTTTCAACAGTCCTTCGCCTAAAGGAAGGCAGGGATTCACCCCTCCTTGGGCCGAGCTCCATGTCTTCCCTAGACTGAGGCCTAGTCTCAGGCCTATCCAGGGGGCCCCCGCCAGGGTCCTCCCCAGGATCCAGCATCCTTCCTGGGGCAGAGAAGCAACTCTAGCCCCTGGCTTCTGGAAGCACACGAGCTAAGGAACCAGCAACCTCACACCTCGCTGTCAGGGAGTGGAATGGCAGTTTCCCACCATCCCTGTGCTTAGTTCCCAGGTCTGTACACCCGCTGTGCCCATTATGAGGGGTTCTCACCATCCCTGTGCTGAGTTCCCAGGTCTGTACACCTGCTGTGCCCATTATAAAGGGTTCCCACCATCCCTGTGCTGGGTTTTTATTCATATATGTTATCAGGAATGTAGAAGGAACTGGAACTTGCATCAGTGGGTGCAAACATGGGAGGCACAGACTTAAAATGGGTGCAGAAACTTTCATAGGGGGGGTTGGCTGTTGGGGGCAGGGAAACAAAGGTGCGAAGAAATATCCAAGGTCTCCCAGGTGTATAGGGGGAAGGACATCTTGGGACAGGGATTTGTACAACAAATATGAAATTAATAGGAGATGATGCAAATCTGGCCGGCTCCTGTATGGAATGTTCAGCCAATAGAGTGTTATACTGTGACTTGTGTGTCACCGAGAACAGCGCCCCCTGTTGGCTGAGCCATATGTCCTGCAGTACAGTAGGTTCTCTTTACACTTTGTCGGTATTTTCTGGATCACCAAACTCCGAGATCTCCCAACTGAAGTCCCAGAGAGGTGTAAAAATTCTGTGTGTTAACCACTGAAATGTCTACTTGATTGGAGTCCCCCTTTAACTTTGCTGTAGATTACAGTTGACCTCCCACATGATTTCTGATTGGTCTGTGTTTCTCCTCCCCTTGCAGCTCCACCAATGGTCTGAGCACCATCTCTCACGAGTACCTGAAAGGCAGCTACGCGCTGGATCTAGAAGCTGTGAAATCCGGGGCCACCAGCCTGCCCCACCTCAACAAAACGCTGGTCGTCTCCTGCAAGCGCCTTCACGGGTCAGCAAAACCATTGTCTCCTCCCACTTTACTCCTTCCTGTTACAGAACCTGCCAATCAGAGGCCACAGAAATTATGCGTCTCTATCTTAGCGGAAATAGCGATTCAGTGATGGTCGCCAATCCATTTTCCAGCCCAAATCCATTGTTTTGTGGTCCAAAAATGTAGCACTTTTACGCAGTGTGTTGAATCGCAACCCATGACAGCACTCTGCAACGCACAATAGATGAAAAATTGTTCGGCTGTTGAGAAAAAATAACCATTGCGGTGCTTTTACGCAAGCAGGTTGAGACGCATCATAGCGTACATCAATGTGATTTGCATTAAAGGCATTCTATTGAAAATGAATGGGCCGCCAATGCACCGTAAATGGTGCATGCTCTATTACTGGCTGTGCAATGCACATTGATGTATTTGCGTTGCGTTTGCAATGCACAGCTGTTGGCAAGGTGCTGCTGGTGAATTAGGCAGCTGGGAGTCTTAATAGAGCGGGTAAGAGTAGCTTCTCCTTTTATTGTTTTCCAATGCCCGTTTTTATTTCAGCAATGCTGATAAGGAGTGCTAGGCAAAAATGGGGAAAAAAGAGCTGACAGCCCCACCTAGGGGTTTGAAATGACAATGCACATTGAAGTATTTGCGTTGCATTGCAGTGCGCAGCTGTTGGCAAGGTGCGTTGGGGGTTGCAGTGACCTAGGCAGCTGGGGTCTAATAGAGCGGGTAAGAGTAGCTTCTCCTGTCATTGCATTCCAATGACCGTTTTTATTTCAGCAAAGCTGATAAGGAGTGCTAGGAAAACATGGGAAAAAAGAGCTGACAGCTCCACCTAGGGGTTGGAAATGACAATGCACATTGAAGAATTTGCGTTGCGTTGCAATGCACAGCTGTTGGCAAGGTGCATTGGGGGTCGCAGTGCTGCTGGTGAATTAGGCAACTGAGAGTCTAATAGGGCAGGTAAGAGTAGCTTCTCCTGTCATTGCATTACAATTACCTTTTTTATCAGCAATTCTGATAAGGACTGCTAGGCAAAAATTGGAAAAAAAGAGCTGACAGCCCCACCTAGGGGTTGGAAATGACAATGCACATTGAAGTATTTGCGTTGCGTTGCAATGCGCAGCTGTTGGCAAGGTGCGTTGGGGGTCGCAGTGCTGCTGGTGAATTAGGCAGCTGGGAGTCTTAATAGGGTGGGTAAGAGTAGCTTCTCCTGTCATTGCATTCCAATGACCGTTTTTATTTCAGCAATGCTGATGAGTGCTAGGCAAAAATGGGAAAAAAGAGCTGGCAGCCCCACCTAGGGGTTGGAAATGACAATGCACATTGAAGTATTTGCGTTGCGTTGCAATGCACAGCTGTTGGCAAGGTGCATTGGGGGTCGCAGTGCTACTGGTGAATTAGGCAGCTGGGAGTCTTAATAGGGCGGGTAAGAGTAGCTTCTCCTGTCATTGCATTTCAAGACTGTTTTTATTTCAGCAATGCTGATAAGGAGTGCTAGGCAAAAATGGGGGAAAAAGAGCTGACAGCTCCACCTAGGGGTTGGAAAAGACAATTCACTTTTGCTAGTTTACATAAGAAAAGTATATTATTGGCTCTTTTTAGAGCCATCTACAGTAACTAAAGAATATTAATGTAAACCTCCTGTGAATTCCTTTAAACTGTTACTAAACCCAGGAGCTTGCATTCACTATATCTGGTTTCCCACAGTGCACAGAAAATGGAAATGCAATTATTTTATTAAATCTAAACTGCTCAATACCTTTTCTCATCAGTAGTATATATATATATATATATATATATATATATGTGACTTCTATCAGTGTCCAGCCAAGCACTGGTTAAAGCTTGCAGAAGGAATTTTCTGACTGTCCTATCAGGATCCAAGACCCCTGACCCTCTGTCTGGACAGTGCTGATTGGCCCTGCGCTGGTCTCTAGTAATATACACCAATCTGAGCATGTGCAGCCTGACTCCATAGACCAGGGGTCTCCAAACTTTCTAAACAAAGTGCCAGTTTTCTGTCCTTCAAGCTTTAGGGGGGGGGGGGGGCGGACTGGCTGGTGGGAGTAGAAAATGCCATGCGGTCAATGGGAGTAAGCAATACCCCATCATTGGTTTTAATGGGGGGGGGGGGGAATAGTGCCCTATTGATGATATCAGTGGGAGGAATAGTATCCCATTTCTGGCGTCATTGGTAGGAATAACGCTCCATTGTTGGTGTCATTGGGATGAATGGTGTCCCATCATTGGTGTCAGTGGGAGGAATAGTGCCGCATCATTGGTGTCAGTGGAAGGAATAGTACCCCATCATTGGTGTCAGTGGGAGGAATAGTGCCCCATCATTGGTGTCAGTGGAAGGAATAGTGTCCCATCATTGGTGTCAGTGGAAGGAATAGTACCCCATCATTGGTGTCAGTGGGAGGAATAGTGCCCCATCATTGGTGTCAGTGGAAGGAATAGTGTCCCATCATTGGTGTCAGTGGGAGGAATAGTGCCCCATCATTGGTGTCAGTGGGAGGAATAGTGCCCCATCATTGGTGTCAGTGGGAGGAATAGTGCCCCATCGTTGGCATTAGTGGGAGGAATAGTGTCCCATCATTGGTGTCAGTGGGAGGAATAGTGCCCCATCATTGGTGTCAGTGGGAGGAATAGTGTCCCATCATTGGTGATCGTTGGTAGGAATAGTGTCACATCATTGGTGTCAGTGGGAGGAATAGTGTCCCATTATTGGTGATCGTTGGTAGGAATAGTGTCCCATCATTGGTGTCAGTGGGAGGAATAGTGCCCCATCATTGGTGTCAGTGGCAGGAATAGTGTCCCATCATTGGTGTCAGTGGGAGGAATAGTGTCCCATCATTGGTGATCGTTGGTAGGAATAGTGTCCCATCATTGGTGTCAGTGGGAGGAATAGTGTCCCATCATTGGGTATCAGTGGGAGGAATAGTGCCCCATCATTGGTGATCGTTGGTAGGAATAGTGTCCCATCATTGGTGTCAGTGGGAGGAATAGTGTCCCATCATTGGTGTCAGTGGGAGGAATAGTGCCCCATCATTGGTGTCAGTGGGAGGAATAGTGCCCCATCATTGGTGTCAGTGGGAGGAATAGTGCCCCATCATTGGTGTCAGTGGGAGTAATAGTGCCCCATCATTGGTGTCAGTGGGAGGAATAGTACCCCATCATTGGTGTCAGTGGGAGGAATAGTGTCCCATCACTGGTGTCAGTGGGAGGAATAGTGCCCCATCATTGGTGTCAGTGGGAGGAATAGTGACCCATCATTGGTATCAGTGGGAGTAATAGTGTCCCATCATTGGTGTCAGTGGGAGGAATAGTGTCCCATCCTTGGTGTCAGTGGGAGGAATAGTGCCCCATCATTGGTATTAGTGGGAGGAATAGTGCCCCATCATTGGTATTAGTGGGAGGAATAGTGCCCCATCATTGGTGTCAGTGGGAGGAATAGTGCCCCATCATTGGTATTAGTGGGAGGAATAGTGCCCCATCATTGGTGTCAGTGGGAGGAATAGTGCCCCATCATTGGTGTCAGTGGGAGGAATAGTGCCTCAATGGCCAGATAAAGGCAAAGCAAGCAAGGGCCACAGTTTGGAGACCACTGCCATAGACTCTGTGTTAACAGGAAATTATCAGGGGATGGATTGGGGACAGTGGAAGAAGGGGAGGATCAGAGGAGACAGGGTCAAACAATACAATGCAGAGGATTAACCCCTTATGTTACACAGTGAATATACCAAGCATGCTACACTGCATATAAATACTAATTTTACTGTTGTGGGTTTCCTAACATTTTAACCACTTGCCGACCAGCTGCCGTTGTTTTACAGCGGCAGGTTGGCTCTGTCCCGTGAAACGACAGACCTGTACGTCTCTTCGCTGGACCGCTGCGTGCCCATTCACCACAGGAGAAGCTGATCAGCAGGTCCGGTGGCTTGCTTTTGCCGCCGGGCACCCGCGATCGCTCCCCATGGAGACAGAACTGCGGTCTGCTGTTGTAAACACGGCAGACCGCTGTCCTGTCAATTATGAACACAGGGATCCTCCTATTTAGGAACACAGATCTCTGTGTTCATGCAGCAAGCCCATCCCCCACACAGTTAGAAAGCACCCCCTAGTGACACATTTAACCCTTTGATCGACCCTGTTGTTACCTCCTTCTTTGCCAGTCAGTTAGAGGTCCGATCTGTCCGCCGCAATGTCGCAGTCCCGCTAAAAATCGCACATCGCCGCTATTACTAGTAAAAAAAAAAAAAAAATGACATAAATCTTTCCCATAGTTTGTAGACGCGATAACTTTTGCACACACCAATAAAAATACACTTATTGGAATTTTCCTTACCAAAAATATGTAGCAGAATACAAATTGGCCTAAAATTATGAAAAAATTTGATTTTAAAATCTTTTTTTATTGGATGTGTTTTATAGCAGAAAGTAAAAATATTTTTTTTTTTTAGAATTGTCCTATATTTTTTTGTTTATAGCGCTAAAAATAAAAATCGCACAGGTGATCAAATACCACCAAAAGAAAGCTCTATTTATAGGGAAAAAAGGACATCAATTTTATTTGGGTACAGCGTCGCACGACCGCGCAATTGCCAGTTAAAGTAACACAATACCTAATCGCAAAAAAATGGCCTGGTCATTAAGGGGGCAAATCCTTCTGGTCCAGAACTGTTTAGGGCCACCCATTTAAATGTCGTGGGATGTTCTGGGCTCTATGCCCCTCCCTAGAGGAACCCATCCCTCTCCAATTTTTTTCTTTCATAATTGTCGCTCTTTTTTTGTTTATAGAGCAAAAAATAAAAATCGCACAGGTGATCAAATACCAGCAAAAGAAAGCTCTGTTTGTGGGGAAAAAAGGACATCAATTTTTTTTGGGTACAGCGTTGCATGACCGTGCAATTGTCATTTAAAATAACGCAGTGCTGAATCGCAAAAAAATAAAAGCCTGGTCATTAAGGGGGTAAAACCTTCCGGTCCTGAAGTGGTTAGGGCATCGTTCACTAAGCTTTAATCATTGATATCAGAAATCAGTTTTGGTCCAAGTTTTATGCGTTTTGGAATTGGGTCAGTGATTTGGAATATCAGTGATGAATGATTCCTCCTTCGTCATAATGACCAGAAGAGAGAGCGCTGAATATTGATCATTATGACAAATATGGCGTATAGATTAGCGTCTTAAAGATGAAGTTGCCCTTTTAAAGTGGAGGTGTGTATATTATTCCTTATACAGCATGTTATATTATATATTATTATTATTATTATTATTATTTTATATTGTATTATTATTATTATATAATATTATTATTTTTTTATATTATTATTATTATATTATTATTATATATTATATTATTATTATTATTATATATTATATTATTGTTATTATATATTATATTATTATTATTATATATTATATTATATTATATTATTCTTATTATTATTATATATTATTATTTTTTTATATTATTATTATTATATTATTTTTATATATTATATTATTGTTATAATATATTATTATATATTATATTATTATTTTTATTATATATTATTATTATTATATATTATATTAATATTCCTGTTTTTTTTCTGCTTGTACAGAGAGGTGGATAAGGTTTTATCCGGACTAGAAATTCTTTCCAAGATTTTCGACCAGCAGAGCTCCCCCATTGTGTCCAAGATTCTGCAGCAGGTAATGTGTTGGGCTTAGTGATGAATATAAAACAAGAAGAGTGGGGGGGGGGGGGGGCAACCTCCAAACATGGAGCTAGCGAGGTGGGTGGCCACAATATTGCGTTAAAAATGACTTTATAGGAGTCTGTGTATAGTGACACTCTCATCCAATAAACTTTAATAATGTAAGCATGCGTACCGGTTACAACCAAAAATGTATTTTATTGGGATTTTATGTGATAGACCGACACAAAGTGGCCATAATTGTGAAGTGGAAGGAAAATGATAAATGATACAAATAAATCTGTGAAAAGTGTGGCTGCATTTGTATTCACCCCCCTGAGTCAATACTTTGTAGAACCGCCTTTCCCTGCAATTACAGCTGCAAGTCTTTTTGGGGATGTCTCTACCAGCTTTGCACATCTAGAGAGGACATTTCTGCCCATTCTTCTTTGCAGAATATCTCAAGCTCTGTCAGATTGGATGGAGAGCGTCTGTGAACAGCAATTTTCAAGTCTTGCCACAGATTCTCAATGTGATTTAGGTCTGGACTGTGACTGGGCCATTCTAACACATGAATATGCTTTGATGTAAACCATTCCATTGTAGCTCTGGCTGGATGTTTCGGGTCGTTGTCCTGCTGGAAGGTGAACCTCCGCCCCAGTCTCAGGTCTTTTGCAGACTCTAACAGGTTTTCTTCTAAGATTGCCCTGTATTTGGCTCCATCCATCTTCCCATCAACTCTGACCAGCTTCCCTGTCCCTGCTGAAGAAATGCATCCCCACACCATGATGCTGCCACCACCATGTTTCACAGTGGGGATGGTGTGTTCAGGGTGATGTGCAGTGTTAGTTTTCCCCCACACATATCGAGTTCTGCTTTTAGGCCAAAAAGTTGAATTTTGGTCTCCTCTGAGCAGAGCTCCTTCTTCCACATGTTTGCTATGTCCCCCACATGGCTTCTCCCAAACTGCAAACAGGACTTCTTATGTCTTTCTTCCACCAATGGCTTTCTTCTTCTCACTCTTCCATAAAGGGCAGATTTGTGGAGCGCACAACTAATAGTTGTCCTGTGGACAGATTCTCCCCCCTGAGCTGTGGATCTCTGCAGCTCCTCCAGAGTTCCCATGGACCTCTTGGCTGCTTCTCTGATGAATGCTCTCCTTGCCCGGCCGGTCAGTTTAGGTGGACGGCCATGTCTTGGTAGGGGCCCAGCCGGTCAGTTTAGCTGGATGGCCATGTCTTGGTAGGGTTGCAGTTGTGCCATACTCTTTCCATTTCCCATGATGGATTGAACAGCGCTCCGTGAGATGTTCAAAGCTTGGGAGATTTTTTTATAACCTAACCCTGCGTTACACTTCTCCACAACTTTATCCCTGACCTGTCTGGTGTGTTCCTTGGCCTTCATGATGCTGTTTGTTCACTAAGGTTCTCTAACAAACCTCTAAGGGCTTCACAGAACAGCTGTATTTATACTGAGATTACATTACACACAGGTGGACTCTATTTACTAATTAGGTGACTTCTGAAGGCAATTGGTTTCACTAGATTTTAGTTTGGGGTATCAGAGTAAAAGGGGGGTGAATACAAATGCAGCCACACTTTTCACAGATTTATTTGTATCATTTATCATTTTCCTTCCACTTCACAATTATGTGCCACTTTGTGTCGGTCTATCACATAAAATCCCAATAAAATACATTTACGTTTTTGGATGTAACATGAGAAAATGTGGAAAATTTTAAGAGGTGTGAATACTTTTTCAAGGCACTGTATGTGCTCACCTCTTTTATGCCATAACACCCTGTGATAAGATAAGGATTGGTGATGCTGACCTGCGA
The DNA here is from genome assembly GCF_965119305.1 of Pelophylax lessonae. Taxonomy (NCBI): domain Eukaryota; kingdom Metazoa; phylum Chordata; class Amphibia; order Anura; family Ranidae; genus Pelophylax; species Pelophylax lessonae. The sequence goes on along the minus strand of NC_138769.1, from coordinate 739,692,981 downwards.
GTAGACCTGTTGGTGACTGATTGCATTTCATCTCCTTTGTAGAGTGTGTATATATATAAAGTATATACAGTGAGTGTGTATATGGGTGTGTATATATAAAGTATATACAGTGTGTGTATATATGTGTGTGTGTATAAAGTATATACAGTGTGTGTGTATATAAAGTATATACAGTGTGTGTGTGTGTATATAAAGTATATACAATGAGTGTGTATATATAAAGTATATACAGTGTGTGTATATATGTGTGTGTATGTATAAAGTATATACAGTGTGTGTGTATATAAAGTATATACAGTGTGTGTATATATAAAATATATACAGTGTGTGTATATGTGTATATGTGTGTGTGTGTGTGTGTGTGTGTATATATATATATAACATATATACAGTGTGTGTATATATAAAGTATATACAGTGTGTGTGTATATATAAAGTATATACAGTGTGTGTGTATATATAAAGTATATACAGTGTGTGTGTATATATAAAGTATATACAATGAGTGTGTATATATAAAATATATATACAGTGTGTGTATATGTGTGTGTATATATAAAGTATATACAGTGTGAGTATATGTGTGTGTGTGTGTGTGTATATAAAGTATATACAGTGTCAGTGTGTATATGTAAAGTATATACAGTGTGTGTATGTTTGTGTATATGTGTGTGTGTATATAAAGTATATACAGTGAGTGTATATGTGTGTGTATATATAAAGTATATACAGTGTGAGTATATGTGTGTGTGTATATATAAAGTATATACTGTACAGTGTGTGTATATGTGTGTGTATATAAAGTATATACAGTGTGTGTATATGTTTGTGTATATGTGTGTGTGTATATATAAAGTATATACAGTGTGTGTATATGTTTGTGTATATGTGTGTGTGTATATAAAGTATATACAGTGTGTGTGTGTGTGTGTGTGTGTGTATAAAGTATATACAGTGTGTGTATATATAAAGTATATACTGTACAGTGTGTGTATATGTGTGTGTATATAAATTATATACAGTGTCAGTGTGTATATGTAAAGTAAATATAAAGTATATAAAGTGTGTGTATATGTTTGTGTATATATAAAGTATATACAGTGTGTGTGTATAGCTATCTATATGGAGTATATGGCATATATCTATATAAATAAATATATAAATAAATCTATATAAATATATATATATATATATATATACATAAAGCATTTCAGTTACCAAATAGACCTGTAAATGTAACAAAAACGTTTTAATTGCCGTGAAATCCAAAAATCACATTAAAATGCATAATGTTGGCCATAACAATTCATATATCCATATCAGACCTCCATAGATAACCTCAACCAATCAGCTGTTCAGCTTTCCCATGTTCTGAGTTCCGGTTATCACAATAACTATTACATATTAGCAATGTATACTTCCACTTTATACATGTTGATTCCTGCAGTGAGATGAGGAGAATTCTCAGCAGGTTTCACACATTGTAGAGATCGGATTCATCAGGACATTTTGCAGTTATGTCTACAAGATCCATAGGAAGAAACATTAGTGATGTACAATGAGTCAGGATTACTCTGTGAAGCAGAATAATATATAATTTGTATAACTCTGATCTATATACAGTATATGTTATAACAACCAGTCATGCAATGAATGAAGAGATAACGGGGGTCACAAAGATGGCCCACATCAGCAGAGCTCCTATAGGACTTGTATAAATATATAAGGCTCAGTAGATGTATATTATATACGGGTGATTCTCTATACAGGTGTTACAGGAGAATCTGATGTGAAGGAGGGAGTCATGTATAGGGGGACTCTGATGCAATGGGGGACTCTGATGCGATGGGGGGACTTATGATGTGAAGGGGCATCTCTGATGTGATGGAGGGAGTCCTGTATAGGGGTCTTCTGATGTAAATGGCCATCTCTAATGTGATGGGGGGGCGGGGGGGCTTTAATGTATAGTGGGGTCTCTAATGTATATCGGATCCTCTGATTTGAAGGTGGGTCATCAGATGTGATGTAGGATTTCTGATCTGATGGGGGAGTCATGTATAGGGGGCTTCTGATGTATAAGGGCATCTCTGATGTTATAGGGGAGGGGCTTTAATGTAAAGGGTTTTTTTTTTTTTTAATGGGGGGGGGGGGGGGGGTCATGTATATGTTGCATTTGATGTATAAGGGACGCTTTCATGTATAGGAGGGACTCTGATGTGATGGGGGGACCTCTGATGTAAAGGGGGCTTCTGATTTAATGAGGGGACCTCTGATGTAATGGGAGTCCGCTGATGTAATAGGGAACCTCTGATATGAAGGTGGGCTTCTGATGTGATGGGGAGACCTCTGATGTGAAGGTGGGCTTCTGATGTGATGGGGGGACCTCTGATGTGAAGGTGGGCTTCTGATGTGATGGGAGACCTCTGATGTAATGGAGGGGACTCTGATGTTACAGGAGGGAATCATGTATCGGGGGGCCTCTGATGTAAAGGGGCATCTCTGATGTGATGGTGGGGGGCTTTAATGTATAGTGGGGTCTCTAATGTGTAGGGGATCCTCTGATTTGAAGGCGGGTCATCTTATGTGATGTAGGTTTTCTGATCTGATGTCCTGGGGGAACCTCTGATGTGATGGGGGAGTCATGTATAGGGGGCTTCTGATGTATAAGGGATGCTTTCATGTATAGGAGGGACTCTGATGTGATGGGGAGATCTCTGATGTAAAGGGTGGGCCCTCTGATGTGAAGGTGGGCTTCTGATGTGATGGAGGGACCTTTGATGTTAAGGAAGGGACCTGTGATGTGGGAACCTCTGATGTGATGGGGGGGGGGGACTTCTGATGTGATAGGGAACTTCTGATGTGAAGTTTGGGACCTCCGATGTGAAGGTTTGGACCTCTAAAGGAAGGAGGGAACTTCTGATGTGAAGGTTGGGACCTCTGATGTGAAGATTGGGACCTCTAATGTGATGGTGGACCTTAATGTGAAGGTTGGGACTCTGATGTAAAGTGGGAACTCTGGTGTGCTGGGGGACCACTGATGTAAAGGTGGGCTTCTAATTTGATGGGGAAACCTCTGATGTGAAGGGGAACTCTGATTCAACGGGGGACCTCTAATGTGGTGGGGGGACCTCTGATTTCAAGGTTGGGACCTCTGATATAATGGGGGGGAACTCTGATGTGAAGGTTGGAACCTCTGATTTGACGGGGGGACTTCTGATGTAATAGAGGACCTTTTGATGTAAAGGGAGGTGGGCCTCTGATGTGATGGAGGAATCTCTGATGTGAAGGGGGGACCTCTGATGTGATGGAGGACCACTGATGTTATGGGGACCTCTAATGTGATAGGGGACTTTTGATATAAAGGGTGGGACCTCTCATGTGAAGGGAGGCTTCTGATGTGATGGGGACCTCTAATGTGAAAGTTGGGACCTCTGATGTGAAGGGTGGGACCTCTAATGTGAAAGTTGGGACCTCTGATGTGAAGGTTGGAACCTCTAATGTGAAAGTTGGGACCTCTGATGTGAAGGTTGGGACCTCCTGATGTGCTGGGAGAACCTCTGATGTGAAGACGGGGAGGCCTCTGATGTTCTGGGGGGACATCTGTGTTGTGAAGTTGGGACCTCTGATGTGAAGGTTGGGACCTCTGATGTGAAGACGGGGAGGCCTCTGATGTTCTGGGGGGACATCTGTGTTGTGAAGTTGGGACCTCTGATGTTCTGGGGGAACTTTAAGGTGTTACTTTCTATGGATATTGTAGACCTACCTCCGATATCTCCTAATGGATCAGATCTATATAATCCAGGAAACATACTGAGAATTCTCTTCAGATTCAACATTATTTTTGGGAGATGACCTCATCCAGTCCCCTAAATATATAATTGAATCTCTTCTGTACACTTCAGAATAACCACACCAACCACCTGCTGTAAAACAATTAGAATTCTATTTATTACAGGCACTGCCATTTCCTTAATAGGCAGGGGAGGGGCTCAGTTGGAGGGAGGAGTCGAGCACTGCCATTGTCATAATAGGCAGGGGAGGGGCCCAGTTGGTGGAGGGGGGAGTCAGGCATTGCCATATTAGGCAGAAAAGGGGGCTCATTTTGTAGAGGGAGGAGTCAGGCATTGCCATATTAGGCAGGGGATGGACTCAGCAGATGGAGAGAGGAGTCAGGCACTGCTATTGCCATTATAGGCAGGGGAGGGGCTCAGCTGGTACAGGGAGGAGTCAGGCACTGCCATTGCCTTACTAGGCAGGGGAGCGGCTCAGCCGGTGGAGGGAGGAGTCTGGCACTGCCATTGCCTTACTAGGCAGGGGAAGGGGGTTCTCAGCTGGTGGAGAGAGGGGTCAGGCATTGCCTTTGCCTTTATTGGCAGGGGAGGGGCTCAGCTGGTGGAGGGAGGAGTCAAGCACTTCCATTGCCATAATAGGCAGGGGAGGGGCTTAGCTGTTGGAGGGAGGAGTCAGGCACTTCCATTGCCATAATAGGCAGGGGAGGGGGCTCAGCTGGTGGAGAAAGGAGTCGGGCACTGCCATTGCCTTACTAGGCAGAGGAGGGGCTCAGCTGGTGGAGGGAGGATTCAGGCACTGCCATTGCCTTACTAGGCAGAGGAGGGGCTCAGCTGGTGGAGGGAGGAGTCGGGCACTGCCATTGCCTTACTAGGCAGAGGAGGGGCTCAGCTGGTGGAGGGAGGAGTCAGGCACTGCCATTGCCTTACTAGGCAGGAGAAGGGGGATTCTCATCTGGGGGTGGGGGGGGCAGACACTACCATTGTGCTGTGCATGGGCCCCCATGTACACGTGGTGTCAGTAGAAATCAGACACGTAAATGAGGTTTGTAAAGTCTGAGCACACACTGATACGATCGTTCACATTCCTGATTATATCAAAGATCACATATAAGACATCTCCGGACCCCATTAAATCCATTTATGTGGTTTCCATATTGTGGATCTGGCTACCCACAGACATTTAATAGCCTTCGTAAAGAGCACCTGTCATGAGAGGAATATGAAGGCTCCCATTGCAGGCTCTACCCTCTGAAAATGCCAACTGCCTGGCTGATCTAATGGCATTGTTAGTCGCTGACCTGCAACTAGTATGTTTATGGGATTCCTAAAGTGTATGCCAAGCCAGGTTTTGTCTTAGTTCTGGGTGGAGCAGGGAAGAATCGGAACCCCTTTCAGATTTGAACTGCTCCCCATTAGAGAGATTCCTCTCACTTCCTGTCCTGCTGACAACATTTTACCAGACAGGAAGTCAGGGCAACTTTCCTACAGCAACATTGACGATAAATATGATTTCCTTCAGCATTGTAGGGGGATGTTAGAACCCCTGTGGGATGTTTATTCCTTTCTGTGTCCTGTTGCAGATTTTCCTTTTATTTCCTATCTGATAAAATGTTGTCACCAAAACAGGAACTGAACATAAATCTCTCCATTGGAGCCCTGAATAGCAGTAACAAGCAGATAGAAGTTCTAATCCTTCTCCACTATACCTAAATTTAAAAAAAATAGTTATTGGCTGGACATACACTTTAATTTAATTTTGTTTTTCACTTGCTACATGCTGGTCCCTGCATTGAAAACAGACTCTACTCTAACTAACACCTCCAGAGGGCTTTGCTCTTCTCTTATGACAGGCGCACTTAAAAAAGAAAATCTTTTTCAGTCAACAATTTTCCTTGAATTAGCTGTGAGTATTTTTACATATATTTAACCAGTGACCAGAATCAGTGACTCATAGTACTAAGGGGCGTAATTTATAAAAAAAAAATGCAGAGCTATTTGTTCAATAAAACTATAAAAAAAAATTATAGTTTATATCTGGCTAAAACTGAATGTTCTTGGGCTATATTCTCTACAGATCGAATGTTATTAACTTAAAAAGTGTGAATGGGGAGAAAATACTGTATTATGGCCACTAGATGGCGCTGGCTATCATAAGAGAGAAGTATGGTCTTCAGCTACATCTAGTGGCCATTAGATGGCGCTATCATAGGAAAGAATTATGCTCTTCAGCTCCATCTAGTCCATACTAGTATAGACCCTAACACATTACCCAGTCAATACCAGTACAGATCTTAACACATTACCCAGTCCATACCAGTATAGACCCTAACACATTACCCAGTCCATACCAGTATAGATCCTAACACATTACCCAGTCCATACCAGTATAGATCCTAACACATTACCCAGTCCATAACAGTATAGACCCTAACACATTACCCAGTCCATACCAGTATAGATCCTAACACATTACCCAGTCCATACCAGTATAGATCCTAACACATTACCCAGTCCAGACCAGCATAGATCCTAACACATTACCCAGTCCATACCAGTATAGATCCTAACAAGTTACCCAGTCAATACCAGTATAGATCCTAACAAGTTACCCAGTCCATACCAGTATAGATCCTAACACATTACCCAGTCTATACCAGTATAGATCCTAACAAGTTACCCAGTCCATACCAGTATAGATCCTAACACATTATCCAGTCCATACCAGTATAGACCCTAACACATTACCCAGTCCATACCAGTACAGATCCTAACACATTACCCAGTCCATACCAGTATAGACCCCAACACATTACCCAGTCCATACCAGTATAGATCCTAACACATTACCCAGTCCCTACCAGTATAGACCCTAACACACTACCCAGTCCATACCAGTAAAGACCCTAACACACTACCCAGTCCATACCAGTATAGACCTTAACACATTACCCAGTCCATACCAGTATAGACCAAGCACATTACCCAGTCCATACCAGTATAGATCCTAACACATTACCCAGTCCATACCAGTATAGATCCTAACACATTACCCAGTCTATACCAGTATAGATCCTAACAAGTTACCCAGTCCATACCAGTATAGATCCTAACACATTATCCAGTCCATACCAGTATAGACCCTAACACATTACCCAGTCCATACCAGTACAGATCCTAACACATTACCCAGTCCATACCAGTATAGATCCTAACACATTACCCAGTCCATACCAGTATAGACCCCAACACATTACCCAGTCGATACCAGTATAGATCCTAACACATTACCCAGTCCATACCAGTACAGATCCTAACACATTACCCAGTCCCTACCAGTATAGATCCTAACACATTACCCAGTCCATACCAGTATAAATCATAACACATTACCCAGTCCATACCAGTATAGATATCCAGCTTGAGTTTTTCCTCTTTGAGATCTGATATGTTTTCAAAGTGTTCTTTTAAGTTTTTTTGAGCAGTATATATAAATAAATATGTATGTGTGTATTTATATATATATATATATATATATATATATATATATATATATATATATACATATATAAATATATAATATATATATTTTTTTTTTTGGCACACCATGTTCTTTTTTTAAAAGTTGATTTAAAAAAAAAAAAGAAGGAAAATGGAATTATACACCTTAAAAAAAACCCCCCAAAAAAACGGTTTTATAAAAAATGATAAAAATATTGATCTATTGATCAGATTCTGATTGGCGCTGTGAAAGTCCTATGTGAGTATTTTTAGTTCTTGTTTGTACAAAGTATGGTCCCCAGAAATGCAGACCAGCGGAGTTCTAATCCCCGATCCTACGTCTGCCACAATGTAACAATGTCAGACATAACACAAGGATACATTGTATTATAAAGCGTGCGATTGATGGGAGAGGGCAGGGAATGGGGCGGTCAGAGAACGCGCTCTCGTGTCTGTGGCGTCCTCGCCGCATCTATCTAGGTGATGTCAGAGGCTGCGGAGGGTCCGTCTGGCAGATAATGTATTCCCCCCATCCCCCGGCCCTCTCTATTATTCAGTGTGAGCCAGGAAGAGCCGGCAGTGATAAAAGCTCTCTGTGTCCCCGGGGGTCCCCCTCATGTGTCCGTCTTCTCCCATCTTCCAGGCTGCCAATCAGAGCGGGGAGCAGGAGCTGGAAAGCCTCGTCCTCAAACTCTCCATCCTGAAGGATTTCCTCAGCGGCATCGAGAAGAAGGTGAGCAGTCTGCGACCGGCAGCACTGGGGGGGGGGGGGAGGGGAACACGCTGCCATCACATCCATTGGTGGTGCTGGTGGAGGTTCTGGCACATGTTGGGTTCTGCATTGTCTGTATGAGATGAACGAGCCGCTGATCGCCCAAGGGCTGTAGTGGCAATCAGTAGGGTCACTCCTACCGGGGTGGGTGACTCTGTCACCCCATTTTTGGGCAGGGTTGTCCTACTGCGGTGGGTGACTTGGTCCCTCTATTTTTGGCAGGGTCACTCCTACTGGGGTGGGGGGGCTCAGTCCACCCATTTTTGGCAGGGTCGCCTCTGCTGGGGTGGGCAGCCTGTTCCCCTTATTTTTGACAGGGCCGCCCCCTCCAGATTGAGAGGCTTGAATACCCCCATCTTTTGCAAAGTTGCCCTACTGGTGTCCATGGCTCAGTCCCCCCCATTTTTGGCAGGGTGTCTCCATACTGGGATGGACAGCCGGTACCCCTTATTTTTGACAGGGTCGCCCCTTCCAGAGTGAGAGGCTTGAATACCCCCATCTTTTGTAAAGTTGCCCTACTGGGGTCTGTGGCTTGGTCCCCCCATTTTTGGCAGAGTCACCCCTACTGAGGTGGGCAGCTCAGTCCCCTTATTTTTGACAGGGTAGCCCCCTCCAGAGTGAGAGTCTTGAATACCCCCACCTTTTGCAAAGTTGCCCTACCGGTGTCCGTGGCTCAGTCCCCCCATTTTTGGCAGGGTAAGCTCTACTGGGGTGGGTGGCTCAGTCCCCCCATTTTTGGCAGGGTGTGCTCTACTGGGGTGGGCAGCTCAGTCCCCTTATTTTTGACAGGCTCGCCCCCTCCAGGGTGAGAGGCTCAAATACCCCCATCTTTTGCAAAGTTGCCCTACCGGGGTTCTGTGGCTTGGTCCCCCCATTTATGGCAGGGTTGTCTCTACTGGTGTGGGCAGCTCAGTCCCCCCATTTTTGGCAGGGCCGCCCCTACTGGGGTGGGCAGCTCAGTCCCCTTATTTTTGACAGGGTCCCCCCCTCCAGAGTGAGAGGCTTGAATACCCCCATCTTTTGCAAAGTTGCCCTACTGGTGTCCGTGGCTCAGTCCCCCCATTTTTGGCAGGGTAGGCTCTACTGGGGTGGGCGGCTCAGTCCCCCCGTTTTTGGCAGGGTCGCCCCCTACTGGGGTGGGCAGCCCGTTTCCCCTTATTTTGGACAGGGTTGCCCCTTCTGGGATGAGAGCCTCAAATACCCCCATTTTTTGCAAAGTTGCCCTACCAGGGTCCGTTGGCTTGGTCCCCCCCATTTTTGGCAGGGTCGCCCCTACCGGGGTGGGTAGCTCGGTCCCCCTATATTTCATTCAAGGAAGCACAAAATTTAATATTGCTGACTTTTAGGAACGGTCGGCCATCTTCATCCTCACTCCGCTCATGTGACGCAAAGCTAGAATTTGGATTTGGCCTCACTGGCTGCCTGCTTGTTTCGGGTCGGGGCTCAGTCCCACCACATCCCTTGTTAACCCCGCTGTCACACATGTGCGGGGGCAAAAGGGTGAGCTGCACACATGCGTTGCTGGGCGGCCGATGTTTCTCTGCCAACAGTTGTCGGTCCCCGATCATGTGACCGCTGTGACGCCAATCAAAGTGTTCACAATTGCCAATCTGTCCCGCCCACAAGGAGTTGAGAACCTTTGAAGGGATGCTGGGGCAGGCTGGAGGGGTCAACACATGCAAAATGCATGTGAATAAACACGTTTTTTTTTTTTCATTTTGCTACGTTTTTTTTTTGTTTTTTTTTTAGCATGTTGCTGTGCGTTTTTTTTGTTTTTTTTTTTACAGAAATACGTTGTGTTTTTTTTTTATGTTGCTGTGCGGTTTTTTTGTATTTTTTACAGAAATACATTTTTTTCCATTTTTTTTCAGAACTACATTTGTGTTTTTTTTTTTTTATGTTGCTGTGTGTTTTTTATTTTTTTTACAGTAATACATTGTGTTTTTTTTATGTTGCTGTGCGTTTTTTATTTTTTCACAGAAATACATTGTGTTATTTTATTATGTTGCTGTGCGTTTTTTTCTTTTTACAGGAATACATTGTGGTTTTTATTTTTTTATGTTGCTGTATTTGTTTTTATGTTGCTGTGCTTTGGTTTTTTTTTTTTTTTTCTTTTTTACAGAAATACATTGTCTTTTTATGTTGCTGTGCTTTGTTTTTTTTTTTTTTTTTTTTTTACAGAAATACATTGTGGGGGATTTTTTTTTATGTTGCTGTGCGTTTTTTTTTCCAAAAATATATTGTGTTTTTTTATGTTGCTGTGTGTTTTTTTTTTTTTTTTATACAGAAACACATTGTGTTTTTTTATGTTGCTGTGCGTTTTTTTTTTACCCAAATACATGTGTTTTTTTTTTATGATGCTGTGTGTTTTTTTTTTTTTTTTTTTTTACAGAAATACATTATGTTTTTTTATGTTGCTGTGCAATTTTTTTTTTTTTTTAACGAAATACATTGTTTTTTTTTATGTTGCTGTGCGTCTATTTTAATTTTTTTTGCAGGAATACATTGTGGTTTTTTTTTTTTTTTTTTGATGTGCAACATGCAGTATTTTGCACATAAATGCTGGACACTGGTGTGAACCGGCCTCTTTAAAAACAAGGGCTGAGCAAAGCAGCCGGGTGCGGGATGGTGTGAGCAAGCCCCGAATGACGCTGTAGCAAAGCCCTCTAGGCGTCGCCTTTTAAATTATTCAGCATTATCAGCTCCCACAATTTTTTTATTTTGGTCCCCAACTGAAGTGCAACAAGAGGAGTGAGACTCCAGTAAGAGGTTGGTGCAGCTGGGAATTTTAGTAGAGCAGTAAAACCAAGAAAAAACAGGATCTTAGCAGAAAACCCGAACCACCAGACAGAATACAAGAATATATATTTTTATTTTTATTTTAAAATATTTATTATTTTAATATAATATATATATATATATATATATATACACATTTTTTTTTTATATATATATCCATGACCCTGAATAAGCATGCAGCCAGTGAAGCCGCAACTCCTGATCTGCATTCTTGTTCCAGGTCAGGGTCTCAAAAAAGGATTGACCCCGTGGATAAGCAAGACAGCCAGAAAAGCGTCTCTATATTCCCAGTGGTCTATAGTGGAGGAATGGCGTGCTCAGATTTGGCTCCTCCCCTCCTCGTATTATTTCTCCTTTCTACAGTTTATCTGTTGTTTTTTTTTTTGTACCCCGCTCACATTTTCAGGCACTGAAAGCTCTGCAAGACATGAGCAGTTCAGCCCAGTCCGCTCCGATCCCACAATCCTCCAGGAAGATGAAGACAATTCCAGTGCAGACCTTCGAGGTAAGAGTTGGGTGCCTCGGGGGCGGGCCTGAGGTGTGGCAGCCAATTGTAGACAACTTAAACCAAGACTTACCAAAAAACAAAAAAATCCTGCACAAGGAAAAAGTTGTATCCAAGAAGTCTATAACTTTAACTATGCAAATAGAATGTGAATAACCGTAAAATGATTGGCCCCGCCCAAATCTTGCAAACGCCTAAAGTGGAATCGGAGTCTGAATCTGACAAAATTTGTGAAAAAGAAAAATGCATATACAGTGGGGGATGGGGGTTGTACATGACTCAAGGGGGACGACACCATAGGTGACTCTAGAGAAATGGCACCGCAAATGGCTCTGCAGGGGTGGCATCATGCGTGATTCTAGAGGGTTGGCTCCATACATGACCCTAAAAGGGTGGCTCCATACGTGACCCTAGAGGATTGGCTACATACGTAACTCTAGAGGGTTGGCTCCATACGTGACTCTAGAGGATTGGCTACATACATAACTCTAGAGGGTTGGCTCCATACGTGACTCTAGAGGATTGGCTACATACGTAACTCTAGAGGGTTGGCTTCATACGTGTTCCTAGAAGGGTGGCTCCATACCTGACTATGGAGATCTGGCTCCATGCATGACTGTAGAGGTGGGGCTTCGTAACTTGACTCTAGAGGGATGGCTCCTTAGGTGGCTCTAGAGGGGGGGCTCCATTCATGATTCTAGAGGGCTGGCTCCATAGGTGACTCCAAAGTTATGGCTCCATACATGACTGTAGATGTGGGGCTCCATACGTGATTCTAGAGGGGTGGCTCCAGACGTGACTCTAGAAGGGTCACTCCATACGTTTTCTCTAGAGGTAGGGTTCCATATGTGATTCTAGAGGGGTGACTCTATAGATGGGGCTCCATACATGACTGTAGAGGTGGGGCTCTGTAATGTGCCTCTAAAGAGGTGGCTCTTTAGGTGACTCTAGAGGTGGGGCTCCATACGTTATTCTAGAGGGGTGACTCTATACGTGACTCTAGAGGTGGGGCTCCATATGTTATTCTAGAGGGGTGACTCTATACGTGACTCCAAATGTGGGGCACCATACGTTATTCTAGAGGGTTGACTCTATAGGTGACTCTAGAGGTGGGGCTCCATACGTGATTCTAGAGGGGTGGCTCCATAGGTGACTCTAGAGGGGTGGTTCTATATGTGACTCTAGAGGGGTGGCCCCACAGGTGGCTCTAGAGGGGTGCCCCCATAGGTGGCTCCATAGGTGACTCTAGAGGTGTTTATATAGACTAATAAAGCATGACTCCAGTCCAAATGTTTAGTTTTCATAAATGCGGTAAACACCGTTTGCAGCCAGTAGGTGGCATAGAGAAGACGGTCCCTCTGAAGTGTGATTTGTGCTGAGAAGTCAGGGAGATGAGATTACACAGCCTGCATAGGAATGGCACTCAGCCCTCCCTGCCTCCTTACAGGTGAAGCTGGACATGCTGGACCTCTCCAAGATTGTGAAGTCTCAGAAGTACACGCTGAGCGTGGATGTGGACGGCGGGAAGCTGGTGGTGATGAAGAAGGTGAAAGATTCCCAAGAAGACTGGAACACCTTCACCCATGACAAAAGTAAGCCAGTCAGGAGGAGGGTGGTGGTTGTGGTACAGTCTGATCACTGGGGGAGGGGAGACTGAGGAAATGCTTCCTCCTCCTCCTACAAAAATACTATGTACAGTGTGATCACTGGGGGAGGGGTGACTGAGGAAATGACTCCTCCTCCTTCTACAAAGTTACAATGTACAGTCTGATCACTGGGGGAGGGGAGACTGAGGAAATGGCTTCTCTGCCTGCAGCAGACTGATGACATCATCTCAGCCTAGGGGGAGTCGCTGATTGGAGGTTAACAATGACTTTTTAATGATAAAAGGTGGAGCTTTTCTGATAAATGATCCTGTATGAATTGTTATGCTGGGTGCCCGCTGACCGTGCCTTTCCCTCCCCCCAGTCCGGCAGCTGATCAAGTCTCAGCGGGTCCCGTCTAAGCTGGGAATCGTCTTCGAGAAGGAGAAGGATAAAACGCAGCGCAAGGACTTCATATTCGCCAGCATTCGGGTAAGCCGCCCAGCGGATCCTTGAGGGACTCGGCCGGATTCATCTGGTCTTCTGGCTCTGGTGTGGAAGTAGGTGATGACCGTCCCCTTATGGGCGGAGCTGTGAACCCCCGGCAGGGAGATCCCACCTCTGGAATCCCAGGTCTGAACGCTGCAGAGGAGGAAGGGGGCGGTACCTCTGAGCTCCTCGTAGGTGGAGCAATTCACCCTACATGTATGTTACCGTGTTACAATGTAACTGTCATCTCTAAGAATCAGAGTAACAGGAATTATTATTATATTATTACTCATTATTACTATTTAGATTATATTATTAATATTACTCATCATTATTATTCATTATTATTATTTATTATTATTAGTATTAGTAGTCGTAGTATGTATTATTATTTATTATTATTAGTAGTAGTATTATTTATTATTATTATTATTATTGGTATTTTTATTATTAGTAGCAGTATTTTTATTATTATTATTATTTATTATTATTAGTAGTAGTATTTATTATTATTATTGGTATTTTTATTATTATTAGTAGTAGTATTTTTATTATTATTATTATTTATTATTATTAGTAGTAGTAGTAGTATTTTTATTATTATTATATATTATTATTAGTAGTATTATTATTATTAGTAGTATTTATTTATTATTATTATTATTATTAGTAGTAGTAGTATTTATTTATTATTATTAGTAGTAGTAGTATTTATTATTATTATTATTATTATTATTATTATTATTATTATGTTGTATCTTCTCTTTGTTCTTATTATTATTTATTATTATGCAATAGCAAAACCCGGATTTCTGACCTGACCAATCAATACTCCAATGAAGGGATTGCTATTGATCCTCCATCTCTTATAAATGTAGAATTTAGAAGTCTCCTGTCACATGGCGGTGACATGGCAGCACTCTCTCTAGAAGTCCCCTGTGATGTGGCAGTGGGCTTCATCAGTCTCCTGTGATATTCCAGCAGGCTCTAGTAGTATCATGGGTCATGGCAGCAGTCTCTATAATTCTCCAGCCATGTATCAGTCGTCTCTAGAAGTCTCCTGTCACATTGGAGCAGTCTCTGGAAGTCTTCTATCACATGGCAGTAGACTTCTGCAGTCTCTAGTGATGTGGCAGTAGACTCTCATGAAGTCTCCTGTGACAATGTCAGCTGGATTCTAGGAGTTTTGTGTGTCAAGGCAGCAGCCTCTATAGTTCCCCAGTCACAGGTCAACAGTCTCTAGAAGTCTCCTGTAACATGGCAGCGGGCTTTAACAGTCACATGTAACATATCAGAAGGCTCAAGGAGTTTCATTTCACACAACAGTCACTAGAAGTCTTTTGTCTTTTCAAATAGAAGCTGTTTCTGGAAGTCCCCTGTCGTGTGGCAGTCTCAGTAGTCTCCAGATATCCATTTTGGCATAGAAGCACTCTCTCTAGAAGTCTCCTATCACATGACCGCAGTCTCTTGTTTTCTGTGTCATAGCAGCAGTCTTTAGAAGTCTCCTGTCACATGGCAGCGGGCTTTAACAGTCACCTGTGACATATCAGGAGGCTCTAAGAGTTTCATGTGATGTAACAGTCTCTTGCAGTCTTCTGTGTCATGGCAGCAGTCTCTTGCAGTCTTCTGTATCATGGCAGCAGTCTCTTGCAGTTCTCTGTATTATGGCAGCAGTCTCTTGCAGTCTTTTGTCATGGCAGCAGTCTCTTGCAGTCTTTTGTCATGGCAGCAGTCTCTCACAGTCTTTTGTCATGGCAGCAGTCTCTCGCAGTCCTCTGTATCATGGCAGCAGTCTCTTGCTGTCCTCTGTATCATGGCAGTAGTCTCTTGCAGTCCTCTGTATCATGGCAGCAGTCTCTTGCAGTCTTTTGTCATGGCAGCAGTCTCTCGCAGTCCTCTGTATCATGGCAGCAGTCTCTTGCAGTCCTCTGTATCATGGCAGCAGTCTCTCGCAGTCTTTTGTCATGGCAGCAGTCTCTCGCAGTCCTCTGTATCATGGCAGCAGTCTCTTGCAGTCCTCTGTATCATAGCAGCAGTCTCTTGCAGTCCTCTGTATTATGGCAGTAGTCTCTTGCAGTCTTTTGTCATGGCAGCAGTCTCTTGCAGTCTTTTGTCATGGCAGCAGTCTCTCGCAGTCTTTTGTCATGGCAGCAGTCTCTCGCAGTCCTCTGTATCATGGCAGCAGTCTCTTGCTGTCCTCTGTATCATGGCAGCAGTCTCTTGCTGTCCTCTGTATCATGGCAGTAGTCTCTTGCAGTCCTCTGTATCATGGCAGCAGTCTCTTGCAGTCCTCTGTATCATGGCAGCAGTCTCTTGCAGTCCTCTGTATCATGGCAGCAGTCTCTTGCAGTTCTCTGTATCATGGCAGCAGTCTCTTGCAGTCCTCTGTATCATGGCAGCAGTCTCTTGCAGTCTTCTGTGTCATGGCAGCAGTCTCTTGCAGTCCTCTGTATCATGGCAGCAGTCTCTTGCAGTTCGTTGTATCATGGCAGCAGTCTCTTGCAGTCCTCTGTATCATGGCAGCAGTCTCTTGCAGTCCTCTGTATCATGGCAGCAGTCTCTTGCAGTCCTCTGTATCATGGCAGCAGTCTCTTGCTGTCCTCTGTATCATGGCAGTAGTCTCTTGCAGTCCTCTGTATCATGGCAGCAGTCTCTTGCAGTCCTCTGTATCATGGCAGCAGTCTCTTGCTGTCCTCTGTATCATGGCAGCAGTCTCTTGCAGTCCTCTGTATCATGGCAGCAGTCTCTTGCAGTCCTCTGTATCATGGCAGCAGTCTCTTGCAGTCCTCTGTATCATGGCAGCAGTCTCTTGCAGTCCTCTGTATCATGGCAGCAGTCTCTTGCAGTCCTCTGTATCATGGCAGCAGTCTCTTGCAGTTCGTTGTATCATGGCAGCAGTCTCTTGCAGTCTTCTGTGTCATGGCAGCAGTCTCTTGTAACATGCTTCTTTCTCTAACCTATTAGTTGTTGGCAACTTGGAAATGTCCTCCGCCTGGCATGGCAGAATCTGTGTGTTGTGATTTGGGGGCCCAGCAGTGGTCATAGAGGATTCAGCTGTAGGCTCAGACTCTGTATTTGTGTAGATCTGGCTCATAGAACCAGCCTGGTAGAGGTCCCCAGTAATGCACCAGCTTGACTCCCCCCGTAATGTCAGTTTTGGGTGGATTGACCTGAAATGTGACTGCAGTGATGACTGCCTGTGACTGGTGATTGTTTTTTTGCCCCCCCCTGCATAGAAGCGGGAAGCCTTCTGCCAACTGCTGCAGCTGATGAAGAACAAGCACTCCAATCAGGACGAGCCGGATATGATCTCCGTCTTCATTGGGACCTTTAACATGGGTGAGGCGGATGGTAACATTCCTGTATAGAATAGCTCCCCCCACTGTCCAGGTTATCTTTATATGTTATACCAAACATCTCTCTTTTTTTACAGTTTAATCCTAATATCTTAAACAGAACAGCTCCCCCTACTGTCCATTTTATCATAATATTTCAAACAGAACAGCTCCCCCTACTGTCCATTTTATCATGATATTTTAAACAGAACAGCTCCCCTACTGTCCACTGTATCATATTTTAAACAGAGCAGCTCCCCCTACTGTCCACTGTATCATATTTTAAACAGAACAGCTCCTCCTACTGTCCACTGTATCATTTTTTTAACAGAACAGCTCCCCCTACTGTCCATCTTATCATAATATTTTAAACAGAACAGCTCCCCCTACTGTCCATTTTATCAAAATCTCTTAAACAGAACAGCTCCCTCTACTGTACATTTTATCATATTTTAAAAAGAACAGCTCCCCCTACTGTCCATCTTATCATAATGTTTCAAACAGAACAGCTCCCCCTACTGTCCATTTTATCATAATATTTTAAACCGAACAGCTCCCCCTACTGTCCATCTTATCATTATATTTCAAACAGAACAGCTCCCCCTACTGTTTATTTTATCATAATAGTTTAAACAGAACAGCTCCCCCTGCTGTAAAATGTATCAGTAGGGGGAACTGTCCATATTATCATAATTTCTTATGTGGAACAGCTACTCCTACTGTCCATATTATCGTATCTTATCTAGGGCAGCACCTCTTACTCCATTGTATTGTATTTTATATAGGGCAACACCTCCTACTGTCCAGATTACATAATATAGTATATAATTGCACAAAAATGGCTCACTTTAAAGAAACAATACCAATTTGAAGGAACCACATCCCAGTTATATTGGAACACATAGACTAAGATGATGTGGGGCACAAGTCGGGACTTTGTAGGGTACCGTCTAAGACCAATAGTAGTGGTATAATACTAATACAAGAGATTAGATATAAAAGCATTTAATTTTTATTGTATAACATTAAACAAAAAAAGAAGGAGACAGGAGGGCAAATTATAAGTACTAGAACTAACATTCAGTATAAAAACATAGTATATAGAAGAGCCCCCCCTACTGTCCATTTTTTTAATAATATTTTAAACAGAACAGCTCCCCCTACTGTCCATTTTATCATAATATCTTTAACAGAGCCGTTCCCCCTGCTGTCCATATTATTATAATTTCTGATGTGGAGCAGCTACTCCCACTGTCTATTTTATCGTATCTTATCTAGGGCAGCACCTCTTACTGTCCATTGTATTGTATCTTATATAGGGCAGCACCTCCTACTGTCCATTGTATTGTATCTTATATAGGGCAGCACCTCCTACTGTCCAGATTACATAATATAGTATATAGAAGAGCCCTCCCTACTGTCCATTTTATCATAATATTTTAAACAGAACAGCTCCCCCTACTGTCCATTTTATCATAATATTTTAAACAGAACAGCTCCCCCTGCTGTCCAATTTATCAGTAGGGGGAGCTGTCCATATTATCATAATTTCTTATGTGGAACAGCTACTCCTACTGTCCATATTATTGTATCTTATCTAGGGCAGCACCTCTTACTGTCCATTGTATTGTATCTTATATAGGGCAGCACCTCCTACTGTCCAGATTACATAATATAGTATATAGAAGAGCTCCCCCTACTGTCCATTTTATCATAAAATTTTAAACGGAACAGCTCCCCCTACTGTCCATTTTATCATAATATCTTTAACAGAGCCGTTCCCCCTGCTGTCCATATTATTATAATTTCTGATGTGGAACAGCTACTCCCACTGTCCATTTTATCGTATCTTATCTAGGGCAGCACCTCCTACTGTCCAGATTACATAATATAGTATATAGAAGAGCTCCCCCTACTGTCCATTTTATCATAAAATTTTAAACAGAACAGCTCCCCCTACTGTATATTTTATCATAATATTTTAAACAGAACAGCTCCCCCTACTGTCCATTTTATCATAAAATGTTAAACAGAACAACTCCCCCTACTGTTCACTGTTCATTTAATCATAAATCTTAAACAGAACAGCTCCCCCTACTGTCCAGGTTATATTAATGTTATACCAAACGGAACATCTCTGTCTTTTTTTTCCCAGTTCATCCTAATATCTTAAACAGAACAGCTCCCCCTTCTGTTCATTTTATCATAATATTTTAGACAGAACAGCTCCCCCTACTGTCCATTTTATCATAATATTTTAAACAGAACAGCTCCCCCTACTGTTCATTTTATCAAAATCTCTCAAACAGAACAGCTCCCCCTACTGTTCATTTTATCATCATATTTTAAACAGAACAGCTCCCCCTACTGTCCATGTTATCATAATATTTTAAACAGAATAGCTCCCCCTACTGTCCATTATATCAAAATCTCTCAAACAGAACAGCGCCCCCTACTGTCCAGTTTATATTATTTTAAACAGAACAGCGCCCCCTACTGTCCATTTTATATTATTTTAAACCGAAACAGCTCCCCCTACTGTCCATTTTATATTAGTTTAAACAGAACAGTGCCCCCTACTGTTCATTTTATCATCATATTTTAAACAGAACAGTTCCCCCTACTGTCCATTTTATCATATTTTAAACAGAACAGCTCCCCCTACTGTCCATTTTATCATATTTTAAACAGAACAGCTCCCCTACTGTCCATTTTATTAAAATATCTCAAACAGAACAGCTCCCCTACTGTCCATTTTATTAAAATATCTCAAACAGAACAGCTCCCCCTACTGTCCATTTTATCATAATATTTCAAACAGAACAGCTCCCCCTACTGTTCATTTAATAATAATATCTTTAACAGAGCCGTTCCCCCCTGCTGTCCATATTATTATAATTTCTGATGTGGAGCAGCTACTCCCACTGTCCATTGTATCGTATCTTATATAGGACATCACCTCCTACTGTCCAGATTACATAATATAGCATATAGAAGAGCTCCCCCTACTGTCCAATTTATCATAATATTTTAAACCGAACAGCTCCCCCTACTGTCTATTTTATCATCATATTTTAAACAGAACAACTCCAGATTATCATAGTATTTTATATAGAAGAGTGCCCCCTACTGTGCAGCCTATCATAATGTCTAATATAGCACAGTGCCTCCTACTGACCGGTTTGCAGCTTTTATATGTCATTCCTGTATAGCAGTCTCTTGTTTTTCTGTTTACATTTTCATGACTCTTCTCTATGACAGAGAGCCGCCCCCCCCCTTCTGTTTATAACTATTATTGCTTATAGCACCCTCCCTGTTCTGTTTATATAGGTGTCCCTCGTGCATAGCACAGTGCCCCATACTATGCATTTGGATAGCACTTTAGTGCCAGCATGGCGCCCCCCTGTGGTTGAGGGTGTTGCAGTCACTTGTCATTTGTCTCTATAATTTGGCATGTTTTTCCCCCTTTTTGTAGGAAGTGTCCCTCCACACAAAAACATCACTTCCTGGATCAGCTCTAAAGGTCTGGGGAAGACTCTGGACGAGATGGCCGTCACCATTCCTCACGACATTTACGTCTTCGGGACACAGGAGAACTCGGTGGGTGACAAGGAGTGGGTGGACTTCCTGCGGTTGACACTGAAGGAGTGCACGGAAGTGGACTACCGGCCGGTATGTATTGGGGGTTCTGTTGCTCGACTCAATAAAATTCACCAACAAATACGTAACCGTTCGGCTAGTTATAAAACTCTTAGCTGATTACAACAGATTTGCCCATTAGTTGAGAAGGCTGGGATCACAGATTGGGGTAAAGGGCCAATCACAGCGGCTCTTTACCATGTGACAGCTGATTGCAGTGTTAACAGGATTTCTCTTTCGTTCATTGATGGACACAGCCCCTGTCATTCTTGACCATTGGGTTATGCTGCCCCCTACAAGAGTAGGACACTAGGCAGAAAACACTTCTGGCTACACCCATGGGCAGTCCCAGGGGGTATACTCCCTCTCCCTGCTATAGGCACTCAGTTTTTTTCTGCTGTGTCAGAAGTAAGGACCTAGATCCTTGCTGGGATCTCTGGTCCTGGGAAATTTTTTTAGATAGAAAATGTTTTCCTCCTTGATTTACTATCAACTGCCAGACTGGGCGACGGGTTGGATAATCTAGATCCAGGGGTCATCCCAGTCTGGCCAGCGCAGACCTCGGCTCCACGATAGGTCAGCCGGGACATAGTCCCATTGGCAAGTTAAACACCTCGCAAGGTCACATACGACCGGGTCTCGGCCCGAGTCGCAGCGTTCCTCCTGGCGACACCCCCCCCCCATTTCGATGGAGAGGAGGATCTGTTTGGAGCGGTGCCCACCTGGTTCCTAGTATGGGGAGTAGTTGTCCCCCCACTACCCCTGGAGGGTTTTGGGGTGGACGTGGGCCCCTTCTTGGGACGGTCGGACCCCCTGGTTCCCATCCTTACCGTAGGCACCCCCCCTTGCCAAGTTCCCGATTCTGGATAAATTGGACAAGACTCTGCAGTCTCTGGACAATCATATCCAGCTGAGCCAGGGATCGAAGGAGTTCCCGATATGGTGGCTTCATTCTCTGCTCCTTCGGCTGGCCAAATCCTTCCTCCCCTTGTATTGGACAGTGGTCACCACGGATGCCAGCCTGTTTGGCTGGGGAGGCATCCTCAGCAAGCATTTTGCTCAGGAGATCTTGACTCTGGAAGAGTCCAGATTGCGATCAATGTCCTTGAACTCCAAGCGGTCAGACTGTGTCTGGATCATTGGACAGATTGTTTTCAAGGATGTCCAGTGCACAATTCAATTGGACAATGCCATGGCCGTGGCTTATGTCGATCACCAAGGGGGGAAGAGAAGTGCCCTGGTGGCTCTGGGTGGTCCCTTCATCCGGAGGTGTTTCATCAGCTGTGTCTCCGGTGGGGCATCCCTGAGGGGGATGTGTTGGTGTCTCGGCTCAACAGAAAGGTGCAGAGGTTTGTGGCTTGGTCAAGGGATCCTCTGGCAGACGCCACAGACGTGCTGGTGGCCATGTGGGGTCAGTATCGTCTTATTTATGCCTTCCCTCCTCTCAAGCTTCTGCCCAGACTCCTACTCAGGTTTAAGGCAGAAGGGATTCTGGTCATCTTAGTGGCTCATGACTGGCCTCGCCAGGCTTGGTACACTGACCTAGTGCGGCTAGTCACCAACGTCCCTTGTAAGCTTCCTCTCAGGGAGGATCTGCTGTCCCAAGGACCGATCTTCCATCCTGCTTTACAGTCGCTGGCTTTGACGGCTTGGCTGTTGAATGCCAGGTGCTAAAAGATAGAGGTTTGTCGGAGTCGGTGATTCCTACTTTGTTAAAAGCTAGGAAATCTACTTCTAGGAAGATCTATCATCGTACGTGGAAGACGTACATTCCGTGGTGTGAGTCTCTTTAGGTTCCTCCTCGCCCTTTCTCGGTGGCTTGGATCTTAATCTTCCTTCAACGGGGGGTTGATCAGAAATTGGCCTTGAGTACCATCAAGGGCCAGGTATCGGCTTTGGTGGTCTTTTTACAACTACCTTTGGCCACAAACTCCCTGGTGCATACTTTTCTTCAGGGTGTCTGACATTTAGTTCCTCCAGTGCGGGCTCCGTTACTGCCTTGGGATCTTAATTTGATGCTTTTAGCTCTACATAGGCCTCCCTTTGAAAATATTTGGGAGATTCCCCTGCTTATGCTGCCCCAGAAAGTGGCCTTTTTGGTGGCTATCACCTCTGCGCGCAGGGTGTTGGAACTGGCAGCGTTATCCTGTCGTTCACCTTATTGGTGGTTCACAGGGATGAGGTGGTGCTTCACCCCTGTCCGTCATTCCTTTCTAAGGTGATCTCTGCCTTTCATTTGAATGAAGACATTGTGTTGCCTTCTCTGTGTCCCAGGCAAAACATCCAAAGGAAATTGCTTTGTATGCCTTGCATGTAGTTCGGGCAATTAGGGTGTACCTGGCAGCTACTGAATCTTTTAGGAAGTCAGACTCTATTTGTGCTCACGGATGGACCTCGCAAAGGGTTGTCTGATCCATCTGGAAATAGTCGCAGAGGAAATGGACAGACAGTGATTCAGGCCTATTCCATCAAGGATCAGGTCCTTCCTTTCCCTGTCAAGGCGCACTCTTCTAGGGCGCTTAGTGCCTCCTGGGCCTTCCGTCATCAGACATCAGTGATGCCGATTTGCAAGGTGGCCACCTGGTCGTCAGTGCACACTTTTACAAAGTTCTATATAGTGGATGTATTGGCATCTGCGGATGCTTCCTTTGGCTGCAAGGTTTTGCAGGCTTCTGTTTAAGAGGACCTAGTCCTCTTTGAGGGTGTATTGTTTTTTTTTCCAGGTGGGCTCCAGTTGTTTTGGTTGAGCCCCTGTTGCCTAGTTTGCTAATGTTTAGCCTTGGGAATTTTTTGCTGTTTCCCACCCATGTTTGATACTGCTTTGGGAGGTCCCAATGGTCAAGAATGACAGGAGCTTTGTCCATCAATGAACGCAAGAGAAAATGGGATTTTTGGCTTACCATTTAATCAATTTCTCTGATGTTCATTGAGGCACACAGCGCCCACCCCTATGTGGAGTTATAATTCTTCTGACACTGCTTGTAACAAAACTGGGTGGCTATAGCAGGGAGAGGGAGTATACCTCCTGGGACTGTCCATAGGCGTAGCCAGACTTTTGTTTTGCCTAGTGTCCTACTCCTATAGGGGGCAGTATAACTCAATGGTTAAGAAGATCGGGAGCTGTGTCCGTCAATGAACATAAGAGAAATGGATTTTACGGTAAGTCAAAAAACCCATTTTCCTGGTTATCGGAAATCCTCTCTTAATGCTGACAGCATGTGAGGAGAGGAGAGCCGATAAGAGGCAATCCACACAGGGGTCATCTACACTGATTATCAGTGATGCCTGTCAGTGCCTATCAGTGCTGCCAATCAGTGCCTATCAGTGCTGCCAATCAGTGCCCACCCTTGCTGCCCATCAGTGCCTTCTCATCAGTGCAGTCTATCAGTGCCGCCTCATCAGTGCACATCAGTAAAGGAGAAAAATTGCTTATTTACAAAATGTTATAGTTTTATTTACATTTTCTGCCTTTTTTTTGTTTGTTTAGCAAAAAATAAAAAACATAGTGGTGATTTAATACCACCAAAAGAAAGCTCTATCTGTCTCAAAAAAACGATAGCGATTTAGTTTGGGTACAGTGTTACATGACCACGCAATTTCCATTTAAAGTTTGACAGCAATGAAAGCTGAAAATTGACCTGGGCAGGAAAGTAGTTGAAAGTGCCCAATAGACAAGTGGTTAAAGCCTAACTCTGGGTGATCGTTTTTAAAAATCCCCTGGAAGGTTAAAAAAAAAAAAAAAAAAAGCTCATGGTTGAGTGTTCACCTTCAATTCAGAATGGTATCTGCAGTACCTCCTCTCCACCACAAGATGTCCTCAGTCACCCAGGTTGATTGGAAACATCCTTTGTGATAGTAATAGACAGTGACAGGTACTCTTTATGGAGGGATCGAGGGGGGGGGGGGGGTGTGACAGTAATAGGAGTGACAGGTACTCTTTATGGAGGGATCGAGGGGGGGGGGGGGGAATGTGACAGTAATATGCAGTGACAGGTACTCTTTATGGAGGGATCGGGGAGGAATGTGACAGTAATAGGAGTGACATGTACTCTTTATGGAGGGATCGGGGGAATGTGACAGTAATAGGAGTGACAGGTACTCTTTATGGAGGGATCGGGGGGGAATGTGACAGTAATAGGCAGTGACAGGTACTCTTTATGGAGGGATCGGGGGGGAATGTGACAGTAATAGGAGTGACATGTACTCTTTATGGAGGGATCGGGGGGAATGTGACAGTAATATGCAGTGACAGGTACTCTTTATGGAGGGATCGGGGGGAATGTGACAGTAATAGGCAGTGGCAGGTACTCTTTATGGAGGGATCGGGGGGAATGTGACAGTAATATGCAGTGACAGGTACTCTTTATGGAGGGACCGGGGGTCTAAAAGACTCCAAACCCCTCCACTGCACTTCAATGTATTCAAAATGCCGAAATCTGAATTTTTGAATACTGACAGTTTTTTAAATTCGGCGCCTTTAGCACGACGTCCCTTCCAGGCTACTACATCGGAGACCCAATCATAGCTGAATGTGGCTTTGTTCGGGACTCCAACCAGTCGGCAGAGGTGTTGGCTGGTTGCTCGGGTCTCCCGGTGGGACAGGAGACCTGGGCAGAGCCACAGAAGGTGACGGGAGGAGGGGGGGGGGATGTCCACTCCCGCTTGCTGGGATAATGGCCGAGTGGCTGCTGAGCTGCATCAGCTGTTATCTCCTGAAAGCCGACCGCTGACTCTAAAGAACGGTACTGGGGTGACGCCTGCAGCTGCAGATCACCCCGCTACAACCACTTCTGCAATCCGAGGTACAGGTACAGGGACAGGTACAGGTGCGTCGGTGTGCGGGAAGTGGTTGAAGACACGCTGGTTAGTTGCCTCCAGTATGTGTGCGCATGTAAGGTGGGAACTAGGGTTGCACCGATACCATTCTTTTAAAGGGCCAGTACGAGTTCCAATACTTTCGGTCAAGTACTCGCTGATACCGAGTTCCGATACTTTGTGGTGCGATTTGCGTCAATACAAAATGAATGGGCGCAAATCTCACTGAAAAGAATTGCATGTGATTTCCACCACTGCTCCTGTGTGTATAGAAAGGGAAAAGCGCCATCTAGTGGGCAGTTTAAAAAAATGTTGGAACTCACAGTACATATCTGGCCACATGCAAAATAATCTACATAGGTGTCCCGGTCTGTCGACGATAGCAAATACGGTCGCTGGAGGAGAAGTTCTGGGACGTCGTGGGTATAGGGCGGAAGTGATGTCAGCTAAGGGGCGGACCGCCTGCTCATCTCCAGCACTGTGAGCACCTTCAGTGGCCGTGATTTGCTATCATCGGCTAACTTGGACACCTATGTAAATTATTTTGCATGTGGCCAGATACGTACTGTGAGTTCCAACATTTTTTAAACTGCCCACTAGATGGCGCTTTTCCCTTTCTATGCACACACACAGGAGCAGTGCAATTCTTTGCAGTGCGATTTGCACCCATTCATTTTATATTGACACAAATCAACACCACAAAGTATCGGTTCTAATATATATATATTTTTTTAAACTGCCCACTAGATGGCGCTTTTCCCTTTCTATGCACACACAGGAGAAGTGCAATTCTTTGCTGTGTGATTTGCGCCCATTAATTTTGTATTGACGCAAATCACACTGCAAAGTATCAGTTCTAATATATATTTTTTTTAAACTGCCCACTAGATGGCGCTTTTCCCTTTCTATGCACACACACACAGGAGCAGTGCAATTATTTGCAGTGCGATTTGCGCCCATTCATTTTATATTGACGCAAAACGCACCACAACGTATCGGTTCTAATACATATATATATTTTTTTAAACTGCCCACTAGATGGCGCTTTTTCCTTTCTATACACACACACAGGAGCAGTGGGGGGACTCGCAGGCGATTTGGACAGCCACCCATTCATTGTGTATTGACGCAAATCGCACTGCAAAGTATCGGTTCTAATATATTTATTTTTTAAACTGCCCACTAGATGGCGCTTTTTCCTTTCTATACACAGACACAGGAGCAGTGGGGGGAATCGCAGGAGATTTGGACAGGCACCCATTCATTTTGTATTGATGCAAATCGCACCGCAAAGTATCGGTATCAGGAGCATTTGCGCGAATATCGATACTCACGCAAATGCTTGGTATCGGCACCGATACCGTTAGCGATATCGGTGCATCCCCTAGTTGGAACCTTAGATTGTAAGCTCCTTGGGGGCGGGGACTAATGTGCAGTGTGTACATTTTTGGAATTCTGTAAATTAGTGAAATAAATAAATCAAATAAGAAACAATACGTCTCTGTATTACATGCACGTTTCCCATGTTTCAAGCCTGCAGTACCCGTTGATCCTGCAGAAATGCACTTCGCTCCCAAGCCCTGTTGTGGTGTGAGTGGTGTCAGCCCTACCCAGTTGTCTTTTTCTAAACTGCAGAACACCACCCTCCCTTCTCCACAACAGAAGGGAGCATTTGTTTTGTAGAATAAGGTAAGAACTGGATGGGGCTGATAATGCTTGAGATACCATTGCAGATTGCACGGGATAGCCCTGGATTCCTGGCAGGATCAACAGGTTTTTTTTTTTTACGTACTTCTGGAACAAAATGCTTCCAATGGGATATTTAACAGACCAAAAGGGAAGCAAATAAGAAATGGATTGTTACGGTTTACGTACACCTTTATAATGGGACTCATCCCTACATACAAGGGTTTATTCATCTCGTTACAATGTTGCTGTTTGTTAAATGACTGTAATGATAAAACATCGCATGTGACGCCACAGCGATACAACGTTGACCCCCACAGCGATCGGCTGAATAAAGTAAAAATATTGTTTTCTCTTCATTAATGCAGAATTCATCCTTTTTTTTTCTTTTCTGAAGGTAGCCATGCAGTCCCTGTGGAATATAAAAATCGTCGTCCTTGTCCGGGCGGAACACGAAAACCGAATCACGCACATCAGCACGTCCAGCGTTAAGACTGGAATCGCAAATACTCTGGGTGAGTGAGAGACCAAATCCCAAGCTTTACATTTCATTTAATGTCTCCATGGATACCTTCAGTTCAGAGCTGTCTTGTATATCAGTACCTCTTTTTCACCACAAGATGTCCTCAGTTTTCTGTTATGAGTGATGTCATGGGATGTTCTGGGCTCTGTGCCCCTCCCTAGAGGAACCATTCCCTCTCCATTTTTCCCTTTTATACAGTGCCTTGAAAAAGTATTCACACCCCTTGAAACAAGGTCCGAATTGGCCCTCAGGTGCCATTTATAGCCCTAAAAAAACACCAGAATGCAGTTTAGTTTACCTACTAAATCCAATTCATTTATGATATGGCAAAATGGAGGGGGAAGGGTTCCTCTAGGGAGGGGCATAGCGCACGGAACATCTGATGACATTTAAATGGGCTTCCTTAATGTAACACATGGGCAGTAATGGTGAACCTTGGCACCCCAGATGTTTTGGAACTACATTTCCCATGATGCTCATGCACTGTGTGGCTGCAGTGTAGGTGAGCATCATGGGAAATGTAGTTCCAAAACATCTGGGGTGCCAAAGATCACCATCACTGACCTAGAAGAACACAGATTGAATGGGCCCTCAGCAGGTGCCATTAATAGCCCTAAAAAACACCCAAAAAAAGCAAAAAGCACCTTTAGTTTACCTACTGACTCCAATTCATTTATAAAATGACTAATTGGAGAGGGAAGGGTTCCTCTAGGGAGGGGCATAGCGCACGGAATATCCCACAACATTTAAATGGGCGGCCCTAACCACTTCTGGACCGGACGACTTACCCCCTTAATGACCAGGCCATTTGTTTGCGATTCGGCACTGCGTTACTTTAACTGACAATTGCGCGGTCGTGCGACGCTGTACCCAAATAAAATTGATGTCTTTTATTCCCCACAAACAGAGCTTTCTTTTGGTGGTATTTGATCACCTGTGCGATTTTTTTTTTTTTTTTTTTTTGCGCTATAAACCAAAAAAGAGCGACAATTCTGAAAAAAAATATATATTTTTTTCACTTTCTGTTCTATAAAAAAATATTTAAAAATCTAATTTTTTCATCATTTTAGGCCAATTTGTTTTCTGCTACATATTTTTGGTTAAAAAATCCCAATAAGCGTATTTTGATTGGTTTGCGCTAAAGTTCTCGCGTCTACAAACTAGGGGAAAGATTTATGTCATTTTTATTATTTTTTTTTATTTTTTACTAGTAATGGCGGCGATCTGCGATTTTTAGGGGGACTGCGACATTGCGGCAGACAGATAGGACCCCTAACTGACTTTTTTGACACTTTGTCCAGTGACATTACTACAGTATTCAGTGCTATAAATATGCACTGTCACTGTACTAATGACACTGGCAGGGAAGGGGTTAACACTGGGGCGAACAAAGGGTTAAATGTGTCCCTAGGGGGTGTTAACTGTGGAGGGAGGGGCTTGCTGGAGGAAGACAGAGAAGACAGAGATCTGTGTCCGGTGGCCTCAGATATCGCTGACCCAAAACAAGTACGCAGTTCATGAGTCCTGCCTTCACTGGCTGCATGCTTGTTTTGGGCCATCAACTGATAAAAGCATGAAAGCCAGATTATTAGCATTTTCAGGTATTGGTATGTCTGTATTAACCTCACTGTCTCCCCCTGCAGGTAATAAAGGTGCGGTGGGAATATCCTTTATGTTTAACGGCACGTCGTTCGGCTTTGTGAACTGTCACCTGACCTCGGGCAATGAGAAGACCGCCAGGTGAGTGGGCGGGTCACCTTTAAATCCTCCCCCCCTCCAGCCTTGCACAGTTGTACTGCACACTCCGAGCGTCTCACAATGTGCATTAGAAGCTGCAGCAAGTCAGAGCCCCGCCTCCTTTCCTGGCTGGAGGACGTACAACATCATCAAGGGCAGTGTTGGCGAACCTTGTCACCCCAGATCCTGTCTAGATACGCCCATTCCCCCTCAGACTGACACCACACCCATCAGGGAATTATGAGATTTGCATAGCTCCTCCTAAGAGCCCGCCCACTGCATGCATCAGAACTGAGGCCGGGTGCTGTGATTTGTTCAGGAAGCTATGCACCGCCCCCTGCTGGCCCCTCCCACCATCTACGATCTGCCTGCATTGCATAGCAGGGGTGTCAAACTCCATTTCTCTGTCGCTCATTGACAGACGCAGTCCTCTTGATTAATATCAAATTGGGTTATACTGCCCTCTACAGGAGTAGGACACTAGGCAGAAGGAAAACATTCTGGCCACACCTTAGGGGCAGTCCCAGAGGGTATATCCTCTCTCTCCCTGCTACAGGATGTTAGTTTTTTTCTGTCTAGTTAGGAGTAAGGACCTAACTTCCTTGCTGGGATCTTTGGTCCTGGCAAGATTTTTTTTTAGAAAATTTTTTTTAGGCAGCTTTTTTTCTCCAGTTGTTCCTGTGAGATCTTCAAGCAAGTATGCTGATACTGGGCGACGGGCTGGATGTTGAGATCCAGTGGTCACCCCAGTCAGCCTACGAGCGCATGCAGGCCCTAGCTCCGCGCTGGGTCGGCCGCGACATAGTCCCACTGGACGCTTCAGTTATTCCTACTTTAATTAAAGCAAGGAAAGCGACTTCCAGAAAAGTCTATCATCGCACATGGAGGTCTTATATTGCGTGGTGTGAATCCTTTGGATTTCCTCCACGTGCCTATTCGGTGACCCGAATCTTGGCTTTTCTACAACAGGGGGTTGAGCAGAAACTGTCCTTGAGCACCATCAAGGGTCAGGTTTCAGCGTTAGCAATTTTCTTTCAGAAACCTTTGGCTACCCATTCCTTGGTGCGGAATTTCATCCAGGGGGTGCGGCACCTGGCTCCACCAGTACGCGCGCCCTTACCGCCCTGGGATCTTAATTTGGTGCTGTCGGTTCTTCAGAAACCTCCCTTTGAAAACATCAGGGAGATTCCCTTGCTTACTTTATCCCAGAAGGTGGCCTTCTTGGTGGCTATTACTTCTGCTCGCAGGGTGTCAGAACTGGCCGCATTATCCTGTCGTTCCCCATATCTGGTGGTTCATAGGGATAAGGTGGTTCTTCTTCCGAATCCATCCTTCCTTCCTAAAGTGGTTTCAGAGTTTCATCTGAATGAAGATATTGTGCTACCTTCCTTGTGTCCTAAGCCCAGTCATCCTCTGGAGTTTGCGTTACACTCCTTGGATGTGGTTCGGGCGATCAGGGTATACTTGAAAACTACGGACTCGTTTCGTAAGACGGATTCACTTTTTGTGATCACGGATGGCCCCAAAAAAGGGGATTGCCTGCATCTGCCGCGACTATCTCCAGATGGATCAGACAGACGGTGGTACAGGCTTATTCTATTAAGGGTCGGGAGCCCCCGTTCCCTGTTAAGGCGCACTCCACTCGGGCGCTTAGTGCTTCCTGGGCCTTCCGCCATCAGGCGTCAGTGGTCCAGGTTTGCAAGGCGGCTACCTGGTCGTCGGTTCATACCTTTACAAAATTTTATAAAGTTGATGTGTTGGCATCGGCGGATGCCTCTTTTGGCCGCAAGGTTTTGCAGGCCGCAATTTGAGGAGACCGTTGGTCTACCTCGAGAGTTTTTTTCTGTTGGATTTTCAGTTGAGTCTCATCCTTTTGTCTGATGAGCCTTTAAAACTTCTGGTTGGCTCTGGTTGGGCCTTCTAGATTGGATTTTGATTTCCATTTTCCCACCCCTCATTTGTGGCACTGCTTTGGGACGTCCCAATTTGATATTAATCAAGAGGACTGCGTCTGTCAATGAGCGACAGAGAAAAATGGATTTTTGTAAAATCTTACCGTAAAATCCTTTTCTCTTAAGCTCATTGACAGACGCAGTACCCGCCCCTCTACTTTTGAGTTGGGTTGGCTTAAATTCTCTGACACTGCTTTGTGACATAACTAACATCCTGTAGCAGGGAGAGAGAGGATATACCCTCTGGGACTGCCCCTAAGGTGTGGCCAGAACGTTTTCCTTCTGGCGGGACGCATTTACCCCCACAGGACCTTGTGTTTGACACCTGTGGCATAGAGAATCACAGAGACCCAGTGATGAAGTCACTGGGATTCAAATAAGGTCTGTAATGAAACGGAAAGGTTTATGTTAATGATGGGGGGAGGAGCCATGATGATAGGGGGAAGAACCATGATGAGGGGAGAAGGAGCCATGATGAGCGGGGAAGAGCCATGATGAGGGGGAGGAGCCACGATGAGGGAGGGAGGAGCCAATATGCTAGGGGAGGAGCCATTGTGAGGGGAGGAGCCATGATGATAGGGGGAGGAGCCATGACGAGGGGGGGAGGGAGGAGTCATGATGAGGGGGGAGGGAGGAGCCATGGAAGGGCGAATAAAAGCAGAATAAACCTCATTTTTTCACCCTTTGTTTCTCCGAATTCCAGGCGGAACCAGAATTATCTGGACATCCTGCGGCTCCTGTCCCTCGGGGACAAACAGCTCAACTCCTTCGATATCTCTCTGCGCTTCACCCACCTCTTTTGGTTCGGGGACCTGAATTACCGCCTGGACATGGACGTACAGGTGAGGTGGCCATCTTTGTCAGTGGCGATCGGGGGGGCCCCCTCCTATATTACAGCATTGATCCCATGGACATTAGTTCTTAGGATGTATAATATATAAATATTATAAATATTAATATATGAGAAATATTATAATATTAATATTATTACTATTATTATTACAAATATTATAATAAATATTATTTTATGATAAATATTATAATATAAATAGAATATATTATTATTATGATACATATAAATATTAATATATGATAAATATTATAATATAAATAGAATATATTATTATTATGATACATATAAATATTAATATATGATAAATATTATAATACAAAAAGAATATGATATTGTTATTATGACACATATAAATATTAATATATGATAAATATTATAATATTATTACTATTATTATTATTATTATTACAAATATTATAATAAATATTAATATATGATAAATATTATAATATAAATAGAATATATTATTATTATGATACATATAAATATTAATATATGATAAATATTATAATACAAATAGAATATGATATTATTATTATGATACATATAAATATTAATATATGATAAATATAATATTAATATTATTACTATTATTATTAAAAATATTATAATAAATATTAATATATGATAAATATTATAATATAAATAGAATATATTATTATGATACATATAAATATTAATATAGGATAAATATTATAATATAAATAGAATATGATATTATTATGACACATATAAATATTAATATAGGATAAATATTATAATATAAATGTTATAATATGATATTATTATTATAAATACAATAATAAGTATTCTATATATTAATATATGCTAAATATTATAATATAAATATTATATTGTTATATTATTATGATAAATATTATAAATAATATATGATAAATACCCCATTACATACATTCAGGGCTGGATGTTCTGGAGGTGTCGGAACTGCGTTCCCTCACGTTCTCCCTAAAAAAAAAAAAGCCTGGTGCGGGACCCCGCCTTGGTTCAGTCACTTAGGTGGGAGTAGTTCTGATATGAGGTTGTCATAGACAGTAGGACCAGGGTTCATTCATATTAAGGTTAGTTACCCCTCTGACTTCACTGCACACAGTGAGCTTCTCACAATGTGCATCAGAAGCAAGTCAGATAGAGCCCCGCCTCATTTCCTGGTTGGAGGAGGACGTCCGGCATCATCTTTACCCTGGCCAGGCCAGTTCTATGTGGACTGTTCTGGGTGTCCCGGTCTCATGCGTTGGGTTACCACTGCCAATAAGAGCTGAACGTGTCTCCAGTATCAGAAATCCTCTGATTTATCACACCGTGTGTCTCCTTCTTCTGGGCTAACGCCGTGTTTTCCGGCCTCGTAGGAAATCCTGAACTTCATCAGCCGGAAGGAGTTTGAGCCGTTGCTGAAGGTGGACCAACTCAACCTGGAGAAGGAGAAGAATAAGATATTCCTGCGTTTTAGTAAGTTTCTGATCTTCCAGGACACAGCAATGAGATCTATTCATAGACTGCGCACTATGGCTCTGTGAATGGAGGAGGGGCACCTCTCAGTCATCTTCCTCTCCTCCATTCATGGAGCTCTTTTCATTGTTGAAAGCTATAGTATGGCTTCCATGGATGGAGGAGGGGGGGATGGGTGGGCATAGTTAGCACTTAACGAGTGCCTGACAGGTCCAGCAATACAGGACGATTACCACTTGGGGGGGGGGGGGGATGTGTGTGTAGTGTGGGGGGATGTGTGTGTGTAGTATGGGGGGGGGTGGTGTGTGTAGTGGGGGGGGGGGTGTGTGTTTGTAGTATGTAGGGGGGGGATGTGTGTGTAGTCGGGGGGGATGTATGTGTGGGGGGGGGATGTGTATGTGTGTGTAGTATGGGGGGGGGGGGGTGGTGTGTGTAATGTGGGGGGGGGATGTGTGTGTAATGTGGGGGGGGGGGATGTGTGTGTAATGTGGGGGGGGGAGGATGTGTGTGTAGTCGGGGGGGAGGATGTGTGTGTAGTGGGGGGGTGTATGTGTAGTGTGGGGGGGGGGATGTGTGTGTGTAGTATGGGGGGGTGGTGTGTGTAATGTGGGGGGGGGATGTGTGTGTAGTTGGGGGGGGTGTATGTGTAGTGTGGGGGGGGGATGTGTGTGTAGTGGGGGGGGGGTGTATGTGTAGTGTGGGGGGGGATGTGTGTGTAGTGGGGGGGGGGGGTGTATGTGTAGTGTGGGGGGGGGATGTGTGTGTAGTGGGGGGGGGGGTGTATGTGTAGTGTGGGGGGGATGTGTGTGTAGTGGGGGGGATGTGTGTGTGTGTAGTATGGGGGGGATGTGTGTGTAGTGGGGGGGGATGTGTGTGTAGTGGGGGGTGTATGTGTAGTGTGGGGGGGATGTGTGTGTAGTGGGGGGGTGTATGTGTAGTGTGGGGGGGGGGTGTGTGTGTAGTGGGGGGGTGTATGTGTAGTGTGGGGGGGATGTGTGTAGTGGGGGGATGTGAGTGTGTAGTATGTAGTGGGGGGGTGTGTGTGTGTAGTGGGGGGGGTGTATGTGTAGTGTGTGGGGGGGGATGTGTGTGTGTAGTATGTAGTGGGGGGTGTATGTGTAGTGTGGGGGGGATGTGTGTAGTGGGGGGGTGTGTGTGTGTAGTTTGGGGGGATGTGTATGCAGTTGGGGGGGTCGTGTGTAGTGTGGGGGGGTTGTGTAGTATGTAATGGGGGGGATGTGTGTGTAGTATGTAGGGGGGGGTGTAGTATGTGGGGGGGATGTGTGTGTAGTATGTAGGGGGGGGGGTGTGTGTAGTATGTAGGGGGGATGTGTGTGTAGTATGTAGGGGGGGGGTGTAGTATGTGGGGGGGATGTGTGTGTAGTATGTAGGGGGGGGGGTGTGTGTAGTATGTAGGGGGGATGTGTGTGTAGTATGTAGGGGGGGGGTGTGTGTGTAGTATGTAGGGGGGGGGATGTGTGTGTAGTTTGGGGGGGTGTGTATGTAGTGGGAGGGGGGGGTGTTTGTGTAGTGGGGGTGGATGAATATGTGTGGGGGGGGGCAGAAGTTTGAATATTTCAAGTAGGACGGCCAATATCAGCAAAAGGGACATTTCTCATTAAAGAGGAACTGCAGTCTGCTCACATCATCTGTAATAAAAACATCTTCTCCATTCTGAAGCTTCCCTCCAATCACTTTGCATATTATTTTATATATACTGCGATTCTATGTCTGCCAAATATGCTGCCGAAATCTCCACCCACTAAGTCTGGCTGCAGCCATTTCAACTGTGGGCAGCTGAAGCTGCTGCCTGTTCACTTCCTGGATTTACACACACACATATATATATATATATACAATATCTCACAAAAGTAAGTACACCCTCACATTTCTGTAAATATTTTATTCTATCTTTTCATGTGACAACACTGAAGAAATGACACTTTGCTACAATGTAAAGTAGTGAGTGTACAGCTTGTATAACAGTGTAAATTTGCTGTCCCCTCAAAATAACTCAACACACAGCCATTAATGTCTAAACTGCTGGCAACAAAAGTGAGTACACCCCTAAGTGAAAATGTCCATATTGGGCCCAATTAGCCATTTTCCCTCCCCGGTGTCATGTGACTCGTTAGTGTTACAAGGTCTCAGGTGTGAATGGGGAGTAATGATTAAGCACACAGTCAGTGTGTGAAACGCGTCTACCTTGTCACGATTGTCATATTTGGATGTCCAGTCAATAAATCTGGATTTTGACTCAACCTGGAGTGCTGCCAATTCCTTTTCTTTTATCATTGAATGGGGAGCAGGTGTGTTAAATTTGGTGTTATCGCTCTCACTCTCTCATACTGGTCACTAGAAGTTCAACATGGAACCTCATGGCAAAGAACTCTCTGAGGATCTGAAAAAAAGAATTGTTGGTCTACATAAAGATGGCCTAGGCTATAAGAAGATTGCCAAGACCCTGAAACTGAGCTGCAGCACGGTGGCCAAGACCATACAGTGGTTTAACAGGACAGGTTCCACTCAGAACAGGCCTCACCATGGTCCACCAAAGAAGTTGAGTGCACGTGCTCAGCGTCATATCCAGAGGTTGTCTTTGGGAAATAGACATATGAGTGCTGCCAGCATTGCTGCAGAGGTTGGGGGGTCAGCCTGTCAGTGCTCAGACCATACGCCGCACACTGCATCAAATTGGTCTGCATGGCTGTCATCCCAGAAGGAAGCCTCTTCTAAAGATGATGGACAAGAAAGCCTGCAAACAGTTTTCTGAAGACAAGCAGACTAAGGACATGGATTACTGGAACCATCTCCTGTGCTCTGATGAGACCAAGATAAACTTATTTGCTTCAAGTGGTGTCAAGCGTGTGTGGGGGCAACCAGGTGAGGAGTACAAAGACAAGTGTGTCTTACCTACAGTCAGGCATGGTGGTGGGAGTGTCATGGTCTGGGGCTGCATGAGTGCTGCCGGCACTGGGAGCTACAGTTCATTGAGGGAACCATGAATGCCAACATGTACTGTGACATACTGAAGCAGAGCATGATCCCCTCCCTTCAGAGACTGGGCCGCAGGGCAGTATTCCAATATAACGACCCCAAACACCTCCAAGATGACCACTGCCTTGCTAAAGAAGCTGAGGGTAAAGGTGATGGACTGGCCAAGCATGTCTCCAGACCTAAACCCTATTATTTCTGAATAGGGTAATACGCTGTGACCTTACATTGGTGAAATGCACAGGTTTTGCTCGGGGGGATCTCACAGAACAGGGATGATGTAAATCAAAGCCCTTGTAGGGCTTTGAGGGGGTTGTGTGTTTCGGTGCACAGTAAAGGGTGAGGGGAGCACACGGCTACAGGTAGGTCCCTGCATAGCCACCCAAGAAGCAGAAATAATGGCCCCAAACTTTGTTCAGGCATCATCCAGGGTCTCCATCTACTTTCTGGACAGAGATGTCAGATTAGAGCACAATCATGTAAATCCTGGTGGCTGTGATCGCAAATGTCTGCTACAGCCACTCTTACTACAGCCTCTCCTGCTACAGCCTCTTCTACTACAGCCTCTCCTTCTACAGCCTCTCCTGCTACAGCCTCTCCTACTACAGCCTCTCCTACTACAGCCTCTCCTACTACAGCCTCTACTGCTACAGCCTCTCCTACTACAGGCTCTCCTGCTACAGGCTCTCCTACTACAGCCTCTCCTACTACAGCCTCTCCTTCTACAGCCTCTCCTTCTACAGCCTCTCCTACTACAGCCTCTCCTACTACAGC
Source organism: Pelophylax lessonae (assembly GCF_965119305.1). NCBI lineage: Eukaryota > Metazoa > Chordata > Amphibia > Anura > Ranidae > Pelophylax > Pelophylax lessonae. The sequence goes on along the minus strand of NC_138769.1, from coordinate 739,655,769 downwards.
CTCTCCTACTACAGCCTCTCCTACTACAGCCTCTACTGCTACAGCCTCTCCTATTACAGCCTCTCTTGCTACAGCCTCTCTTACTTCAGCCTCTCCTACTACAGCCTCTCCTGCTACAGCCTCTCCTACTACAGCCTCTCCTGCTACAGCCTCTCCTACTAAAGCCTCTCCTACTACAGGCTCTCCTGCTACAGGCTCTCCTGCTACAGGCTCTCCTGCTACAGCCTCTCCTACTACAGCCTCTCCTACTACAGGCTCTCCTACTGCTACAGGCTCTCCTACTACAGCCTCTCCTACTACAGGCTCTCCTACTACAGGCTCTCCTACTACAGGCTCTCCTACTACAGGCTCTCCTACTACAGGCTATCCTACTACAGGCTCTCCTACTACAGCCTCTCCTACTACAGGCTCTCCTACTGCTACAGCCTCTCCTACTACAGGCTCTCCTGCTACAGCCTCTCCTGCTACAGCCTCTCCTACTAAAGCCTCTCTTACTACAGGCTCTCCTGCTACAGGCTCTCCTACTACAGGCTCTCCTACTACGGGCTCTCCTGCTACAGCCTCTCCTGCTACAGCCTCTCCTACTACAGCCTCTCCTACTACAGGCTCTCCTACTGCTACAGGCTCTCCTACTACAGGCTCTCCTACTACAGCCTCTCCTACTACAGGCTCTCCTACTACAACCTCTCCTACTACAACCTCTCCTACTACAGCCTCTCCTACTACAGACTTTCTTACTACAGGCTCTCCTACTACAGGCTCTCCTACTACAACCTCTCCTACTACAGGCTCTTCTGCTACAACATCTCCTGCTACAGCCTCTCCTACTACAGGCTATCCTGCTACAGCCTCTCCTACTACAACCTCTCCTACTACAGGCTCTCCTACTACAGCCTCTCCTACTACAGACTTTCTTACTACAGACTTTCTTACTACAGGCTCTCCTACTACAGGCTCTCCTACTACAGGCTCTCCTACTACAGGCTCTTCTGCTACAACATCTCCTGCTACAGCCTCTCCTACTACAGGCTATCCTGCTACAGCCTCTCCTACTACAACCTCTCCTACTACAACCTCTCCTACTACAGGCTCTCCTACTACAGCCTCTCCTACTACAGACTTTCTTACTACAGGCTCTCCTACTACAGGCTCTCCTACTACAGGCTCTTCTGCTACAACATCTCCTGCTACAGCCTCTCCTACTACAGCCTCTTACTACAGCTTCCTGCTGCTACAACCTCTCCTACTACAGCCTCTCCTACTACAGCCTCTCCTGCTACAGGCTCTCCTACTACAGCCTCTCCTACTACAGGCTCTCCTACTACAGGCTCTCCTACTACAGCCTCTCCTACTACAGCCTCTCCTGCTACAGGCTCTCCTACTACAGGCTCTCCTACTACAGGCTCTCCTACTACAGGCTCTCCTACTACAGCCTCTCATACTACAGGCTCTCCTACTACAGCCTACAGCTAAAGCCACTTCTGCTACAGCCTCTCCTGCTACGACCTCTCCTGCTACAACCTCTCCTGCTACGACCTCTCCTGCTACAACCTCTCCTGCTATGACCTCTTCTGCTGCAGCCTTGAGATAATGTTACAAAGCGATTGAATGCACATAAAGAGATCAGGAAACCAGTGATAAGATCCGGAATTCTAGGAGATTTATATTTTATCATTGAAGGGTTAATGACACGATTTGCTCCTAGGCCACCCCATACCCTGCACCTGGCGGGTGGCACAGTGGGTGGGTTTACCCCGACAGGTAAAGGCACCTTCTATGTTAGTGTACCAGGGATCCCCGGATTTCACAGATTATTAGTCTCTGTATACCCCCCACACACTAAGATAAAACCGATTGTTTCTCTTTGTATAGGTGAGGAAGAAATTTCCTATCCCCCCACCTACCGCTATGAGAGGGGCTCCCGGGACACCTATGTGTGGCACAAACACAAGCCCACCGGGGTAAGTCCATCTTTAATTTTGTTACATTGTCTGTTTTCTAGTCAAATTATTATGTCCGCCATTTTGAAAATGATTCCAGCTTCAAAGTGGACCTGTCATCACATATAATTTGCTACGTTTAGTGCAGCATGCTGAGTAATGAGGCAGTGTAACGCTCCCAGGCACTTCCTGGACTGACATGCTGTCCCAGAGATGACCTGTAAATCCTGGTGCTTGTATAGTTCTCGGCTGTGTTCACAAATGTCTGACACAGATCAGCCCCTGCTGCAGCCTCTTACCTTGTGGCTAGTTACAAAGTTGTACTGGGGAGGGGAGACTGAGGAAATGCTCCTTCCTTCCTGCAGCAGACTGATGACATCATCTCAGCCTAGGTAAGGTCACTGACTGGAGCTCAAGGATAAAAGATGGAGCTTTTCTGGGAAATGATACTGTTGCTGTATATTATGACCTCTCAAGGATTTATTAGGTTTGCAAAGATAATGACAGGTTCTCTTTAAATGGCGGACAACACAGGTTAGCAGGCTACCTTGCTTTGTTAAATTTAAATCTCAGCTTTGATACAATCTATAGGTAATATTATTATTTCTCTACCACATCAAGGACAATCGTACTTTCTAAACAAGCAAAACGTTGGGGGAGCAAACCCTGAAGATGTATTTCTAAAGCTGGTGCAGCTATGAACCAAGCGACATGTATATTAAAAAAGAATAGCGCACACATGCAAAAGAAATGACTACCAAATATGGAGACAAGCCATAAATAAAAATGGGGATTTGGTCCCACCATATGGCCATATCGTGCTCAAGCCCACCACTACGTCAGCTGACGTAGTGGTGGGCTTGAGCACGATATGGCCATATGGTGGGACCAAATCCCCATTTTTATTTATGGCTTGTCTTCATATTTGATAGTCATTTCTTTTGCATGTGTGCGCTATTCTTTTTTAATATATAATTGTACTTTCTAGTTACAGGACATTTTTTAGCTTTTTTTGTTTCTGGATTTTGTTAGGTGCGTACAAACGTCCCGTCCTGGTGTGACCGCATCCTGTGGAAGTCCTACCCAGAGACGCACATCATCTGTAACTCATATGGTGAGTACAGCACATATATATATATATATATATATATATATATATATATATATATATACATTCCCCAGGACCCCCGCATCTCTGATACCAATGATGGGGCACTATTCCTCCCACTGACACCAATGATGGGGCATTATTCCTCCCACTGATACCAATGATGGGACACTATTCCTCCCACTGATACCAATGATGGGGCATTATTCCTCCCACAGATACCAATGATGGGGCACTATTCCTCCCACTGACACCAATGATGGGGCACTATTCCTTCCACTGATACCAATGATGGGGCATTATTCCTCCCACAGATACCAATGATGGGGCACTATTCCTCCCACTGACACCAATGATGGGGCACTATTCCTTCCACTGATACCAATGATGGGGCATTATTCCTCCCACAGATACCAATGATGGGGCACTATTCCTCCCACTGACACCAATGATGGGGCATTATTCCTCCCACTGATACCAATGATGGGGCACTATTCCTCCCACTGACACCAATGATGGGGCATTATTCCTCCCACTGATACCAATCATGGGGCACTATTCCTCCCACTGACACCAATGATGGGGCACTATTCCTTCCACTGATATCAATGATGGGGCACTATTCCTCCCACTGACACCAATGATGAGACACTATTCCTCCCACTGATACCAATGATGGGGCACTTTTCCTCCCACTGACACCAATGATGGGGCACTATTCCTCCCACTGACACCAATGGTGGGGCACTATTCCTCCCACTGATACCAATGATGGGGCATTATTCCTTCAACTGATACCAATGATGGGGCACCATTCCTCCCACTGATATCAATTATGGGGCACTATTCCTCCCACTGATACCAATGATGGGGCACCATTCCTCCCACTGACACCAATGATGGGGCACTATTCCTCCCACTGATACCAATGATGGGGCACTATTCCTCCCACTGATATCAATGATGGGGCACTATTCCTCCCACTGATATCAATGATGGGGCACTAATCCTTTCATTGATACCAATGATGGGAAAGTATTCCTCCAACTGATACCAATGATGGGGCACTATTCCTTCCACTGATACCAATGATGAGATAGTATTCCTCCCGCTTGTGCCAATAATGGAGCACTATTCTTCCCACTGATACCAATGATGGGGCACTATTCCTCCCACTGGTACCAATGATGGGGGACTATTCGTCCCACTGACGCCAATGATGGGGCGCTATTCCTCCCGCTAATACCAATGATGGGGCACTATTCCTCCCACTGATATCAATGATGGGGCACCATTCCTCCCACTGATATCAATGATGGGGCACCATTCCTCCCACTGATATCAATGATGGGGCACTATTCCTCCCACTGACACCAATGATGGGGCACTATTCCTCCCACTGATATCAATGATGGGGCACTATTCCTTCCACTGATACCAATGATGGGGCAACATTCCTCCCACTGACACCAATGATGGGGCACTATTCCTCCCACTGATATCAATGATGGGGCACTATTCCTCCCACTGACACCAATGATGGGGCACTATTCCTCCCACTGATATTAATGATGGGGCATTATTCCTCCCACTGATATTAATGATGGGGCACTAATCCTTCCACTGATACCAATGATGGGACACTATTCCTCCCACTGACACCAATGATGGGGCACTATTCCTCCCACCGATATTAATGATGGGGCACTAATCCTTCCACTGATACCAATGATGGGGCATTATTCCTCCCACTGATATTAATGATGGGGCACTAATCCTTCCACTGATACCAATGATGGGACACTATTCCTCCCACTGACACCAATGATGGGGCACTATTCCTTCCACTGATACCAATGATGAGATAGTATTCCTCCCGCTTGTGCCAATAATGGAGCACTATTCTTCCCACTGATACCAATGATGGGGCACTATTCCTCCCACTGATACCAATGATGGGGCACTATTCCTCCCACTGATACCAATGATGGGGCACTATTCCTCCTACTGATACCAATGATGGGGCTCTATTCCTCGCACTGACACCAATGATGGGGCACTATTTCTTCCACTAATACCAATGATGGGGCACTATTTCTTCCACTGATACCAATGATGGGGCATTATTCCTCCCACTGACACTAGTGATGGGGCACTATTCCTCCTACTGACACCAATGATGGGGCATTATTCCTCCCGCTGACACTAGTGATGGGGCACTATTCCTCCCACTGACACCAATGATGGGGCATTATTCCTCCCACTGACACTAGTGATGGGACACTATTCGAAAAGCGGTGCCTTGCTGCAGTGCTCCTTCTGGCAATAGGATGAAAGCTGGGAGGCTCAATAGAACTACTTGTACTTTCATCCTGCACTGTCCTTACATCCATTTTGGTAAATCTCCTCTGTAGTCTCTCTTATTTATTATTTGAGCAGATTTATTCTGTGTGATCCTGTGCTGTGAGCCTAACTTGAAGTCTTGGACCTTATTTTAGGTTGCACCGATGACATCATGACCAGCGACCATTCTCCCGTCTTTGCATCATTCGAGGTTGGCGTGACGTCGCAGTTCGTCTCCAAGAAAGGTGATAAATCCGGAAGGTATTTTGACTCCATATGGGAGGAGTTGTTATCCTTTGAGCTTACTCTTTTTTCCATGCAGGTCTACTGAAGCCATCAGACCAGGCCTACATAGAGTTCGAGAGCATCGAAGCCATTGTGAAGACTGCCAGCAGGACCAAGTTCTTTATTGAGTTCTATTCTGGATGCCTGGAAGGTGAGTAGCCCTCGGGGGGGGAAATACTGACCACTGGTCCTCCACATTCCAGACTTTGACGTTTATTCTTCAGCCTTGTGGTTTCAAGGGGCATTGCGTCCATAAGTAACATTTTAGCTGGCTTTGAGGCACTCCCCACCTTAATCTCACTTTAGATTGCTTAGATTGAGAGGAGTTACTACTTTGGTATGTAGAGTACACATATGATCTGATCAGGCTTGCAGAAAGAGCGTTCGCTCTGTAACCTCATGAATTGGAGTGGAAGGTGCATAAAGAGTGTACCAATGCAAAGGGGAATTGCTCGTTTTGCTGTAGAGAACATTAAAAGAAAATATATTTAGCTTTTCTTCCACTCCTCCCTGCAACTAGAGCGGTCCCTAGAGCAGCCCCTGCAGCTTCTGCACCCCCCATGCTGTAGTGGCCCGGAGTCCCCTGACGTCCAAAGTTAGAGTAGGGTCTACAACCCTTGATGTGAGGACGACGATGGACAGTCTACTGCTGGATCGTGGGGGAGTGGCATTTGCTTGGGGAGAAAAGATTGGGTAAGTAAAATGTTACTCCTTTCCACTGGACAAACCAGCTATAAACCCTTCATTGCCCAAATGCATGGGATAATTTGACCTGCTCAGAATTATGCTTTATAGAAAGAACAGAGGTCAGGGTGGATGTCTCCGCTTCAACTTGATTAATCTTATACGAGTTTGTATTTAGAAAGTTTGGACCACGTTTGGACTCATTCCTGTAGCTGGACATCACATTGTAGCTAAATAAATATGATCCAACAGAACTGCTTTATAGTCATCTGAAGGATAAACAGGGCATATAGACTCTGTCATTCAGCTACAGTATGATGTCCATCTACAGCATTGGTTTCCAAACTGCGGCCCCAGGGCCAGATGTGGCTGTTCACTTGCTTATATCTTATGGGGCACTATTTCACCCATTGATACCTACAAGAAGGCATAATTCCCCCCCCAATGACACCCATCAATGGGGCACAATTCCTCCCAATGACACCCAACAATGGAGCACAATTCCTCCCAATGTTACCCCACAATGGAGCACAATTCCTCCCAATGACACCCAACGATGGTGCACAATTCCTCCCAATGACACCCAATGATGGGGCACAATTCCTCCCAATGACACCCAATGATGGGGCACAATTCCTCCCAATGACACCCAATTAAGGGGGGGCACAATCCCTCCCAATGACAACCAACGATGGGGCACAATTCCTCCCAATGGCACCCAACGATGGGGCACAATTCCTCCCAATGACACCCAATGATGGTGCACATTTCCTCCCAATGACACCCAACGATGGGGCAGAATTCCTCCCAATGACACCCAACGATGGGGCAGAATTCCTCCCAGTGACACCCAACTATGGGGCACAATTCTTCCCAATGACACCCAATGATGGTGCACAGTTCCTCCCAATGACACCGAACGAATGGGGCACAATTCCTCCCAATGACACCCGATAATGGGGCACAGTTCCTCCTAATGACACCCAACGAATGGGGCACAATTCCTCCTAATGACACCCAACGAATGGGGCACAATTCCTCCTAATGACACCCAATGTTGGGGCACAATTCCTTCCAATGACACCCAATGATGGGGCATAATTCCTCCCAATGACACCCAATGATGGGGCACAATTCTTCCCAATGACACCCAACGATGGGGCACTATTCCTCCCAATGACACCCAACGATGGGGCCCAATTTCTCCCAATGATGGTGCACAGTTGTTCCCAATGACACCCAACGATGGGGCATAATTCCTCCCAATGACACCCAACAATGGGGCACAATTCCTCCCAATGACACCCAACAATGGGGCACAATTCCTCCTACTGACGCCAACGATGGGGCACAATGTTATTCACTGACGCCAATAATGGGGCATTATTTCTTCGACTGACACCAATGATAGTTCTTCCCCTAAGACAAACGATGGGACATCATTTTTGAAATTGGGATCTTCTCTACTCCCAATAGCCAGTAAACTGGTCCTTCATTTGGAAAGTTTGGAGACCCCTAAATTACAGGAATGGGAAAGCAGCTCTTTATATATGTGCTTAAGCCAAATCTTTTGCATTTATGTATTTTTCTGTATTTGTCATTGCACTTTGTATTGATGTAATGGCACACAATACATTTTAATTATAACAGAATACAAGAAGAGCAGTGAGAATGACAGCCAAAGCGTCGACAACATCAACTTCCTCAAAGTCCAGTGGTCATCCAGGCAGCTCCCGACAGTAAGTGACCCCACCACTTACTTCTCTGTGTCATAAACAGTGCTACAACAGGGGTTAATACTGAATGATGTGGCACTTTGCTTTGAATTAATTATTACAATGTGAAATACTGTATAATCAAAATCAAAAATCATCAAGGATATGTTTCTAAATGATGCAAAGCAGGGGAAATGAATAAATATATATCTTATCAATACACCAAAATATTAAAATGAAAGTGTATATTCAACTCCATACAAGTACATAGTATATACCTCAAATTTTATTAAAGTGCTCTCAGTTCTGCGTAGTCAATTTGTAAAAATAAAGTGCCTCCAAATTCATAAATCTGCATTCATAATAAAGTGCATCTAGACATAAATAATATTTAAAGTGTTAATGTGCAAAAAAACTCCATGCACCCAGCCAAACACCCTAAATGTGAACACAATATTGTTTTGAAAATGTGTTGAGTAATCCCAAAGTTAATCGAATATCGTGTCCCCTAGTGCACCCCTCTGGAAAAACCCCCTCTCTACCTCATATTTTTTATGCTGCCGGAGCCAGTTGTTTGGACTAAATACAAAATTAATATATCTCCCAGATAGTTGATCAGGGCTCGCTACGACCTTTGGCCCACCTCTCTGAGGACTTAAATGTTCCTACTATGCACCATTTTCACTATAGGCCTCTTTCCCACACCTTCCATAGCCAATTCCCACCTACCACTTTGAGACTAATGGAGTCAAAGTTGGAGGGTTTGCTCCAAATGGACTGCATTGAGAGACCCACATCACCTATCTATGCCCATCTGGTATTGGTTGCCTTGCCTCCACTAGATAAACTGAGGGACAAATGGTTAAAAGGTGTACCACACTTAGATGACTTGGATGACAATTGGGATCTTCCATTTAAAACCTTGATCTCTCTACGGGACCGACTAATCTAGTTTAAAATATTTAAGAAAAAACCCCCTTGAGGAATGGTTGGGACTTTAGGGGTAACTATATTAGACTCTCATAACAGAGATATGTAAATAAAACGTGTCTTTATTTTGAAAAAGTGGAATAATTGAGAAACCATCAAAACAAAAGGAACATATGTTTAAACAGTATACATGGACATTTATACAAACAGTCACAGGTTACAGCAGAATCCAACGCGTTTCAAATGTAGTATAATACATGAATCTTCCTCAGGGAATCTGCATATATTCCTGAAAAAGTAACCACATACAGAATAAGTCCCAACAAGAGGGGCATAGTTCAGTATATACAGTTTACAAATGTATAGATATATATAATCTTGCAATTGCGACCATGTAGTCTCGAGAGAAAAAAAAAAAAAAATATATACCAACAGGGGGAGAAAAAAACGGAAAAAGGGGGAGGGGGGGGGGAAGGGGGGGAAAAGAAAAGGGGAAAACTTCCAGATGGAATACCACTGATTAGGAGGTCACATACCTGCAAAAGATGGGAAAGCCCAGCAACCCTGTCTCAATGGGGGTATGTTCAATTCCCACAGAGTGAAAGCTAGAGTCAGGTGTGTGTATTATTGGCCTTAACCTAGAAACAATGGTAAACAATCAGAAAACTACTAATGTAGGGTTCAAGCTGCACTATACCAAAAAAGTATATAAAATATTTCAAACAATTCACCTGGTTCGATGATTTATCACAATTAAAAAATGTGAAAAAAAGGGGGAGTAAAAAGTTTTCCCTGAAATAAAAAACAGGGGGGGGGGGAAGATGATGTTCCTGGACAGTTCCAATTGATTATCCCATAGTATGAGTATCTCCAAAATTTGATAAGTCCTATATTAGGAAAGGAGAAGGGAAAACTGAGCCATATATAGATGTTCGTGACCGTCATATAAAATATGGTGGACACATTTCATATGGGATACCTTACCTCAGTAGCGATGAATCATTATGGTATTTCCATCAATTCAATACATATGTATAGTCCCTCGGGATATATACACACAAAAATATATTCCAGAATCCTTGGTGAGAAGTGCACCATAACTTGCCTAAGATGAATGTAAAGAAAATACATACATCTATGTCAATGTATATAAAAATATTGGCTAGAATACGTAATAAATATTTCCAATAAAATAAAGGAAAATATAATACCATTAAATGTAGGGAAGGCAGTAAACCATGGATTCACGCTGTCCAACAAGGCTGACAAAATCCAGTTCTATGGTACCTTGATAGAGCCGCAATGGCGTCCACCACGTGTATCCTAATAGACTGGAGGGAGGGGAGAAAAAGCCTCCTTAACCAGGATCAAAAATGAAAGTAACAATCGGGGTCCTAAGAAAGGTACTTACTATCGTGTAGAGGTTTCGAGGAGCACCAGTCCTGAGGTGACTTCGGAGAGATAACTCTCCGGACTGACTCTCGGCGTGTCCTTAAGTAAACCAAGGGGGGCCTGTGATCTCGCGGTAAACATCGCGAGATTTGCGTATAATGATGTCGTCATTTCCGTCTATCGCGGGATATCCCGCGGGTTTTAATGGATGACATCACTTCCGTTTTAGATGTCCAAGTTGCGGAGCGCTGTATGAAGCCAAAACTAGTGACTACTTCCGCCCTTACTCGGTATTGGACATTGTTGTATGTCCGCCCGAAATCACGGCGGTTCATAGGTACAGCAAGATGAACAAAGGAATGAATTAATCATATAAGTGAAACCCGATTGAAAATATAAGAGTATAAATTAATGGTTATATCTCACATAAAAGATCCAATCGTTGTACAGGTTCAACTAAGTAGAAAAAAACCCGTTTAGGGCGGGCACCACTTGGGGAAAAAAAGGGACAATCAAGATCAGATATAGCCCCGGCATGGGTAGTGGCGTTAGACCCCCGAAAACTATCGGGTGTTCAGACCTGGAATCTCCGGAGACAATTGTCTCCGGGGATTTACCATTACGAAAAACGCTTTTTTCTCCAGGTGTTCAGGGTCCACATCCGAGGTTGAGGACACCCTTGGAGATGTCTCACCCATGCCGGGCTTCCACTTGGGGATGATCCCCCCACAGGGATCAGGAAATAGCAGTCCCACTGTGCTCGTGGATCCACCTGGTGGAAGGAAGAAAAATAATAATAAAAATAATAATAAAAAAATAAAAATAATAATGATAATGATAGTAATAAATAAAATAAAGGGGGAAAGGGGGGAAAAAAAAAGGGGAAAGGGGGGAAAAAAAGGGGGGAAAAAAAAGGGGGGTTTTGATTCCCTCGAGGAACAGGAAACCTCCCCATAATTGTCAGGGAGGACATGAATCGCACATGCAATTATACAATTCTCTAGTTCAATTATATTTTAACATTATACAAAACATGAAAAACATTTTCTTGTTATTTCGTATTTATCCCACTCCGAGAAAGTGTATACTTCTAAATAGAGTATAATATATATTCATTAACATATACCCTTGAGATGAAAGGGAGAGGGAAGGGAAACTGAAAAGAACCCCCAAACAATTGGAAAAAATCTAGTTTAAAATAGTCCACAGAGCCTATTTCACCCCCTTTAGACTGCATATGATGGACCTTTCTCACTCTTCGGAGTGTTGGAGGTGTGGTGACCCCAAGGGGGATTATCTCTATATCTTTTGGTCCTGCTCTCACATTATGGGTTTCTGTGCAGAAATCAATACTTACACGTCAGTACAGGGCCCGAGGGCCGTTGAAACCCGTATAATGGGCCTTGTCTACAATCTCCACCATACCAGGGTGGATAAAAACCCTTTCCAGCCTCCTTCTGTTCTATGCTCAGAAAGCTTTCACCTGGCATTGGAAGAAACAGGCTCCACCATCCATTTCTTTTTGGAAGAGCTTGACAAGGAAATATGATGGGCACTTGTGCCAAGGAAAAGGTCCCCAATATGATGGAAAACAACAGACTGCTGGGATGGTAAGGGACTTCTGAAGAATGTGATGTTACTGTGCTAGCACGCAGGGTAGCTCTGGCAGGCAGAAGCGAGAATCCTGCTGGCGAACAGAAAGAAAAAACAGGCGCCGCTGAGTGTAGCATAAAAATGTATTGGCATGACATAAATGTAAACTCACATGGAGAGGCTTTGTTCCGAGCCACGCCAATACATTTTTATGCTACACTCAGCGGCGCCTGTTTTTTCCTTTCTTTTGGAAGAGCTTGGTCACTAATAATCTCCCTTTGTATAAGGATACATATGCACACAGGGGTTGTCTTACTAAATATGATTGGTTAACAGACCCTGTCACAGCTTCTTAGACACTCCCCTCCCTTCGGAGACTGGGCAGCAGGGCAGTATTCTAACATAATGACCCCAAACACACCTCCAAGACGCCCACTGCCTTGCTAAAGAAGCTGAGGGTAAAGGTGATGGACTGGCCAAGCATCTCTCCAGACCTAAACCCTATTGAGCATCTGTGGGGCATCCTCAAACAGAAGGTGGAGGAGCGCAAGGTCTCTAACATCCACCAGCTCTGTGATGTCATCATGGAGGAGGGGAAGAGGTCTCCAGTGGCAACCTGTGAAGCTCTGGTGAATTCCATGCCCAAGAGGGTTAAGGCAGTGCTGGAAAATAATGTTGGCCACACAAAATATTGACAATTTGGGCCCAATGTGGACATTTTCACTTAGTAGTGTACTCACTTTTTGTTGCCAGCGGTTTAGACATTAATGGCTGTGTGTTGAGTTATTTTGAGGGGGCAGCAAATTTACACTGTTATACAAGCTGTACACTCACTACTTTACATTGTAGCAAAGTGTCATTTCTTCAGTGTTGTCACATGAAAAGATAGAATAAAATATTTACAACAAATGTGAGGGGTGTACTTATTTTTGTGACATACTGTGTTTGTGTATGTTTGTATATATATATATCTCTACACACACATGCATGTACGTTTGAGTTTTGGGGTGCACACCCCTATGACTGTGACATTACTTCATCTTCTCATGACACAGAGCACCCTGTTTGATAATGTTTCATCAGTCGTTTATCTTTAAATTCTTGGGATTCCCTTTGGTGAATATTATACAGTTCAGAGTAGTAATTAACAAATTGGCGGGCAATAGCCAGATTGTATATAACATCTGCTTAATTAAAAATGTCTGCTAAAAGGAGAGTTTCGATCTTCTCTGTGAACTCTGTAGCGCCCTCTCATGGACAGATCATGAATTACTGGACAGAATTCTTTACATTATTCTGTATTATTCCTTTAGGAAATGCTCTGCCAATTGTATTATGGGAATTGTAATTATGATGTTTTCTCCTCAGCTGCGGCCAATCGTCTCTGAGATTGAGTATTTGCAGGACCAGCACTTGCTGCTGACGGTCAAGTCGATGGATGGTTATGAGTCGTACGGTGAGTCTTGATACAGGCGTGTATGTTGGCTGTTACTTATGAGATAATCTCCTGTGGTGAACTCTCATCAGTTACATTGTTTCCGGCTATCTCTGTGGACTACAGATATAGAGAAGTATTTTGTAGTCCTAGGACTTCCTGTCCTAGGGTGACAACGCTACTCCTCCATAGATAAAGTACAATGAGCGTTGTCATCCTAGGACTGGAAGTGTGTTTCTGACGGGATCACCACCAGAAAATATAGGAAAAAAAAGAAAACAAATGCAGTTGCCACATCTTAGGACTGGTAAACTGTAATGTGTTCCAGTTTTTGTGTGCCTGGAGTTCAGCTTTAAGGTGTATATCAGGGGTGTCAAACTCAATTTCATTGCGGGCCACATCAGCATTATGGTTGCCCGCAAAGGGCCGGTTATATCTGTAAGATTAGATGTCCAGAGCATCCCATGCCCCCTTACAAGAGATATCAAGAGCCCCCCCCCCCCCCACCATAATAAGTCAAGATTCATCCACCCTTCTTGATATCACAATGCACCCCTTTACCTTGTGCTACTGCCAGGAAGAAGATGCGGGTCGACCTGGGAAGCAGAATGTGCAAGGTCTGGAGGAGGACCAGAGGAGGGCTGGAGTCAGGTTCCAGAGTCTGCTGAATGCTGAGACCGGAGGGGCAGAGACAAGGTGGTGTTGTGGTTGCACAGGGAGGTGCAGGATCTGTAAGAATTCTGACCTTCTCTCTGTTGCAGACTGCTGAAAAGGGGGGGGGGGCAAAGACGAGCCTTTCTGCAGCAGCATAGTGAAGCACTGGATCTGGCAAAGGAGTTCTGTCCTCTCTGCTGTCGACTACTGAGACAAGGTGGGGGCAGAGACCAGGGGGGTGCTGCAGCTACAGGAGAGGTGCGAGGGCCACATGAAATGGGCCAGCGGGCCTTGTGTTTGACAACTGTGGTGTATATCATAATGCAGCCATTTTATTGGATGGAAAAGCAGTGACCATATCCGACTGTGTTATCCCCGAACGTGCAGTCATGTGACTCCTGACATGTCCCCTTTACATTTTCTTGTTCAGGTGAGTGCGTAATCGCATTAAAGTCGATGATTGGCAGTACTACGCAGCAGTTCCTGACCTACCTGTCTCATCGAGGGGAGGAAACCGGCAACATCCGCGGCTCTATGAGGGTGCGCGTGCCTGCGGAGCGTATGGGCACCAGAGAGCGGCTTTATGGTGAGATAAATGGGTCTGTCTGTCTGTATGTATGGTGATGCTTATATAGATGCTTACAAATACAACTCAGAATGAAAGAAGTGACTTTATAATGGTGCCTCTTGTATTCTATTCCATGGGAGTGCCAACAATGGGGCATACAGAACAATGAATGGAGAGAAAGCTGGGCATTACCCCAATGACACACAAGAGGTCCACAAGGTGGCTGAGGACCTGTCATGTTACTGAAGTGTCTAGTTCAGAATCAGCAAGGGAGGTGAATGTTGGAAGGTCAGCTTATTGCATGCCATAGGCATTGTCCCCCCCCAAAGGGCTTTTTTTTTTCTTTTTAAATCTTCAACACCCCCCTAACATCCTGAAGGAGGTTGCTGCCTACCGCTGGCCAGTTCCTCACCCTGTTTTCTTGCTGTATCCTGGACCCCAATTTCTACCATGCATAGGTTCCACGTCCTCATAACCAACAGACCCCTTAAAGTGTCCACATGGGCTGGTAGGAATCCTAATGGGAAAAGGGAAGGCTTTCAAGGCTTGTACATCAGTGTCTGACCACCAGGTCCATTTCACTAATGCCTTGATGGAGAAGAGTAGTGATGCCTTGGTACGGTACCTGAACAGGATTCAGGTTCAGGTTCTTGGTGTGTTCCACAAAAACTTTTGAGAGTTGCAGTCACTGTTCTTCAGTCTCTCTGCACTCCATTAACTGTCAGTGTGCCTCTTTCTCTGCACGCCCCAAGCTGCCACAGTGCCTCTCTCTCTATGCACTGCCTGAGCTGTCACTGTGCCTCTCTCTCTATGCACTGCCTGAGCTGTCACAGTGCCTCTCTCTCTATGCACTGCCTGAGCTGCCACATTGCCTCTCTCTCTGTGCATTGCCTGAGCTGTCACTGTGCCTCTCTCTCTATGCACTGCCTGAGCTGTCACAGTGCCTCTCTCTCTGTGCACTGCCTGAGCTGTCACTGTGCCTCTCTCTCTATGCACTGCCTGAGCTGTCACAGTGCCTCTCTCTCTATGCACTGCCTGAGCTGCCACAGTGCCTCTCTCTCTGTGCACTGCCTGAGCTGTCACAGTGCCTCTCTCTCTATGCACTGCCTGAGCTGCCACAGTGCCTCTCTCTCTATGCACTGCCTGAGCTGTCACTGTGCCTCTCTCTATGCACTGCCTGAGCTGCCACATTGCCTCTCTCTCTGTGCACTGCCTGAGCTGTCACTGTGCCTCTCTCTCTGTGCACTGCCTGAGCTGTCACTGTGCCTCTCTCTCTGTTTGCCATCCCTGAGCTGACTAACACTGTGCCACTCTCTCTGTGCTTTTTTTAAACTGTCACTGTGTCTCTCTCTTTGTGCACTCCCTAAACTGTCCTTGTGCTCCTCTCTCTCTCCGCACTCCATGAACTTTCCTCTCTCTTCACACTCCCTCAGCTTTCACTGTGTCCCACTTTCTCTGTATACTTCCTGAGCTGTTACCATTCCTCTGTCTCTCTGCACTCCCTGAGCTGTCACTGTGCCTCTCTCTTTGTCTACTCCCTGACCTGTACCTGTGTTTCTCTCTCTCTCTCTCTCTCTCTGTGCATTCCCTGAGCTGTCACTGTGCTGCTCTTAATCTGTGCAATCTATGAGCTGTCACTGTATCTTTCTCTTTGTGCACACCCTAAGCTTTCCTTGTGTTTCTCTCTCTGTCTGTGCACTCCCTGAGCTGTCACTGTACTGCTATCTCTGTGCACACCCTGAGCTGTCACTGTGCTTCTCTCTCTTTGTGCATTCCTTGAGGTATCGCTGTGCCTCTCTCTCTCTCTCTCTGTGCACTCCCTGAGCTGTCACCCTACCTCTCTCTCAGTGCACTCTGAGCTGTCACTTTACTTCTCACTCTGTGCACTCCCTGAGCTGCCATGGTGCTTCTCTCCCTGTGCACTCCCTGAGCTGTCACTGTGCTTCTCTCTCTGTGCACTCCCTGAGCTGTCACTCTGATTCTCTCTCTGTTCACTCCCTGAGCTGTCACTGTTCTTCTCTCTTTGTGCATTCCTTGAGGTCTAACTGTGTGTGTCTCTCTCTCTGTGTGCACTCCCTGAGCTGCCATGGTGCTTCTCTCTCTGTGCACTCCCTGAGCTGTCATTCTGCTTCTCTCTCTGTGCACTCCCTGAGCTGTCATTCTGCTTCTCTCTCTGTGCACTCCCTGAGCTGTCACTGTGCTTCTCTCTCTGTGCACTCCCTGAGCTGTCACTGTGCTTCTCTCTCTGTGCACTTCCTGAGCTGTCACTGTGCTTCTCTCTCTGTGCACTCCCTGAGCTGTCACTGTGCTTCTCTCTCTGTGCACTCCCTGAGCTGTCACTGTGCTTCTCTCTCTGTGCACTTCCTGAGCTGTCACTGTGCTTCTCTCTCTGTGCACTCCCTGAGCTGTCATTCTGCTTCTCTCTCTTTTTTTGTTACATACATCTTTCCGCCTGCTTTGTCGTCTACTAGTAATCTTCATCACAAAGGAGATACAGCCTGGATTACCGGGTATTCTGTAGGTACCTCCAGCATTTTCCCATCTATGGACAGTACATAGCAGTCACACCCACTGCAAGCCTTATTTCAGCTGGTGTGCAGAAGCTGAACATAACACCAGATGATGGGCGGAGCTGTCTCAGTACTAATGGTTTGCTTTTGTCTTTTTTTCCTTTTTGCAGAATGGATCAGCATCGACAAAGATGAAACCGGAGCTGTGAAAGGGAAACCACCAACTGTGCTGCGAACCAATCAGGAGTACAGCAAGTAATGTCTAACACTCTACCTGATTGGTCATCATTTACCCCCTCCCCTCCCTTTTCCAGTCCTTGTCAGTGCTCAATGCAGAATAAATATACTACAAGAAAAATTGGCGTTGTTAGTTGGAAATCTGTGTAACCATTTGGAGTGTATAAACCCCACCCCTTTCCATAGCTACCTCCCCCCTATAGACCAGAGCTTGTTTTACTTTTTTTTTTTTAACGATTTACTATTTTACTATTTTTTACTATTGACCTATACATTCCATGATAACTTTGTCATTATTAGAGATAGTAAAACAAACACATTTACTTTTTTTTTTTTTTTTAACAAATAAAAAAAAAAGATATATATTTTTTATGCAGTTGATTAACAAATACACAACACAGCTATAACAAAAAAACATTTATTTCTATTTTAATCCGTGTTGGATCACATGTTGGATAGTAAAACAAACACATTTACTTTTTTTTTTTTTTTTTTTTTAACAAAAAAAAAAAAAAGATATATTTTTTTATGCATTATGCAGTTGATTAACAAATACACAACACAGCTATAAAAAAAAACCCCACTTATTTCTATTTTGATCTGTGTTAATTTTAAAAAAAATTCTGTAGATAAAATGTATACTTGTTTATAATTCATTAATTCATTTTGCTTTTTATTTTCTGTAGCAGTTTTGTGCTTTTTTTTTTTTTTTTTTGGTGAAATTCAAAAATTACCAAACAAAATGAAAAAAGGTTTATAATATTTTTAAATATTTTTTTCCAGTTTTTCTTATATTTTTTTAAATATCTTTTTTCACAATTTTGTGTTTTTTGTTTTTTTTTAACAAAAAAAATATATATTTTTTTTATTCAGTTGATTAACAAATACACAACACAGCTATAAAAAAACACATTTCTATTTTGATCTGTGTTGCTTTTAAAATAAATTCTGTAGATAAAATGTATACTTGTTTATAATTCATTAATTCATTTTGCTTTTTTTGGAGCAGTTTTTGTGCCTTTTTTTTTTTTTTTTTTTTTTGTGAAATTCAAAAATTACCAAACAAAATGAAAAAAGGTTTATAATATTTTTAATTTTTTTTTTCAAATTTTTCTCATAATATTTTTTTTAAATATCTTTTTTCCCAATTTTGTGTTTTTTTTTAACAAAAAAAAATATATACCTTTTTTCATTTTGTTTGGTAATTTTTGAATTTCACAAAAAAAAAAGGCACAAAAACTGCTCCAAAAAATGCAAAATGAATTAATGAATCATAAACAAGTATACATTTTAGCTACAGAATTTCTTTTAAAACTAAAACGGATCAAAATAGAAATAAGTGTTTTTTTTTTTTTTTTTTTTTTATAGCTGTGTTGTGTATTTGTTAATAAACTGCATAAAAAATATATATTTTTTTTTTTGTTAAAAAAACCCCCACAAAATTGGAAAAAGAAGATATTTAAAAAATATTATGAGAAAAATTGGAAAAAATCATTTAAAAATATTATAAACCTTTTTTCATTTTGTTTGGTAATTTTTGAATTTCACAAAAAAAAAAAAAAGGCACAAAAACTGCTCCAAAAAATGCAAAATGAATTAATGAATTATAAACAAGTATACATTTCATCTACAGAGTTTCTTTTAAAAGCAACACAGATCAAAATAGAAATGTGTTTTTTTTTTGTTTTTTTTTTATAGCTGTGTTGTGTATTTGTTAATAAACTGAATAAAAAATATTTATAATATTTTTTACCCAGTTTATAATTTATTAATTCATTTTGCATTTTTGGAGCAGTTTTTGTGCTTTTTTTTTTTTTTTTGGTAAAATTCAAAAATTACCAAACAAAATGAAAAAAAGGTTTATAATATTTTTAAATTATTTTTTAAAATGTTTCTCATATTTTTTTAAATATCTTTTTTCCCAATTTGGGTTTTTTTTTTAACAAAAAAAATATATATTTTTTTTATGCAGTTGATTAACAAATACACAACACAGCTATATATAAAAAAAAAAAAAACACTTATTTCTATTTTTCTTCCGTGTTGGATCATATGTTGGATAGTAAAACAAACACATATACTTTTTTTTTTTAACAAAAAAAATATATATATATTTTTTTTATGCAGTTGATTAAAAAAACAATTATTTCTATTTTGATCTGTGTTGCTTTTAAAAGAATTTCTGTAGATGAAATGTATACTTGTTTATAATTCATTAATTCATTTTGCATTTTTTGGAGCAGTTTTTGTGCCTTTTTTTTTTTTGGTGAAATTCAAAAATTACCGAACAAAATGAAAAAAGGTTTATAATATCTTTTATTTATTTTTTCCAATTTTTCTCATAATATTTTTTTAAATATCTTTTTTCCCAATTTTGTGCTTTTTTTTTTTTGTGAAATTTAAAAATAAACAAAAATGAATTAAAATGAAAATGTAATATTATTAATAATAGATTATTAAAATATTAGGAATTTATGTGATTTCATGTTTTTTTTTTTTTTTTGGTAGATCTGTAAGTCGGAAGCACCCCACCTCAGAAGCTCCAGGCCCCACCCTTGGAAAGTCATTGGAAGAATCAGAAAAGGTTCCAGCCCTCTCTACGGGCCGTCCACCAATTGCGTTACCGACCTCCATTAAGGAAGATCCGGCACTGGCTCGGTAGGTGACCAATACAATGACAGGAGAACGGGAAAGTTGGGGAGGAACGTGGATCACCTGGGTGATTAGGGTTTTGGTGGAAGCAGCCAATCACCAACTCCTGCGGTGGCTTGATCCAGGACCGCATTTCTGAGACTTATTTTCGCAGTCACCGGCCCGAATCTGGCTTGTGTCACATGAGTCATGAAAGGGCTGCTTCCTTTGTTTGAAATCCTTGCAAATTTATTAAAAATGTACATAAGTATTCACACCCTTTGCTCAATACTTTGGTGAAGCTCCTTTGGCACCAATTACAGCCTCAAGTAGTTTTGAGTATGATGCTACAAGCTTGGCACTCCTATTTTTGGGTAGTTTCTCCCATTCTTCTTTGCAGGACCTCTCAAGCTCCATCAGGTTGGATGGGGAGCGTCGGTGCACAGCCATTTCTCTATCGCTCATTGACAGACGTAGTCTTCTTGATTCTCAAGAGCTGGGTTATGTTGTCTCCGCAGGAGTAGGACTAGGCAGAATGACAAAAACGTTCTGGCTCCACCCTAGGGGGCAGTCCCTGAGGGTATATCCTCCCTCTCTCTGCTACAGGGAATCAGTTTTTTTCTGTCTAGTCAGGAGTAAGGACCTAAGTTCCTTGCTGGGATCTTTTGGTCCTGGCAAGACTTTTTTTCTTTAAGAAAAAGACATTTTTTAGGTAGTTTTCTCCAGTGTTTTTTTCCTGTGAGATCTTCAAGCAAAAATGCCGGACTGGGCGACACTTGTGGTCACCCCAGCCGGCCTACGAGCGCGTGCAGACCAGGCATTGCGCTTGGTCGGCCGCGACATATTCAAGTAAGTATGCGGGGCCGGGCGACGGGCTGGATGTGAGATCCAGTGGTCACCCCGGTTTCTGCCTAAAAGCGCGTGCAGACCAGTGCGCTGAGTCGGCCGCGACGGAGTCCCAGTAAAGGGACTGACTTTACGAGTTAAAAGCTCGCTTGGACGCCAGGACCAGAGAGTCGAGGCGTCCACAAACCCCCACCTCGGTGGAGAGGGTATTGTGAAGAGAGGGTGCCTGTCGGTTCGGTATGGTGAGTAAAACGTTCCCTTTTTTCCTCATTTATGAGGCAGTATATATTATGGGCCCCTCCATATATGGTCAGTATATATCTGACACTTACAAGTCCCCTTTGTAATACAGCATGTGTTTGTGGGAAGTGGACTTGGTTCAAGAGCTAACACTCTACCCAGCAGACTGTAACATTACAGCAAACATAGGAGGTATAATCCTACCTTATGTGCAGTGTATCTCTGTAGATCCATATGTCACCTCTCAGCAGAGTGCAGGTGGATGTGCTGGGAAGACGATATCGGCGGTCCGCCGCCATTTTGCCGTAGACCGAATGCATGTATGTCCTCAGGTCACGTCGGCCGCCATGTTTTTGGAGTCTTATGTCTCTTCTATGGGGGCGGCCATGTTTTGTGAGCCCAGCTACCTCGTGGAGGGCTGGGAACGCCGGAAGGCGTACACAGGGGGCGGAGCCACGCCTTCTGCCCGGGAAAAGAGCAAACAGCTTCTTCCAGTCTGTGTAAGACTGACGCTGGCTGCAGTTTGTTGGAAACTGCACTGCATCGGTTGGTGAGCCTTGGGGGTCCCTCTCTCTCTCTCTGGGATCGAGAAGCAGGTACTCTGAGGGGCGCTATTGCGCTAGGGGGAGACACACAAAAAAAAAAAGTTTTTTTGTTTATTGCTGGCAAAAGTGTCCTGTATTAACATGGACCCTGCCACTCATGTATCTCCTCCGGATCCCCTCGAGGGGTCTGCGGGATCCTCCAGCACCCCATTGACAATTGAATCTTTGTCAGCTATTATGGAAACTTTTGTGTCCCGGGTGGAAGTGGCTTGTCAGGGACAGGGCGCAAGAAAGCGACCCCCGCCTAACCCCTTATTATCTGAAACCTCGGATTCAGACTCTGAGCCTATTTCTGCAGTTGCAGGTACTTCATCTGGGATTGGTGTCTCGGGTCCTGTCTCTTCAGACAGTGAGGAGGATGTTTCGGCATCTGCCATAGCCCGAGAGGAAGCGTTGGTAAACGCACTCATTGTATCTGTTCAAGAGACTTTAAGGTTACAGGGTATTCCATCAGAAATAGCTGAAACTGAGATCCCTTTTGGGACTAAAAAGCGCATCAAAGTGGCAAAGGTTTTTCCATTGCCCAAATGTTTTGGCAATCCAATCGATGAAGAATGGCGTCTGCCAAAACGCACTTTTAATATTTCCAAACGCATTGACAGGCGTTATCCGTTTGAGGAAACCCTTATTAAGAAATGGACAGAACCACCTGTGGTGGATTCACCAATTGCTAGATTGAATAAAGCCACGGTTATTCCTTTAGAAGACGCTCCGTCTTTTAAAGATCCAGTGGATCGCAAGATAGAAGCTATGTCTCGCACCATGTTTTCCTTGATTGGATCAGCTTTCAGGCCAATAATTGCTATTGGTCTGGTTTCACAGGCTGTAACTGAATGGACCAAGTGGTTACGCCGGGACTTAGAAGAAGTCCCTCAGGCGGTATCAGATTTGTTGGAACAAATGATACAGGGGTTACAGTTTGTGTGTGATGCGGCGTTAGACGCCACTCCATTAATGGCGCGAGCATCTGTCTCAGCAGTGGTTCTCAGGCGTACACTGTGGCTAAAAGGTTGGATAGCCGACCAAGGTTCCAAAAAAGCATTGGCTAATATCCCCTTTTCAGGAGAACGTCTATTTGGAGCCAACTTAGATGAGATCATTAAGGATCTCACCGGTGGAAAAAGCACCTTTTTACCGCAAAATTTTAAAGGTAGAGGAACTCGTCAAAGACGAGGGCCTTCTTTTTCTGCTCACAAGAGGTTTTTTCGTCCAGCGGGTGAAAAAACGAAGTCCTCCAAGCCTCCTGCAGGAGGCGTCAGGGGTCGTTGGTCGGGCAAGCAAAAGCCCGCCCCCTCCAGGAGATAAACCATCCAAAGCCTGAAGGTGCGCCCCCACCCATAACTGGGGTGGGGGGACGTCTTCGCCGGTTCCCGGATCCATGGCTTTCCAGAATCCCGGACAAATGGGTTTGCGAAGTCATAAAGTCAGGGTACAAGATCGAGTTTCGATCTCTCCCACCGGCGCGATTCTTCCCTTCCAATATCCGACTATCTCCGGATCGTCTAGAAGATCTGCGGAGAGCAGTCACAGATCTACTACAACAAGGAGTGGTAGTCCACGTTCCTTGGACAGAACGGTTTCAAGGGTTTTATTCAAACCTGTTTACAATACCCAGGAAAGAGGGCAAAGTGCGTCCAATTCTGGACTTAAGAGCACTCAATTCTTTCGTCAACATAAGAAGATTCAGAATGGAGTCCATTCGCACGGTAGCAGCCTTCCTGCATCCAGGGGATGTCCTAGCGTCCATAGACATCAAGGACGCCTATCTTCACGTTCCCATTTTCGCAGGACATCAGCGTTTTCTACGCTTTTCCGTAGAGGAGAACCACTATCAGTTTGTGGCGTTACCTTTCGGTCTCGCCACGGTTCCGCGGGTCTTCACAAAGGTGTTGGCCCCAATGTTGGCACTTCTGCGCCAAAGAGGTATATCGATTCTAGGTTACCTAGACGATCTTCTGCTTCATGCAGAGTCTCCTCAGACCTTGCTACAAAACATAGAAATTACTATGATTTCTTTACAGGAATTCGGGTGGCTGGTGAACCAGCAAAAGTCTTTTCTGGTTCCCACCCAGAGGCTCGAATATCTGGGTCTAATTCTAGACACAGTCAGGACAAGAGTTTTTCTTCCGGTAGGGAAACTTCGAAAGATTCAATCTGCAGTCCAGTTGTTACTGTCCAACAGCTGGTCTTCCCTTCGGACTTGCATGAGGGTTCTGGGGTTGATGGTGGCTTCATTCGAAGCAGTCCCATTTGCCCAGTCCCATACCCGAATTCTTCAGCAAGAGATTCTCCTCAGATGGAATCGGAATCCGGAATCCCTGGACAATCAGATACGATTGAGCAAACAGACCAGAGAGTCTCTGGTTTGGTGGCTTCGGTCTCCAATGCTCAGCCAGGGAAAGTCATTTCTGCCAATATATTGGACGATAGTGACCACGGATGCCAGTCTATCCGGATGGGGAGGAATTCTCGGTCAATTATCTGCTCAGGGACTTTGGTCCCCGGAAGAATCCAGATTACCGATAAATGTATTGGAACTGAGAGCGATCAGACTTTGCCTGATTCACTGGACCGAGCAGCTCCAGGGCAGCCCGGTTCGGATCCAGTCGGACAATGCCACGGCTGTGGCTTATGTCAATCATCAGGGGGGCACCAAGAGTGTCCGAGCGGCCAAAGAAGTGGCTTGCATTCTTCGCTGGGCGGAACGATTTGTTCCAGCAATCTCTGCGGTGTTCATTCCGGGGGTGGAGAATTGGCAGGCAGATTATCTCAGCCGTCAGACCCTGGATCAGGGGGAATGGTCCCTCCATCCAGACGTTTTCCACCAGTTGTGCCTACGGTGGGGCACCCCAGATGTGGATCTGTTGGCATCACGATTCAACAGGAAAGTTCAGAGATTCGTGGCTCGCTCCCGCGATCCTCTAGCAGAAACCGCAGACGCACTGATCGCCCCGTGGGGGCAATACCAGCTAATATATGCCTTCCCTCCTCTCGCGTTACTGCCAAGACTTCTTCGCAGGGTAGAGGAGGAAGGAATCCCAGTAATCCTGGTAGCTCCGGACTGGCCTCGTCGAGCTTGGTACGCCGACATGGTCAGACTGGTGGCGGACGTCCCGTGGAGACTTCCTCTCAGAGAGGATCTACTGTCTCAGGGACCGATCTTCCATCCTGCTTTACGATCGCTGGCTTTAACGGCCTGGCTATTGAGACCCAGGTGCTGAAGGACAAAGGTTTGTCAGCTTCAGTTATTCCTACTCTAGTTGAAGCAAGGAAAGCGACTTCCAGAAAGATTTATCATCGCACATGGAAGTCCTACATTGCATGGTGTGAACCTTTGGGGTTCCGTCCTCGGTCTTATTCGATTAGTCGAATATTGGCTTTTTTGCTACAAGGGGTTGAGGAGAAACTGGCCTTGAGTACTATCAAGGGTCAGGTCTCAGCATTAGCCATCTTCTTTCAGAAGCCTTTGGCTACTCATTCCTTGGTGCGGAATTTCATCCAGGGGGTGCGACATCTGGCTCCGCCAGTGCACGCGCCGTTACCCCCCTGGGATCTTAATTTAGTGTTGTCGGTTCTTCAGAAACCTCCCTTTGAAGATATTAGGGAGATTCCTCTACCCACGTTGTCCCAGAAGGTGGCCTTCTTGGTGGCTATTACTTCTGCACGCAGGGTGTCAGAACTGGCCGCATTATCTTGTCGTTCACCATATCTGGTGGTTCATAGAGATAAGGTGGTTCTTCGTCCGAATCCATCCTTCCTACCAAAAGTAGTTTCAGAATTTCATCTGAATGAAGAAATTGTATTACCTTCCCTGTGTCCTAAGCCCAGTCATCCTCGGGAATTTGCTTTGCACTCCTTGGATGTGGTCCGGGCGATCAGGGTATACTTGAAAACGACAGACTCGTTTCGCAAGACGGATTCACTTTTTGTGATCCCAGATGGACCCAAAAAGGGGTTGCCTGCATCTGCCGCGACCATTTCCAGATGGATCAGACAGACGGTAGTGCAGGCTTATTCTATTAAGGGTCGGGAGCCCCCGTTCCCTGTTAAGGCGCACTCCACTCGGGCACTTAGTGCGTCATGGGCCTTTCGCCATCAGGCGTCAGTGGTCCAGGTGTGCAAGGCGGCTACCTGGTCGTCGGTGCATACCTTCTCTAAACATTATAAAGTTGATGTAATGGCATCGTCTGATGCCTCATTTGGCCGCAAGGTTTTGCAGGCCGCAATTTGAGGAGACCAGTGGTCTACCTCGAGGGTTTTTTTCCGTTGGAAAATTTTTTCTTTAGTCTCATTCTTTGTTTATAATGAGCCTTTAAAACTTCTAGTTTGGCACCGGTTGGGCCTACTAGATTGGATTTGATTTTGTCAATCCCACCCCTCATTTGTGGCACTGCTTCTGGATGTCCCAGCTCTTGAGAATCAAGAAGACTACGTCTGTCAATGAGCGATAGAGAAAAATGGATTTTTGTAAGAACTTACCGTAAAATCCTTTTCTCTTAAGCTCATTGACAGACGTAGTACCCGCCCCTCTATCATTGAGTTGGGTTGGGTTAATTTCTCTGTACTGCTTTAAACAGAACTGATTCCCTGTAGCAGAGAGAGGGAGGATATACCCTCAGGGACTGCCCCCTAGGGTGGAGCCAGAACGTTTTTGTCATTCTGCCTAGTCCTACTCCTGCGGAGACAACATAACCCAGCTCTTGAGAATCAAGAAGACTACGTCTGTCAATGAGCTTAAGAGAAAAGGATTTTACGGTAAGTTCTTACAAAAATCCATTTTTTCAGATCTCTCCAGAGATGTCCAATCGGGTTCAAGTCTGGGCTCTGGGTGGGCCACTCAAGGACATTCACAGAGTTGTCCCATAGCCACTCCTTTGTTATCTTGGCTGTGTGCTTAGGGTCGTTGTCCTGTTGGAAGAAGAACCTTCCCCCAGTCTGAGGTCCAGAGCGCTCTGGAGAAGGTTTTCATCAAGGATGTCTCAGGACATTGCTGCATTCATCTTTCCCTCGATCCTGACTAGTCTCCCAGTTCCTGCCCCTGAAAAACATCCCCACAGCATGATGCTGTCACCACCATGCTTCACAGTAGGGATGGTATTGGCCAGGTGATGGGCGATGCCTGGTTTCCTCCAGACATGGCGTTCGCCATTCAGGCCAAAGACTTCAATCTTTGTTTCATCAGAGCAGAGAATTTTGTTTCTTATGGTCTGAGAGTCCTTCAGATGACTTTTGGCAAACTCCAGGCGGGCAGGCGGGCTGTCATGTGACTTTTACTAAGGAGTGGCTTCCGTCTGGCCACACCCATACAGACCTGATTGGTGGAGTGCTGCAGAGATGGTTGTTCTTCTGGAAGGTTCTCCTCTCTCCACAGAGAAACGCTGGAGCTCTGTCAGAGTGACCATCGGGTTCTTGGTCACCTCCCTGACTAAGGCCCCCCTCCCCCGATTGCTCAGTTTGGCCGGACGGCCCGCTCTAGGAAGAGTCCTGGTGGTTCCAAACTTCTTATATTTAGGGATGATGGAGGCCACTGTGCTCATTGGGGCCTTCAGTGTTGCAGAAATATTTCTGTACCCTTCCCCCGATCTGTGCCTCCATACAATCCTGTCTCCGAGGTCTACAGACAATTCCTTGGACTTCATGGCTTGGTTTGTGCTCTGACATGCACTGGTAACTGTGGGACCTTGTATAGACAGGTGTGTGCCTTTCCAAATCATGTCCAATCAACTGAATTTACCACAGGTGGACTCCAATCAAGCTGTAGAAACATCTCAAGGATTATCAGTGGAAACAGGATGAACCTGAGCTCAATTATGAGTGTCATGGCAAAGGGTGTGAATACTTATGTACATGGGATTTTTATGTTTTTTATTTTTAATAAATTTGCAAAGATTTCAAACAAACTTCTTTCACGTTGTCATTATGGGGGATTGTTTGTAGAATTTTGGAATACTTTCTGGATGCACTGTAAATGTATAATAATAATAGTGTGTGAGTGGGGGAGGGGACATTAGAGTGTAAGCTCCCCTGGTACAGAGACTGATGTAACTGGCTCAGTGATCTCTGTACAGCACTGCGGTATATGTCAGAGATATATAAATGTATAATAATAATAGTGTGTGACTGTGGGGGGGGGGACATTAGAGTGTAAGCTCCTGTGGTACAGAGACTGATGTGACTGTGGGGGAGGGGACATTAGAGTGTAAGCTCCTCTGGTACAGAGACTGATGTGACTGTGGGGGGGGGGGGACATTAGAGTGTAAGCTCCTCTGGTAAAGAGACTGATGTGACTGTGGGGGAGAGGACATTAGAGTGTAAGCTCCTCTGGTACAGAGACTGATGTGACTATGGGGGAAGGGAACATTAGAGTGTAAGCTCCTCTGGTACAGAGACTGATGTGACTGTGGGGGGGGGGGGGCATTAGAGTGTAAGCTCCTCTGGTACAGAGATTGATGTGACTGTGGGGGAGGGGACATTAGAGTGTAAGCTCCTCTGGTACAGAGACTGATGTGACTGTGGGGGAGGACATTAGAGTGTAAGCTCCTCTGGTACAGAGACTGATGTGATTGGCTCAGTGATCTCTGTACAGCACTGCGGTATATGTCAGAGCTATATAAATGTATAATAATAATAGTGTGTGACTGTTGGGGGACATTAGAGTGTAAGCTCCTCTGGTACAGAGACTGATGTGACTGTGGGGGAGGGGACATTAGAGTGTAAGCTCCTCTGGTACAGAGACTGATGTGACTGTGGGGGAGGGGACATTAGAGTGTAAGCTCCTCTGGTACAGAGACTGATGTGACTGTGGGGGAGGGGACATTAGAGTGTAAGCTCCTCTGGTACAGAGATTGATGTGACTGTGGGGGAGGGGACATTAGAGTGTAAGCTCCTCTGGTACAGAGACTGATGTGACTGTGGGGGAGGGGACATTAGAGTGTAAGCTCCTCTGGTACAGAGACTGATGTGATTGGCTCAGTGATCTCTGTACAGCACTGCGGTATATGTCAGAGCTATATAAATGTACAAAAAAATCTTTAAAAATCAGGAAAAAAAATCTGCAGATCTTCTATCGAACTCCAGGTGGTGCTGTAAAGCATTTTAATTTGGACTTTTTTTTTTAGGCAGTTTAAGGACTTTCTAAAAAGGCTTTTTTGTACTTTTTTGCATTTTTTTTTTTTTAGGGCAAAACATTTAGAAACAAAACATAAAAATTAAATATTAATGGTTACAAAAAAGAATTGAAGAAGTTAGCAGGAAAATGCTAACTAAATGGAGAAGGGAAAGAAGGAGTTAATTGTTGCTTATTAGGGTAATCTCATCAGCTCTAATTAACTCAGTTTTTTTTTTTTTTATTAACTGATTTATTTATTTTATTCTTTTTACAGTTTTACAAATAGTAAAAAGTAAAATGAACAAAAAAAAAAGAAGTAAAATACTAATAGTTTTAAAAATTTAAGAGGAGAAGGGGAAGAAGAGGAAGAAGGAGTTAATTAGGGCGCATTAGGGTAATCTCATCAGCTCTAATTAACTCAGTTTTTTTTTTTTTTATTAACTGATTTTTAATTTTTTTTCTTTTTTTTTTTATATACAGTTTTACAAATAGTAAAAAGCAAAATATAAAGACTGCAGTATATATAAAAAATGAAAAAAAAAATAGTTTTAAAAATTTAAGAGGATGAAGGTGGAAGAAGGAGTTAATTAGGGCTCATTAGGGTAAATGAATCAGCTCAAATAACTCGTATTGTTTTTCTAACTGATTGTTCTATTTGTAAAATAGTTTGATTTTTACAGTTTTAGAAATAGTAAAAAAAAAATGTAAACGATATGCAAGAAAAAAAAAAAAAAACACGTACAAATAGTAATTAATATTTCAGACCCTCTGTTCTTGGATATGTAAATATATCTGTTTGCATTGGTTTTTCACTTCAATCTTGTGTTATAATCATGGTGGTCATGTGACTTTTCCCCACCTCTCTGTCTCCGCAGGTGCAAGATGGAGGTCCAGGCGGAGGGTGACGGACATGGTCATAAAAACAGCTTCAATAACCCAGCCTATTACGTGCTGGAAGGGGTCCCTCATCAAATGATGCCCCCAGATGGGCAGCTGTCCACCTCTGCATCCTCTAAGAACAGGGCGCAAATCACGGTGCCCGTACAGCACTCCGAAAAACGCCGCCAATACTCACCATCTGCCCGAGGAGAGGACACCTCTTCTGACGAAGAGGTTGGCACTCTGAATCTACCGCCGCCGGACTTCCCTCCTCCTCCCCTTCCCAAGTCATCCGAGTTCGAAATGCTGGACAACCCCTTTTATGTGACGTCAAGTGAGTTGCACAGCCGGCCGGCAGAAGACGGGGATTCCCGGATGGGACCTGGAAAGACCCGCGTGGGCGTCACCTTCAGTGAACCCCCAGAGGCAAAATATCATCTGAAGGCACAATCGCGGCCTCCTATACCGACCCCCCAGCCTTCTTACATGACTGAGGCTCATGGGACAATGCAGGATGACCGCTCCTGCTCTGTCTTGCAGATGGCTCGCACACTGAGTGAGGTGGACTATACTGGGGGCAAGGAGGTCCAGGGACGCCCGCCTCATCTCACTGGGGGCAAAAGTAAGATGGAGCTGCCAAGCCGCTGTATGGATTTCAGCCGGCCCCTTGTCTTTCCTCCTCACTGCATCCGGGAGAGCATTCAGGAGGACGAAGAGGTAAGTGGGCACGTACTGACCTTAGCCCCCTTCTAATGCGAATCACCTGATCCATATACAGGGTGTAGGTCATGGCAGAGTCCAACATAAGCATTCTTAAAATTTGAAACATAAAACAAACAGAGGTTGAAAAAACTCCTAAAGCCATCAGGGTCAACCCACAGTATATGGCCAAACGTCTTTGGACACCTGACTACCAAACCTATATGAGCTTGTTGGACATCTTATTCCAAAACCATTGACATTAATATAGGGGTTTCCCTCATTTTGGCCATTAATATGGAGCTTTCCCTTTCCATGACCATTATTATAGGAGTTTTTCCTCACCATTGCCATTAATATGGCGCTGTCACTTACCATTATTATGGAGCTTTCCCTTACCTTGACCATTAATTTGGATTTTTCCCTTACAATGGCCATTATTATGGAGTTTTGCCTCACCATGGCTATTTATATGGAGTTTTCCCTCACCATGGCCATTTATATGGAGTTTTCCCTCACCATGGCCATTAATATGGAGTTTTCCCTCACCATGACCATTAATATGGAGCTGCCCTCGCCTTGGCCATTAATAGGGATTGTTTTTCTCACCATAGTCCTGAATATGAAGTTTTCCCTCACCATGGCCATTATATTGGAGTTTTCCCTCACCATGGCCATTAATATGGAGCTTTCCCTTACCCTGGCTTTTAATATGGAATTTTCCCTCA
Source organism: Pelophylax lessonae (assembly GCF_965119305.1). Classification (NCBI taxonomy): domain Eukaryota; kingdom Metazoa; phylum Chordata; class Amphibia; order Anura; family Ranidae; genus Pelophylax; species Pelophylax lessonae. Next base: position 739,624,639 of record NC_138769.1, on the reverse strand, counting down.
CCGTTCCATTAATATGGACCTGCCCTCACCTTAACCATTAATATGGAACTTTCACTTACCATGGCTATGATTACAGACCTCTCTCTTACCCTGGTAAATAATATGGAGTTTTCCCTCACCATGGCCATTAATATGGAGTTTGTACTTACTGTGGCCATTAATACGGAGTTTTCCCTCACCGTGGCCATTAATATGGAATTTTCCCTCACCATAGCCATTTATTTAGAGTTTTCACTCACCATGGCCATTATTATGGAGTTTTCCCTCACCATGGCCCTTAATATGGAGTTTTCCCTCACCATGGCCGTTAATATGGAGTTTTCACTCACCGTGGCCGTTAATATGGAGTTTTCCCTCACCGTGGCCGCTAATACGGAGTTTTCCCTCACTATGGCCTTAATATGGAGTTTTCCCTCACCTTGGCCTTAATATGGAGTTTTCCCTCACCATGGCATTAATATGGAGCTTTCCCTCACCATGGCCTTAATATGGAGCTTTCCCTCACAATGGCCATTAATATGGAGTTTTCCCTCACCATGGCCTTAATATGGAGCTTTCCCTCACCATGGCCTTAATATGGAGCTTTCCCTCACCATGGCCTTAATATGGAGCTTTCCCTCACCAGGGCCTTAATATGGAGTTTTCCCTCACCATGGCCATTAATATGGAGTTTTCCCTCACCATGGCCATTAATATGGAGTTTTCCCTCACCATGGCCATTTATTTAGAGTTTTCACTCACCATGGCCATTATTATGGAGTTTTCCCTCACCGTGGCCGTTAATATGGAGTTTTCCCTCACCTTGGCCGTTAATATGGAGTTTTCCCTCACCGTGGCCGCTAATACGGAGTTTTCCCTCACTTTGGCCTTAATATGGAGTTTTCCCTCACCTTGGCCTTAATATGGAGTTTTCCCTCACCATGGCCTTAATATGGAGCTTTCCCTCACCATGGCCTTAATATGGAGCTTTCCCTCACCATGGCCATTAATATGGAGTTTTCCCTCACCATGGCCATTAATATGGAGTTTTCCCTCACCATGGCCATTAATATGGAGTTTTCCCTCACCACGGCCATTTATTTAGAGTTTTCACTCACCATGGCCATTATTATGGAGTTTTCCCTCACCATGGCCGTTAATATGGAGTTTTCCCTCACCGTGGCCGTTAATACGGAGTTTTCCCTCACCGTGGCCGCTAATACGGAGTTTTCCCTCACTATGGCCTTAATATGGAGTTTTCCCTCACCTTGGCCTTAATATGGAGTTTTCCCTCACCATGGCCTTAATATGGAGCTTTCCCTCACCATGGCCTTAATATGGAGCTTTCCCTCACCATGGCCTTAATATGGAGTTTTCCCTCACCATGGCCTTAATATGGAGCTTTCCCTCACCAGGGCCTTAATATGGAGCTTTCCCTCACAATGGCCATTAATATGGAGTTTTCCCTCACAATGGCCATTAATATGGAGTTTTCCCTCACCATAGCCATTAATATGTACTTTTCCCTCACCATGGCCATTAACATGTATCTCCCCTCACCATGGCTATTAATATCTAATGTTCCCTCACCACGGTCATTAACATGTATCTGCCCTCACCATGGCCATTAATATGGAGATTTCCCTCACCATGGTCATGAATATCGAGTTTTCCGTCACCATGGACAATAATGTGGAGTTGGCTGCCATTAGTGGTTATAACAGCACAAGATTTTAGAGGGTATCTTTGGGAATGAGTGCCATTTGTGAGGTCAAGTACTCATGTTGGATGAGAAGACCTGTGAAGGGGATAGAAAATCACCAGCTCTCCAATGAATATCTTGCACATCTATTGGTGAAATGTCGCATTAGTCAAAGCCAAGGTTTGGGCGTCCTTTCCTCAAGGTGACATAGTGACAATAAACATACTCCCCAGACATACCTTTATACCATACAGTAACCCATGTATGACCCTGTGTATGCCCTACCGTGACGTCACAATGATGTAATAATCCAACCAATAAAATAGTTTATCTAACACCAAACATATCATGAAATGATCCAGGAGAATAAAGATGTACGATACCTCTGATTCATACCCAAGGATTGGTGGTATTGGGGGTGTAGTAACATTACGGGGATTTTGTTTGGCTTTAGGTTATTAGGATTTTATTGGCCGGATTATGATGTCATTGTGATGTCATAGGATGATGTGCACAGGATTGCTGTATGGTATGTCGGCTTGTCCAGGGGAGGACTGGGCCAGGGGGCAGTGGGGCAATTGCCCCCCGGGCGGCTCCGGTTCCCCCGTAAAAAGGCTGCACTGCTTCTGCCACAGACATGCCTAAGGGATTCCTGGTGAAGAGAAGTAAAAAGTCCCCACTGCTGATGTATTGAGTGCGGGATGAAGACAAGGACAGAGCCAGGGGAGGACTGGGGCAGGGGGGCAATTGTCCCCTAGGTTGCTCTGATGCCCTGTAACAAGGTTGCACCGCTTCTGTCACAGACATGCCTAAAAAATTGCTGGTGAAGAGAAGCAAAAAGTCCCCACCCCTGACCTACTGAGTGTGGGATGAAGACTAGGACAGAGTGCAGAACTCCCCCCCAGCATGGATGGTGTAAACTGTGTCTGAGCAGTGGCCAGTTCTATGCCCCACTGGAGACTCTTCTCCCCTGGCATCCACCGACCAAGCTGTCCCAGCTTCCCACAACCCCCCCTGGTAGCCAGGTCGGGAACCCATATTCGGCCAGTGAGTAGAGAGTACTTAGAGCGGAGCTTCAGCCTGGAATGGGGGTCAGGAGGAGGCCAGAAAGAGGGAGAGTGGGAGGAGGGCCGAGTTCCTGCACCATGGGCCTCTGGTTTGTACTTGCCTCCTGGGCCAAAAGTTGCCAATCAGCCCTTGGACAGAGCAGGCCTCCCCCCTAACATGGATGGTGTAAACTTTGTCTGAGCTGAGGCCGGTTCCATGCCCCACTCGAGACTCTCCTCCCCTGGGCATCCACGACCGAGCTGTCCCATCTCCACCCTGGTGGCCAGGTCAGGAACCTGGAAATTGGCCAGTGAGTAGAGAGTACCTGGAGCGGAGCTTCAGCCGGGAATGGGGGTCAGGAGGAGGCCAGGAAGAGAGAGAGTGGGAAGAGGAACCATGGGCCTCTGGTTTGTACTTGCCCCATGGGCCAAAAGTTGCCAGTCAGCCCCTGGGCTTCTCCAATGAGTATGTACATTGTTGCTAAGTCACCTTGAGGAAGAAACCAGAATCCTTGTGTTCTATTAGACGGATGAGTCTGTGCTGGCAACCTACAACTCCCGATCTTACCTTGTTACACTTTCCACCAGTCTTGGGGTGTTGCCACTCCTCCAGGTACTGTGATGTCAATCCTGTATAATATAAGTTCTATCTGAAGAGCAGTGATGTTACTCCTATGTAATATATTTAATATATGGAGAGTGGTGATGTCACTCCTGTGTCACATCAGATATATTCTGTACGTGGAGTGTAGCGCTGTCCTGTCTGTACAATACCGGTAAAATTGGTGTGTCTGACGCTCTGCCCCTCCCCCACACAGGCTCTCTATCACGGTGGGCGGAATTCCTCCAGCTTGCAGGGTTCCAGCGTTGGGGAATGGCTGAGAGGGATTGGCATGGAGCGATATGAAGAGGGGCTCATACACAACGGTTGGGACGACTTAGAATTTCTCAGGTAAAATTGGATGTTCTGGATACCATAGTCATATCTTATTCGGGAGAATTTACATAATGAGAACGCATGTGTGTGTGTTTGTGTGTGTATATATATATATATATATATATATATATATATATAAATCTATATATATGATAAACCCCGCCTTCTCAATATCAGCCAGTAGGTGGGGATACTGGGCTCCTTTTTAGATATTTTCCTGGAACTACTGGAAGTGTGGTTTACAGAGCCCAATAGATCAAGTTAAATTTTGCACACTCAAGTGAATGAGCCAGAGCTCTGACTCCTCCTTCCCTCCCCCTCCAAAACAGTAACGCCCCCCATTTTATTACCTCCCTCCATTGATGTGTGACTCCTTCCTCTCCAGAGCAGTTACCTCCCTCTTTCTCTTATCCTCCAAAGGTTGGAATCTTCCCTCTCCCGCCAAAGCAGTGAGTCCTCCCCTGCCCTCCCCTTAGAGAACATTAACTCCCCCCTTACTTTTATATCTCTCTCCAGAGCAGTAACTCCACCTCTCCTTCCCTCCCCCTGCAGAGCAATGACTCTTCCCCTAAAGCAGTGACTCCTCCCCTGCCCTCCCCTTATAGAACATTAACTCCTTCCCCTTACTTTTCTATCTCTCTCCAGAGCAGTAACTCCACCTCTTCTTCCCTCCTGCTGCAGAACAATTACTCCTCCCCCCAAAGCAATGACTCCTCCCCTGCCCTCCCCTTATAGAACATTAACTCCTCCCTCTTACTTTTCTGTCTCTCTCAAGAGCAGTAACTCCACCTCTCCTTCCCTCTCCCTGCAGAACAATGACTCCTCCCTTGCCCTCCCCTTATAGAACATTAACTCCCCCCCTCTTACTTTTCTCTCTCCAGAGCAGTAACTCAACCTCTTCTTCCCTCCCCCTGCAGAACAATGACTCCTCCCCCCTAAAGTAGTGACTCCTCCCTCTCCCTGTTGCTCCCTTCTGCTCTGTTCTAGCAGATGCATCTAATGTTTCAATTAGAGGAAGACAGTTTGAAAGCGAGCTTCTGTCTCTCTATCAGAAACCCACAATGCACTGAGCCCAGCGCCATATTCTGGATATTACATTATTATATATTCCGGATATTACTTGTTCAGCAAGGATTTTACATAAAAAATATATTTATATACTGTGGATATAAAAAGTCTACACACCCCTGGTAAAATGTCGGGTTTCTGTGATGTAAAAAGAAAAAGAGACAAAGATAAATTATTTCAGAACTTTCTCCACCTTTAATGTGACCTATAAACTGAACAAGAAACTGAAATCTTTTAGGTGGAGGGAAGTAAAAATAAAAAACTAAAATAATATGGTTGCATAAGCTTGCACACCCTTAAACTAATACTTTGTTGAAGCACTGTTTGATGATTGTACAGCACTCACTCTTTTTGGGGATGAGTCTATCAGCATGGCACATCCTGACTTGGCTTTTGCTGTAGGATGCAACTAAAATGTCAGGAAAGACCTACTAGAACAGCAGAACTTTTAATCAGAGGCACTTTAAATGACAGATGTGTACTGACTCCTATTTACCATGAGTTTGAATGTGATTGCTTAATTCTGAACACAGCTACATCCCCAGTTATGAGAGGGTGTGCACACTTATGCAACCACATTATTTTAGTTTTTTTAGTTTTACCCCCCTAAAATATTTCAGTTTGATTTTCAATTGAGTTGTACAGTTTAGAGGTCACATTAAAGGTGGAAAAGTTTTGAAATAATTTATCTTTGTCTCATTTTTTACATCACAGAAACCTGGCATTTTACCAGGGGTGTGTAGACTTTTTATATCCACTGTATCCCTCATCCATTCTGTATACATTGTATCCCTCATCCAGTCTGTATACATTGTATCCCTCATCCATTCTGTATACATTGTATCCCTCATCCAGTCTGTATACATTGTACCCCCTCATCCAGTCTGTATACATTGTCCCCCATCTTTGAGCCCCGATGAAGGGGGAAGTTTTGGCTCTTTGAAGAATTCTTCTCTTTGATCCTACATTGGAATAAATTTGTACCTAAGCTATTACCTTGCAGTGTGACGCTTCAATCTCAGATTTATTTAGTTGCATTACAAACCAATCACATGTACAGCCGCCCACTGGCCCCTCCCACCACCCCTGATCCTTGCATAGAGAAGCACAGAGAGCCAGTGATGATTTACCCACTTGGCGCCCGCGCTATTGCTGACAGACGGTTACAGCGCGGCCCTGAAATGCCTGAGGGCGTACATGGGTCGTCCTCCCATTCTCACGCTGCCTCTGTGATCTCTGAGTCCTTGGGCTTCTCAGGCTGTTCACTGATCGGGGTAAAGGGCCAATCACAGCAGACCTTTACCATGTGATTAGCTGTCAGTCAATGAGACAGCTGATCACGGAAATAAACAGAAGCCGGTCAGTGGCTTTTTTTTTTTTCTTTGTCACGCTGTCAGCATGAAGAAAGGTAGAAAGCCAGTATCCGGACAACCATCCCCTTAGTACCCTCCAGTGCTGCTGATTAGTGCCCACCAGTGCCACCTATCAGTGCTGCTAATCAGTGCCATCTATCAGTGCCCACTAGTACTGATAATCAGTGCCCACCAGTGCCACCCATCAGTGCACATAAGTACTGCAAATCAGTGCCCACCTGTGCCACCTATCAGTGCTGCTAATCAGTGCCACCTATCAGTGCTGCTAATCAGTGCCACCTATCAGTGCCCATCAGTACTGCTAATCAGTGCCCACCAGTGCCACCCATCAGTGTACATAAGTACTGCTAATCAGTGCCCACCAGTGCCACCTATCAGTGCTGCTAATCAGTTCTCACCAGTGCCACCTATCATTGCTGCTAATCAGTGTCATCTATCAGTGCCCATCAGTACTGGTAATCGGTGCCCACCAGTGCCACCCATCAGTGCACATAAGTACTGCTAATCAGTGCCACCCATCAGTGCTGCTAATCAGTGCCATCAGTGCCACCTATTAGTGCACATTGACGCCACCCATCAGTGCAGCCTCATCAGTTCCTCCTGATCAGTACCCATCAGTGCCACCTATCTGTGACACCTATCAGTGCTCATCAGTGCCGATCAGTGCCGCCTTATCAGTGTCCATCGGTGCGGCCTATCAGTGCACATTGGTGCCACCCATCAGTGCTGCCTTATCAGTGCCCATCAGTCCAGCCTCATCTGTGCCGCCTTATTAGTGCCCATCAGTGCAGCCTCATCAGTGCCACCTTCTCAGTGTTCATCAGTGCAGCCCATCAGTTCCATCTATTAGCGCTCATCAGTGCCTCCTGATCAGTGCCGCCTGATCAGTGCCCATCAGTACAGCTTATCAGTGCCCATCAGTGCCACCTCTCCATGCCACCTTTCATTGTCATCAGTGCCACCCATCAGTGCTGCCTCATCAGTGCCACCTTATTAGTGCCCATCAGTGCAGCCTCATCTGCGCCACCTTATCAGTGCCCATCAGTGCAGCCTCATCTGTGCCACCTTATAAGTACCCATCAGTGAAGGAGAAAAATAACCTGTTTGCAAAATTTAAAAAAAAAATGAAAAACTTTTTTTTTTCCCCAGTCTCTTTTTTTGTTTGTTTAGCAATAAATAAAAAAAACAGCGGTGATTAAACGCCACCAGAAGAAATCTCTATTTGTGTGAACAAAAAATGATAAAAATGTCATATGGGTACAGTGTAGCATGACTGTGCAATTGTCATTCAAAGTGTGAGAGCGCTGAAAGCTGAAAATTGGCCTGGGCAGGAATGGGGTATAAGTGCCCGGTAGGCAAGTGGTTAAATAATGTATGTAATCGAAATGGAAAGGGAGAGTTCTGAAGGTGGTGGGGGGGGGGGGGAGAGAGAGTATTGAAGGGGATGGGGGGATAGTATTGAAGGTGGTGGTGATGGGGGGGGGGGGTTGAAGGTGGTGGTGGAGAGGAGAGTATTGAAGGTGGTGGTGGAGAAGAGAACATTGAAGGTGGTGGTGGAGGGGAGTGGATTGAAGGTGATGGTGGTGGAGGGGAGAAGATTGAAGGTGGTAGAGGATTGAAGGTGGTTGTGGGGGGTAGAGGATTGAAGGTGGTGGTGGTGGGGGGGAGAGCATTGAAGGTGATGGTGGTGGAGGGGAGAAGATTGAAGGTGGTTGTGGGGGGTAGAGGATTGAAGGTGGTGGTGGTGGGGGGGAGAGCATTGAAGGTGGTGGTGGTGGAGGGGAGATGATTGAAGGTGGTGGGGGGGGCAGAGGATTGAAGGTGGTGGGGGGGGGGGGGAGAGGATCAAAGGTGGCGGGGGGGGGGGGAGAGAATTGAAGGTGGTGGTGGGGGGAGAGGAAACGGATTGAAGGTGGTGGTTGGGGGGAGAGGAGAGAATTGAAGGTGGTGGTGGAGGGGGGGGAGAGGATTGAAGGTGGTGGTGGAGGGTAAAGGATTGACAGTGATGGTGGAGGGAAGAGGATTGAAGGTGGTGGTGGGGGGGAGAGGATTGAAGGTGGTGTTGGGGGGGGGGAGAGGATTGAAGGTGGTGGTGGGGGGGGAGAGGATTTGAAAGTGGTGGTGGAGGGGAGAGCATTGAAGGTGGTGGTGGGGGGGAGAGGATTGAAGGTGGTGGTGGGGGGGGGTTGAAGGTGGTGGTGGGGGGGGGGGAGAGGATTTGAAAGTGGTGGTGGAGGGGAGAGCATTGAAGGTGGTGGGGGGGAGAAGATTGAAGGTGGTGGTGGGGGGGAGAGGATTGAAGGTGGTGGTGGTGGGGGGGAGAGGATTTGAAAGTGGTGGTGGAGGGGAGAGCGTTGAAGGTGGTGGTAGAGGGGAAAGTATTGACGGTGGTGGTGGAGGGAAGAGGAATGAAGGTGGGGGTGGTGGGGGGAGAGAGGATTTCAAAGTGGTGGTGGAGGGGAGAGCATTGAAGGTGGTGTTGGAGGGGAGAGGATTGAAGGTGGTGGTGGGGGGAGGGGGGAGAGAGAGTATTGAAGGGGATGGGGGGATAGTATTGAAGGTGGTGGTGATGGGGGGGGGGGGATTGAAGGTGGTGGTGGAGAGGAGAGTATTGAAGGTCGTGGTGGAGAAGAGAACATTGAAGGTGGTGGTGGAGGGGAGTGGATTGAAGGTGATGGTGGTGGAGGGGAGAAGATTGAAGGTGGTAGAGGATTGAAGGTGGTTGTGGGGGGTAGAGGATTGAAGGTGGTGGTGGTGGGGGGGAGAGCATTGAAGGTGGTGGTGGTGGAGGGGAGATGATTGAAGGTGGTGGGGGGGGCAGAGGATTGAAGGTGGTGGGGGGGGGGGAGAGGATCAAAGGTGGCGGGGGGGGGGAGAGAATTGAAGGTGGTGGTGGGGGGAGAGGAAACGGATTGAAGGTGGTGGTTGGGGGGAGAGGAGAGAATTGAAGGTGGTGGTGGAGGGGGGGGGGAGAGGATTGAAGGTGGTGGTGGAGGGTAAAGGATTGACAGTGATGGTGGAGGGAAGAGGATTGAAGGTGGTGGTGGGGGGGAGAGGATTGAAGGTGGTGTTGGGGGGGGGGAGAGGATTGAAGGTGGTGGTGGGGGGGGAGAGGATTTGAAAGTGGTGGTGGAGGGGAGAGCATTGAAGGTGGTGGTGGGGGGGAGAGGATTGAAGGTGGTGGTGGGGGGGGGGGGGTTGAAGGTGGTGGTGGGGGGGAGAGGATTGAAGGTGGTGGTGGGGGGGGGGGGGAGAGGATTTGAAAGTGGTGGTGGAGGGGAGAGCATTGAAGGTGGTGGGGGGGAGAAGATTGAAGGTGGTGGTGGGGGGGAGAGGATTGAAGGTGGTGGTGGTGGGGGGGAGAGGATTTGAAAGTGGTGGTGGAGGGGAGAGCATTGAAGGTGGTGGTAGAGGGGAAAGTATTGACGGTGGTGGTGGAGGGAAGAGGAATGAAGGTGGGGGTGGTGGGGGGAGAGAGGATTTCAAAGTGGTGGTGGAGGGGAGAGCATTGAAGGTGGTGTTGGAGGGGAGAGGATTGAAGGTGGTGGTGGGGGGAGGGGGGAGAGGATTGAAGGTGGTGGTGGGGCGTGGAGGGGGAGGGAATGAAGGTGGTGGTGGGGTGGGAATCAAGGTGGTGGGGAGAGTATTGATGGTGCTGGCATAGGGCAGAAGACTGGGGTGGGGGGGGGGGTTTGAAAGTGGTGGTGGATGGGAGATGATTACAAAGTGGTGGTGGAGGGGAGAGGATTAAAGGTGGTGGTGGTGGAGGGGAGAGGATTGAAGGTGGTGGTGGGGGGGGAGAGGATTGAAGGTGGTGGGTGGGGGGAGAGGATTGAAGGTGGTGGGTGGGGGGAGAGAATTGAAGGTGGTGGGTGGGGGGAGAGGATTGAAGGTAGTGGTGGAGGGGAGAGGATTGAAGGTGGTGGGTGGGGGGAGAGGATTGAAGGTGGTGGGTGGGGGGAGAGAATTGAAGGTGGTGGGTGGGGGGAGAGGATTGAAGGTAGTGGTGGAGGGGAGAGGATTGAAGGTGGTGGTGGATGGGAGATGATTACAAAGTGGTGGTGGAGGGGAGAGGATTGAAGGTGGTGGTGGAGGGGAGAGGATTGAAGGTGGTGGTGGAGGGGAGAGGATTGAAGGTGGTGGTGGAGGGGAGAGGATTGAAGGTGGTGGTGGAGGGGAGAGGATTGAAGGTGGCGGTGGAGGGGAGAGGATTGAAGGTGGTGGTGGATGGGAGATGATTACAAAGTGGTGGTGGAGGGGAGAGGATTAAAGGTGGTGGTGGTGGAGGGGAGAGGATTGAAGGTGGTGGTGGGGGGGGAGAGGATTGAAGGTGGTGGGTGGGGGGAGAGGATTGAAGGTGGTGGGTGGGGGGAGAGGATTGAAGGTGGTGGTGGAGGGGAGAGGATTGAAGGTGGTGGTGGATGGGAGATGATTACAAAGTGGTGGTGGAGGGGAGAGGATTGAAGGTGGTGGTGGAGGGGAGAGGATTGAAGGTGGTGGTGGAGGGGAGAGGATTGAAGGTGGTGGTGGAGGGGAGAGGATTGAAGGTGGTGGTGGAGGGGAGAGGATTGAAGGTGGTGGTGGAGGGGAGAGGATTGAAGGTGGTGGTGGAAGGGTGAGGATTGAAGGTGGTGGTGGGGGGGAGAGGATTGAAGGTGGTGGTGGAGGGGAGAGGATTGAAGGTGGGGGTGAAGGGGAGAGGATTGAAGGTGGTGGTGGAAGGGTGAGGATTGAAGGTGGTGGTGGGGGGAGAGAATTGAAGGTGGTGGTGGAGGGGAAAGGATTGAAGGTGGTGGTGGAGGAGAGAGGATTGAAGGTGGCGGTGGAGGGGAGAAGATTTGAAGGTGGTCGGGGTGGGGAGAGGATTGAAGGTGGTCGGGGTGGTGGGGGGGTGAGGATTGAAGGTGGTGGTGGAGAGAGGATTGAAGGTGGTGGTGGAGGGGAGAGGATTGAAGGTGGTGGTGGGGGGGGGGGGGAGGATTGAAGGTGGTGCTGGAGGGGAGAGGATTTGAAGGTGGTGGTGGAGGGGAAAGGATTGAAGGTGGTGGTGGAGGGGAGAGGATTGAAGGTGGCGGTGGAGGGGAGAGGATTGAAGGTGGTGGTGGAGGGGAGAGGATTGAAGGTGGTGGTGGAGGAGAGAGGATTGAAGGTGGTGGTGGAAGGGTGAGGATTGAAGGTGGTGGTGGTGGAGAGAGGATTGAAGATGGTGTTGGGGGTTGACCAGAGAAAATGAAGTCCACCTTAGATAGTGATACAGACCAGGTCCAGGGTGACCCCCATTGACCTTTTCTTTATGTTTGCAGTGACATCGTGGAAGAGGACCTGGAAGAGGCCGGAGTCCTGGATTCCAACCACAAGAAGATCATTCTGGACAATCTTCAGCTCAGGAAGTGACCTTCGTCTTTTTCATCCTTCTACATGTGGCCTTATCATCGCGACCGTAGCCTTCGCCACGCGCGGTTATTGTTTTTTTTAACGCCACGGCACCTTATCGGGCTCTGGCAGCCCCCCACCCCCGCCCACTGGGTCCTGGCGAGGATTAAAAGCCTTACGCAGGATATTCCTGCCAGCGTCCGTTCCTTTGTTGCTGGACAACAGCACCGGTCCCCGGACCCTTCCATCGCTGTCCTTCCATACATTTCCGTCTCCGGGCAAAAAAAGACGTTTCAATGTGGAGATTTTTTTTTTTTTTATTGATTTTTAAATGGAAGTTAATTGTTTTCTGTTTATTTAAAATATTTTCTCAGCTCGATGTTAGACCAAATGTAGGTCTTCCTGCCGCCATCTTGCGTTTGGTGGGTGGTTGGCGTCTCTTCGGAAAGAGGACCTATAGCTGTTGACGCCTCCAGGGGGCAGCAGCTCCACGGAGATCTGGAACTGGGAAAACTGCGTCGCCCCCCCCTGTCTAAACAGAGGCGCGAGGCCTTGACCTTTAAGAGTTTGCGTCAACGGATAAAGTCTTCCCCGCCTGACCAAGAGCTGGAAAGCGACATAGAGGGCGGAGTCAGTTTTTAAAAAAGGGAACCCCGCCTTATCTGCTGGGACTTCTGTGACTTTAACTTTCAGATTTTTATTGCTTTCGGAGCCTTCTCCCCATGGCATCGGCCATTTTGGTCCAACGGGGACCTAGTTCAGCTTTTGTCTTTACAAGGCACTACAGCATATGTACCCCACCTATAGGCACCTATGTCTGTACATCTTAACGTGTGTCAGTGCCGGCGGCTTCCTGGGATTGTGTACAAAAGCAACACTTGGTATACGTGAAGGTGAACCTGACATGAGGACACATGGGCGGGGTCTGTTTATAAAAAAATTGCAAGCCGTCATCACGAAAATCCCCGTAACGCGTCTAATATGTTTATTTTCTATGGTCGTCAGCTCCACCTAGTGGCCATAATGTGGCATTTTTTCTATTTGAAATATTTCAGGAAAATACCGCATTATGGCCACTAGATGGAGCTGACAATCTTCGGAAATACATATCTGATATGTTTATTTTCTATGGTCTTGAGTAAGGTTGCACCGATACGTTTTTTTTTTTTTTTCAGCAAATAGGAATAACGATACTTTCGATCAAGTACTCGCTAATACTGAGTACAGATACTTTTCATTGCCATTTGCGTCAATACAAAAATAATTGGTGCAAATAACACTGCAAAGAATCGCATGCGATTTGAATAGGAATGCGATTCGATACCTCCCACTGCTCCTGTGTGTACAGAAAAGGTAAAGCGCCATCTAGTGGGCAGTTTGAAAAATGTTAGAACTCACAGTACGTATCTGGCCACATGCAAAGTAATCTACATAGTTGTCCCGGTCCGCCAATGATAGCAAATCAGGGCCGCTGGAGGAAATGTAGGATGGTCCGCCCCCAAGCTGACATCACTTTCGCCCTATACCAATGGGGTCCTGTAACTTCTCCTCCAGCCCTTTGAGCACCTCCAGCAGCCCTGATTTGCTATCATCGGGGGGATTGGGACACCTATGTAGATTATTTTTTCATGTGTCTATAATCTACATAGGTGTCCTGGTCTGCAGATGATAGCAAATCCGGACCGCTGGAGGTGCTCACAGAGCTGGAGGAGATGTAGGGGTGGTCCGCCCCAAAGCTGGCCTCACTTTCACCCTATACCCACGAGGTCCCGGAACTTCTCTATCCCTGTGAGCACCTCCAGCAGCCTGGATTTGCTATCATCGGGGGGGAATCGGGACACCTATGTAGATTATTTTTCATGTGGCCAGATATTTATATAATCTCTATAGGTGTCCCAGTCCGCAGATGATCGCAAATCCGGGGCCACTGGAGGAGATGTAGAGGCGGTCCGTCCCCAAAGCTGACTTCACTTTCACCCTGCACCAATGGGGTCCTGGAACTTCTCCTCCAGCCCTGTGAGCACCTCCAGCAGCTCTGATTTGCTATCATTGGGGGAATCGGGACACCTATGTAGATTATTTTTTATGTATATAATCTACATAGGGTTCCCCATCCGCAGATGATAGCAAATGCTCACAGGGCTGGAGGAGATGAAGAGGCGGGTCCCAGAACTTCTCCAGCCCTGTGAGCACCTCCAGTGGCTCTGATTTGCTATCATCGGCGGACCAGAACACCTATCTAGAATATTTTTTACATCGTCCGCTCGGACGGATCCGGCCTATGTGAGAGGGGCCGAACAGGGACATGACCACAAGAGCTTACAATCTGGGGTACATGAGAAGACCCCGGAGAGGAGGAGGAGGAGGTGGGTGGAGCTAATTAAGTTAAATCCTCCTCCGCTGTGAATGCTGGGGCCTCACTCTTTGTCTGTCTGTGTGCCTGATGTCACTAGTTGCTAGGCGTCAGGCGGCTAGCAACCAGTTTGGGAATCAGGCAGTATAACTTATAGGGTGGCTGTGTCGGTTTCATTCAGGGACACTGCATTGTCCTGGAATGAAGGTGCCTGGGACAGACATGCCAGATACGTGGCACCAGTCTGACAACCCCCCCAATGTGTGACACCCGGGGCTGACGGCCCCCCCCCTTCCTGCCCCCCCTGTTGGTACGCCACTGCCTGGAGGAGGTGTAGAGGCAGTTCGCGGCCAAGCTGAGATCACTTTCGCCCTTTTCCCACGGGGTCCAATCACATCCTTCCTGCTCCCCCTGTTGGTACGCCACTGCCTGGAGGAGGTGTAGAGGCAGTTCGCGGCCGAGCTGAGATCACTTTCGCCCTTTTCCCACAGGGTCGCGGAACTTTGTCTCCAGCCCTGTGAACACCTCCAGCGGCCCTGATTTCTATCATTGGCGGACCAGGACATCTATGTAGATTGTTTTGCATGTGGCCAGATATGTATATAAGTTACATAGGTGTCCCAGTCCGCCGATGATGGCAAATCAGCCTGCTGGAGGAGATGTCGAGGTGGTCTGCCCCCAAGCTGACATCACTTTCACCCTGTACCCACTGGGTCCCCGAAACTTCTCATCACTTTCACCCTATACCCACGGGGTCCCTGATTTGCTCTCATCGGCGGACCAGGACACCTATGTAGATTATTTTGCATGTGGCCAGATATGTACCGTGAGTTCCAACATTTTTTAAACTCCCCACTAGATGGCACTTTTTCCTTTCTATACACACACACACACAGAAGCAGTGGGGGAAATCACATGCGATTCAGGCAGGAATTGCACTGCATTCCTGTTTAAATTGCATTCGATTCTTTGCAGTTCAATTTGCGCACATTCATTTTGTATTGACGCAAATTGCAGTGCAAAGTATCGGTTTCAGTATCGGCAGCATGTGGACGAGTACCGATACTGGTATCGACACTATTACTAATATTGGTGTATCAATAGTCTTGAGCTCCATCTAGTGGCCATAATGTGGTATTTTTTGTGATTGGAGTATTTCAGGAAAATACTGCATTATGGCCACTAGATGGAACGGACGATCTTAGGAAATCCAGGGATTGTGTGAATTCTGAGGCGTTTGCACAGCAGAATTTTTATGCATAGACCCCAAAGTCAACTTCCACTGTGTTTTTTTTATGAAGTGCTACACACCGATGGCATGTTGCCGTATATGTTTATGGAACCCCTTGCAGTTACCGGCCTGTTCTTTGGTGGTCTGAAGACCTTGCTATCTCTGGGATGCTGGGCGATCTGTGCGATCAGTGATGCCCGCGGTGCTCGGCACTGGTTTCTGGTGCTCAGTAAAAGGGAAGTTGAGGTTTGACACTCATCCTTCATTTATAAGAGATGGACTCTTTCTACTATGCTGTAATCTGCCCGCTGTATTCTCACTAACCCGGTTATGAGTTGTGTGCTCGTTTTTGTCAATAAAATGTTGTTAAGGTGAAATGTTTGCGTTGTGTCTTTTGTGTCATGTTGAAAATATTGAATTACATGCGTCCTAAGGCAGTGGTTCCCAAGCAACAGGCCATGGCCTGGTACTGGACTGTGGCTTGGCCTGGCACCAGGCTATGGTCTTCCTCCTCCTCCTTGCTGTAAACTTCAACCAGGATGGTCGCAGTCCAGTAAGCAATACCTGACCTACATTCATCTACCCTGGCCTACACACGCCTACCCTGACCTTCATACGCCTACCCTGACCTACATACGCCTACCCTGACCTTCACCCGCCTACCCCGACCTGCACACACCTACTCTGACCTACACTCCTCTTCTCTGACCTATCATCCGCCCACCCTGACCTACACGCCTCTACCTTAATCTACACGCCTCTACCCTGGTCTACGTGCGCCAACCCTGACGTGCAGGCACCTTCCTTGACCGACACACCTCTTCTCTGATCTACACCCGCCCACCCTGGCCTACACGCCTCGACCCTTGCCTACACCAGTCTACCCTGACCTACACGCCTCTACCCTGGCCTACACGCCCATACCCTGACGAACAGGCCTCTACCCTGACGTACACGCACCTACCCTGACCTACACGCACCTACCCTGACCTACACGCGCCTCTACTCTGACCTACACTCACCTACCCTGACCTGCACTCAGCTGCCTACACTCACCTACCCTGTCCTACACACTTACACTGACCGCCACACATGTTAGCACAGTGATCTGCAGCTTTTTTTTTTTCTTTTTTAGGTCATATTCACGTTTCTACATTGTGGTGTCACCAAACGAAGGCAACGCAGCTGTGTTTTAGCGCACCACAACGCATGGCAACACACGGTAGGTGTGTTGTGTTACGAAATAAAAAGGTTGTATAATTCTAGGCAGCCCAATGGAGGCAAAACCCCTGGGGACCTGTCACGGAAATCAGCGCAGGTCTACACTCCCCTATTCCTTATTCTCAACAACTAAAGTGCTACTGCAATCAAATATTCATAATTTTAAAAAAATATCTGATCAATAATAGACAAATGTGTCTATAAAGAGAATTTATTATCATGTACACTGAACAAAATTATAAACGCAACACTTTGGTTTTTGCCCCCATTTTTCATGAGCTGAACTCAAAGATCTCAGACTTTTTCTATGTACACAAAAGGCCGATTTCTCTCAAATATTGTTCACAAATCTGTGTAAATCTGTGTTAGTGATCACTTCTCCTTTGCCGAGATAATCCATCCACCTCACAGGTGTGGCATATCAAGATGCTGATTGGACGGCATGATTATTGCACAGGTGTGCCTTAGGCTGCCCACAATAAAAGGCCACTCTAAAATGTGCAGTTTTATCACACAGCACAATGCCACAGATGGCGCAGGTTTTGAGGGAGGGTGCAATTGGCATGCTGACTGCAGGAATGTCCACCAGAGCTGTTGCCCCGTGAATTGAATGTTCATTTCTCTACCATAAGCCGTCTCCAAAGGCGTTTCAGAGAATTTGGCAGTACATCCAACCGGCCTCACAACCGCAGACCACGTGTAACCACACCAGCCCAGAACCTCCACATCCAGCATCTTCACCTCCAAGATGGTCTGAGGCCAGCCCCCCGGACAGCTGCTGCAACAATCGGTTTGTATACAAAAGAATTTCTGCACAAACAGTCAGAAACTGTCTCAGGGAAGCTCATCTGCATGCTCGCCATCCTCATCTCCACCTGACTGCAGTTCATCGTCGTAACCAACTTGAGTGGGCAAATGCTCACATTGGATGGCACTTTGAAGAGGTGTTCTCTTCACGGATGAATCCCGGTTTTCACTGTACAGGGCAGATGGCAGACAGAGTGTATGGCGTGTTGTGGGTGAGCGGTTTGCTGATGTCAATGTTGTGGATGGAGTGGCCCATGGTGGCGGTGGGGTTATGGTATGGGCAGGCGTACGTTGTGGATGGAGTGGCCCATGGTGGCGGTGGGGTTATGGTATGGGCAGGCGTATGTTGTGGATAGAGTGTGTCGTTTTATAATTTTGTTCAGTGTACATATAGCAAGCAATTCATAATAGTGAAAAGAAATTTAACTAAATTTAGTATGTAAAATTCAAAAATAATGTCCTTATTTTCTTAAAAGTCCCAAAAAGAATCCGACGTGCATAGGTTCTGTGCAGCAACCTTCTGTGAATAAATATGTGCCGAACACCCTGTGTGCTCCTTCCACCAATCACCCCAAACTGACTGCCGCTCCGTGAGGACTTTAAATGACGAAACTAGTCGGGGAGCGGGGGTAGGACGTTGGACACCACTGCGCATGTCCGACTCGAACTCGGAGCGTTGTAGAGACAGCCGGAGGTGAGGAGTACAACATAATACATAGAAACATAGAATGTGTCGGTAGATAAGAACCATTTGGCCCATCTAGTCTGCCCAATATATCTGAATCCTATGAATAGTCCCTGGCCCTATCTTATATGAAGGATAGCCTTATGCCTATCCCATGCATGCTTAAACTCCTTCACTGTATTTGCAGCTACCACTTCTGCAGGAAGGTTATTCCATGCATCCACTACTCTCTCAGTAAAGTAATACTTCCTCATTACTTTTAAACCTTTGCCCCTCTAATTTAAAACTGTGTCCTCTTGTGGTAGTTTTTCTTCTTTTA
The DNA here is from genome assembly GCF_965119305.1 of Pelophylax lessonae. NCBI lineage: Eukaryota > Metazoa > Chordata > Amphibia > Anura > Ranidae > Pelophylax > Pelophylax lessonae. Next base: position 739,606,545 of record NC_138769.1, on the reverse strand, counting down.
AATATGCTCTCCTCCGTTACCGAGTTGATTCCCTTTATGTATTTAAAGGTTTCTATCATATCCCCTCTGTCTCTTCTTTCTTCCAAGCTATACATGTTAAGGTCCTTTAACCTTTCCTGGTAAGTTTTTTCCTGTAATCCATGTACTAGTTTAGTAGCTCTTCTCTGAACTCTCTCTAGAGTATCTATATCCTTCTGGAGATATGGCCTCCAGTACTGCGCACAATACTCCAAGTGAGGTCTCACCAGTGTTCTGTACAGCGGCATAAGCACTTCTCTCTTTCTACTGCTTATACCTCTCCCTATACATCCAAGCATTCTGCTGGCATTTCGTGCTGCTCTATTACATTGTCTTCCCACCTTTAAGTCTTCTGAAATAATTACTCCTAAATCCCTTTCCTCAGATACTGAGGTCAGGACTGTGTCAAATATTCTATATTCTGCCCTTGGGTTTTTACGCCCCAGGTGCATTATCTTGCACTTATCCACATTAAATTTCAGTTGCCAGAGTTCTGACCATTCTTCTAGTTTTCCTAAATCCTTTTCCATTTGGCGTTTCCCTCCAGGAACATCAACCCTGTTACATATCTTTGTGTCATCAGCAAAAAGACAAACCTTACCATCGAGGCCTTTTGCAATATCACTTATGAAGATATTAAACAAAATTGGTCCCAGTACAGATCCCTGAGGTACCCCACTGGTAACATGATCACCTGTGCGATTTTTATTTTTTGCACTATAAACAAAAAAAGAGCGACAATTTTGCAAAAATAACAATATTTTTCACATTTTCTTATATGAAATTCTCAAAAAAAAAAAGGAAAAATCAAGATTTTTTAACATTTTCGGCCAATTTATTTTCTGCTACATATTTTTGGTAAAAAAAATCGCAATAAGCATATTTTGTTTGGTTTGCGCAAAAGTTACTGCGTCTACTAACTACGGGAAAGATTTATGTCATTTATATTGTTTCTTTTTTTTAACTAGTAATGGTGATCTGCCATTTTTCTTTTTTGCGGGACTGCGACATTGCGACGGACAGATCGGACCCCTAACTGACATTTTTGACACTTGGGGGTATCAGTGACATTACTACAGTAAGCAGTGCTAAAAATATGCACTGTTACTGTAAAAAATTCACACTGGCAGGGAAGGGGTTAACAGTATGGGTGATCAAGGGGTTAAATGTGAGCCTAGGGGAGTGATTCTAACTGGGGGGGGGGACGTGGCTTCTGAAATGACCATAGAGACATGTGATCCTATATTGAATGGCTATGCGAATGGCTATGATCATTTCAGGGAGAAGGATGGTCTGCTGTCTTTCTCTTTTAGCTGCAGGAGATCGCAAGTGGCTGGCGGCCATCGGAGCTGCAGGTCACGCGCACTGGCTCCCCAGGTGACGAGCGGGGGCAGGAGCACGCTCCCAGTGGCGTGCGCTTGCCCCCTAGAGTCTCCTGAGCGAGCAACGTAGTACTACGTCGCTTTGCCCAGGAGCGGCTGCCTGCCGCAGTAAAACTGCAGTGGGCGGAGCTGCAGTGGTAAAGAACAAGCTATTCACTGTGCACTAATTGGTCAAAGCTTTGCCCAATCAGGGCTTAGGATGCACTGTGCAGCATGCAGTGCGTTGCAGGGCGTTCAGTGGGATGAACACCCACTTAACGCCCTGCAAATTCGGTTGTTCGCCGAACGGGTGAACAGAAGATCTTCGAACCAAACTTTTGCTCGGCCCGGACTCACCCAACTTTAGTTAGGTAATAATCTGTAGTCTCAACGTGAAGATAGATTTATACACTTCCATGTGGTATAGTTTTCATTGTTCTACTTTGTCGAAAAGTTACGAGGCATCGTGATCATCAGAACCCTCCCTCCCTTGTAGGCAAATATACTCGCCTGTGTTTAAATCTTTATTGTGAAATATCTTGAAAAATTTAGCCAACCACAACCTTTACAACCTGTTTTCTAATTCATCTAATCGAAATATGTAAGAATTAGCACATTTTATTCAGAAGGTCGATCATTTCCCAAAATGTGTAGACCAGTTTTATTAGTTCTGGCTGCACTAACCTCTATCCACCGCTAGATGGCAGTATGGGCACAGCAAATAGAAGCAGTGGTTAGTGGACTGTATGGAATGGTTACTTCTCACCCTGACTATTGAATGTTGATACATAACAAATCCAGCTGCCAATATTCTTCCATCATCTTTCATAAAAAGTCTAAATGTCTTAATAAATACAATAGTGTACATGTCTATGAAACCAGAGTGCATGCGACCCTCAGATAGAGAAATCACAAAGACCGCTTGTAGACTCCACAGATCAGCAACCCCTGGGTCTCCTCGCAGCAGCATACAGCCAACTCCAGGCAATAACCATGTACAGTATCTCACAGAAGTAAGTACACCCCTCATATTTTTGTAAATATTTTATTCTATCTTTTCATGTGACAACACTGAAGAAATGACACTTTGCTACAATGTAAAGTAGTGAGTGTACAGCTTGTATAACAGTGTAAATTTGATGTCCCCTCAAAATAACTCAACACACAGCCATTAATGTCTAAACCGCTGGCAACAAAAGTCAGTACACCCCTGACAATGTCCAAATTGGGCCCAAAGTGTCAATATTTTGTGTGGCTGCCATTATTTTCCAGCACTGCCTTAACCCTCTTGGGCATGGAGTTCACCAGAGCTTCACAGGTTGGCACTGGAGTCCTCTTCCACTCCTCCATGATGACATCACAGAGCTGGTGAATGTTAGAGACCTTGCGCTCCTCCACCTTCCGTTTGAGGATGCCCCACAGACGCTCAATAGGGTTTAGGTCTGGAGACATGCTTGGCCAATTTGCTGTTCCCTCAAAATAACTCAACACACAGCCATTATTGTCTAAACCGCTGGCAAAAAAAGTGAGTACACCCCTAACTGGAAAATTCCAAATTGAGCCTAATTAGCCATTTTCCCTCCCCGGTGTCATGTGACTCTTTAGTGTTACAAGGTCTCAGGTGTGAATGGGGAGCAGGTGAGGTAAATTTGGTGTTATCGCTCTCACTCTCTCATACTGGTCACTGGAAGTTCAACATGGCACCTCATGGCAAAGAACTCTCTGAGGATCTGAAAAAAGAATTGTTGCTCTACATAAAGATGGCCTAGGCTATAAGAAGATTGCCAAGACCCTGAAACTGAGCTGCAGCACGGTGGCCAAGATCATATAGGGGTTTAACAGGACAGGTTCCACTCAGAACAGGCCTCGCCATGGTCCACCAAAGAAGTTGAGTGCACGTGATCAGCATCATATCCAGAGGTTGTCTTTGGGAAATAGACGTATGATTGCTGCAGAGGTTGAAGGGGTGGGGGGTCAGCCTGTCAGTGCTCAGATCATACACCACACACTTCATCAAAGATGATGCACAAGAAAGCCCGCAAACAGTTTGCTGAAGTCAAGCAGACTAAGGACCCTGTTCCCCCTCTCTGTCCTCCAAGGCAGCCAATCAAACACAGATCAGTTTGATTGGATGCTTGCCTGCCCAAATCTGACCAGGTAAACAAAGAACCAAAACTGGAAGTGACATAATAAATGTGTACAGACCGGGAACATGGCACAGGGATGGTGGGAACCCCTCATTATGGACACAGCACGTGCATGGACCCTGGAACTCAGCACAGAGATATTGGGAACCCCTCATAATGGGCACAGCAGGTGTACAGACCCGAGAACTCAGCACAGGGATGGTGGGAACCCCTCATAATGGGAGCAGCAGGTGTACAGACCCGAGAACTCAGCACAGGGATGGTGGGAACTCCTCATAATGGGCAAAGCAGGTGTACAGACCCGGGAACTCAGCAGAGGGATGGTGGGAACCCCTCATAATGGGCGCAGCAGGTGTACAGACCGGGGAACTCAGCATAGGGATGGAGGGAATCCCTCATAATGGGTACAGCAGGTGTACAGACTGGGGAACTCAGCACAGAGATGGTGGGAATCCCTCATAATGGGCACAGCAGGTGTACAGACCCGATACCTCAACACAGGGATGGTGGGAACCCCTCATAATGGGCACAGCGGGTGTACAGACCCAGGAACTCAGCACAGGGATGGTGGGAACCCCTCATAATGGACACAGCAGGTGTACAGGCCCAGGAACTCAGCACAGGGATGGTTGGAACCCCTCATAATAAAAACAGTAGGTGTAAAGGCCCGTTAACTCAGCACAGGGATGGTGGGAACCCCTCATAATGGTCACAGCTGGTGTACAGACCCAAGAACTCAGCACAGGGATGGTGAGAACCCCTCATAATGGGTACAGCAGGTGTATGGACCCGGGAACTCAGCACGGGGATGGTGGGAAACTGCCATTCCACTCCTTGACAGTGAGGTGTGAGGTTGCTGGTTCTTTTGCTCGTTTGTTTCCAGAAGGCAGGGGCTAGAGTTGCTTTTCTGTTCCAGGAGGGATGCTGGATCCTGGGGAGGACCCGGCGGGGGCCCCCTGGATAGGCCTGAGACTAGGCCCCAGTCTGTGGAAGACATTGGGCCTAACCCAAGGAGAGATGAATCCCTGTCTGCCTTTAGACAGAGGATTGTGGACAAGCTAATGCATATTGAGAAAGAGTAGGAGAATTTGACAGCTTTGAAAGCTGAATTTAAAAAATAAAAAGCTGCTTTGTGCCAAACTCTATAGCAATAAGAGACCGGCTCTAAGGCCTGAGTTGAAGGACTTGGAGCAAGTTTTGAGGAAGCAGAAAGAGCTGGTGAGCTCTCTGAAGGAAAGCAGCGGAACATTTAAGGAAAAAATATAGGAACGAGGAACATTTCAGCCGAATGAGGAGAGGAGCCGTTTCCAGCATGGAGAGTGACCCAGTCAGTGAGGAGATGCAGGCACCGACAGAGTCAGCAGAGAGTGAGAAAGTGGGCCCGGAGGATGAGCCCAGCTCTTCCAACACCTCAGACATCTGCTGAGCCTCCAATGATGGAGGTCTCTGTCTCCCTCCCTCTACAGCAGCAATGTGGAACATCTGAGCAGGAGGTTGAGGGGGGTACTGCTGGCATGCTGGAGTTCATCACTGAGCTGGAATCCCCTCTGGATGGAAGAAAGTTTAATTTCTCTGCGGATTCCTCAGATGACGATGAGGAGATGGATACCGTTCCTCGCCCTTTGAAAGAGAGACCAGTGGAGAGAGGAAGATTCACCATAAAATCTGCAACAACCAGGAGGAAGCTTGATCCCACCATCAGCCATGACACAGCAAAAGTAACAACACAGCAAGCAGGTACAGTGTGTGTGCAAGGTGGTGATGTGAACTTTAATAGTGACAATATGCTTGCTGAGAGTTGTAGTGCTATGGGCTGTCAGCACAGACCCATAGACCATGTACAGCATGCAGTGTAATCTGATGCACTTGCTGAAAAAACTTTGAATGCAATTGGAGGGAAAGCTAGAAATAACTGTGATCTTCTGGTTGAAGAGTGTGCAGAGAGGAGTGCCACAGACATTGCAGAGGCTTTTCCTGGCCCAGATAAAGCTGCTGTCCCTGAGAATGGTGGAGGAGATGCTGGGAGCAGTAGAGCTACAACTTTATTGGAGCCTGCTGTAGACAAGACTGATTGAACCCAGGAAAGAAGCTGAGTGCTCAGGGCAGGGGGAGGGGGTGGGTCTTGTCTCTGCTGCTGCAAAGACTGCAAAGGTTGTTTCAGGCTCCTTATTAGCAGGTGTGGCTGTGTCTAAAGACAATGCTGTAATTGCTGGTGGTGTGTCTGGGAGGAAAACCTATGCTGGTGCTGCTGCTGGATCTGGGAAGGGGGAGCAAGCAGGGAAAGAGCATGGAAATGTTTTATCTTCCTCATTATTTAAAAGGATGAATGTTGTGCAGCTTCGATGGGAGGGTGAGGGTATTCCTCCACATAGGAGAGCTGTGGTGGATAGGATTTTGCAGATGGGGTTTAGACCCGCAGATGTCTTCGCCCTGATCAGTCCGACCGGCACCTATGAGTATGATTTATCCTTTATCCGTCCGGATTCTTTGGACATATTTTGGGAAAAGTATGAACATGTGTGTAGGAGCCTGCGGTACTGGAAAGGGCTCATCCCCAAGGTTGTATCGCGCTAGCCACTCATTAAAATGGTGACAACTGTTCGCAATGAATCTATACTACAAGGGGATTTATCTGTATGGCTGAGGAGATATGGAGACATTCTGAGCCCCTACAGAAAATTGTGGATGATCGGGGAATATGGACGGTGGGATGGTCTGTGCAGCTAAAACTTAGAGTCATTGACAATGTCATCCAGCATCTGCCATCCTCAGCTTTCCTGGGGAGGGACAGGCTGACCATCTTTTATCCAGGCCAGCCAAAGCTGTGTAATAAGTGTGGGGATAAAGGGCACTTTGCATCCTCCTGTCCAGTAATGAAGTGGTCTCTGTGTCAGGATTTAGGGCATTTGGCAAAGGATTGCAACATTATAAGGTGCAACTTGTGCAATGCGGTGGGGCATCCTTATAGTCAGTGTCCTGAGGCAAGGCACAACCAGCCTGAGCGAGGGAGTTCTTCCGTCTAGACATGGAGGATGCTCAGAGCTCAGCAGCTAGGGTGCCTGTGATTTCCTCTGAGTCTGTACCAATGCCCAGTGTGCCTGTGTCTTCCCAGTCTGTGCGTTTGCCTGTGTCATCCCAGTCTGTGGTGCCCCAGTCTGTGCGTTTGCCTAGTGTGCCTGTGTCTTCGAAAGTCTGTGGTGCCCCAGTCTGTGCCAATGCCCAGTGTGTCAGTGTCTTCCATGTCTGTGGCGCCCCAGTCTGTGCATTTGCCTAGTGTGCCTGTGTCTTCCCAGTCTGTGGTGCTCCAATCTGTGCCTTTGCCTAGTGTGTCAGTGTCCTCCCAGTCTGTATCTAAAGTATCAGTTACCGAGAATGTGTCCAATCCTTCTGTGTCTATGTCCTCCAAAATTGCAGAGGCGACAAGAGGGGCTGATGTAGGGGCATCAAGTGCAGTGCCAGTCCCTCCCCCCCCCCCTCGACATTGCAGGGCTTCTATTAGGGACTATGGGGTGCAGAGGAGTGGGGAGAATGGTGAAGAGGCTGGCCTGGTGGCAGATAAGGTAAGGGAGAGTGGGGGTGAAGGGGAGGGTAAGAGTGGGGAAACTTTTATTTTCAGTTTGTCCAAGGATGATGTGGAATGGTTGGAGGAGAAAAGGAAGAAGGGCAAAAGCAGGAAAAAAAGGTGTTCAGTTACCCAAAGTCCTAAGGTTTTGCCTTTGACAAATAAGTTTGGGGTCCTGTCAGATGGTGACGATGAATGGGACTCATTGAGTACAGCATCATCTATAGATGATGAGTCCCAGGGTGCACTGAAGCGCACTGGTTCTCCAGGGAGAGAGAGTAGTCAGGCTAAGAAACGGCTGCCTCAATTATCCTAATAGCAGTTCCCACTCAGTTAAAAGTGGCAACCATTAATGTTGCCAGCTTAAATTAACTGAGTGCTCATCATATGGCCCTATTTTTGCTCAGCGAGTTTGATGCTGACATTTTGTTTTTGCAAGAGACCCATCTGAGTAGTCTGGCTGATATACATCTGGCAAAGAAAGAGTGGAGGCATGGTCTCTCCTTTTGGTCTCTTGCGGCCGAGCCTTACAGCGGGGTTGCGGTCCTTTTTTCCAGTATGGTAACGTGCTGACGAGTAATTGAGGTAGAGATTGGGAGATGCATGATTTTGGATGTTTCTGTAGGGGGGCACGACCTGCACCCGATTAACATCTATGGTCCCCAGACCAAATGGGACAGGAAATGCCTCTTTACAAAGATTAAGCCTTTTCTTTTTACGGCTCAGCAGGTTATCTTTGGAGGTGACTTCAACACCATTACTAGGTCTAAAGACAGGAGAGGTTTCAGAGATAAGCTGGACTATGACAGCCTTTTCCTGAATACAATGTTTAGGGAAGCAAGAGCTGCCCAGACAGCACAGGGTTCACTTTTCAGCGAGGTAATAGTCAGAGTAGGATAGATAGGTTTTTTTAAAGGGGGACTTTTTCGGCACCTGTGTGTCGGACAGTGGAGTTTTCCGATCACTGTATTCTATCTGTGACTCCGAATGCTTCAGGCATGCCACCTAGGGGGAGGGGAATCTGGAGATTGAATTCAGCCCTCCTGGATGACAAGGAAGTAGGACAATCCTTTGAGGAATTTTTTCAGGCACAGGTAACTATCCTAGACTTTTGAAACAGTAAGTCAGAATGGTGAGAGCTTATAAAACAGCGGACTGTTAGGCTTTTCAAGGCCATAGGGAGAAAGAGACAGCAAGATAAGTATATCACCTACCAGCGTTTGCGGAGGAAACTTGACCACCTTGTTTCGAATGGAGGAGATTCTGGGGCGTTCTCTGAGGTGAAGCTCCTCCTGAGGAGACATCAATATGACCGGCACGCCTATTTGGTTTAGGAAAGGGACTATGGGAAATAGCCTTCGCCTGACCCTTAACAGAATTGTAAACAGAGCTTAGCAGTTAGGACGGTCAATGGGCTGAAGGACAGAACGGGCTCTCTGACGAAGTCTAGGTCAGGAATCCTGGAGGTCGTCAGGTCATACTATGCTGATCTCCTGGGAGGAAAGAACCTTGATCGGGCAAGTAGGATGGGTTTTTTGAAACCTACACCAGGTTTCGAAAATATTGTTCCCTTGATGAATTTGACAGATGAAATCACTGCAGATAAGGTGATCCAGGCAATTGATAAACTACCCATCAGGAAAACGCCAGGGCCAGATGGTTTTACAGCCGAATTTTATAAATGTTTTAAGACGATCCTGGCTTCACACCTTGCAGAGGTTTTTAATAGCTGTTTGCATGAGGGTTCTCTCCCTCCTTCCATGAGGCAATCTGCAGTGATTCTTCTGTCAAAGGGCAAAGATTCTTCGATGATTGGGAATTGGCGCCCCATTTTTGGCAAAGATTTTTTTCTGGCGATTATCATCAGTAGCAGGCGGTTTGTTATCCCATCACCAGCACTGCTCAATCCAGGGTAGAAGCACTTTCTCAGCTGTTTTAGCTGTCCGGGAGGCCTTGGAGCGTTGTAGGGCTGCTGGTTGGGGTAAATATCTGCTGACATTTGATCAGGCTAAGGCCTTTGATAGGGTTAATCATGAGTACCTATGGTTCCTTCTTGGCAAGTATGGCCTGGAGGGGGTTTCATTGATTGGCTCAAGATTTTGTACAAAGGGGCTGAAAGCTTTCCTCTGGTTAATGGCTGGGTTGGGCAGCCCTTTTTGGTTGGCTCAGGTGTGCATCAGGGGTGTCCTTTGGGTCCTCTGCTATATGCGTTTCAATCGACCCCTTCATTAGAAGGCTAGAGAGTGGGCCTTTGTGTGTGGTACCTTTAGGCATCGCTGATGAGCATCCTTTGAAGGTTGTGGCTTATGCTGATGACGTTTCTGTTTTTGTCTCTGGGACTGTGGAAGTGCAGGAGGTGGTCTCAGTGATAAGGCAGTATGCGGAAGCATCAGGTTCAAAGGTCAACCAGGACAAGTGTGAAGCTTTCTGGATGGGCGTGGAAGGTGAGATCTTTGTTCTCCCGGATGACTTCCCAGAGCCCCATGAAAAATTAGAGTTCTAGGCATTGAATTTGCCCCAGGTGACTATGGTCATGCAATTGTGTGAACAGGCTGAAGAATGCCGATGCCAAGTGGCGAGCTGGAAAGGCTGGCAGTTTTCCTTAAGGGAAAAGGTTGATCTGATCAAAGGTTACCTGATTCCAATTTTTCTGTATGTCAGTTTTGTCAGTGTCTCTCTATACCAGGATCTATAGTTCTTTCTTCCAGCTTTTATGGGGGAACAGAATAAACCTTGTCAAAAGGACTGTGACTTATCTTCCTAGGCGGGAGGGTGGTCTAGGAATGACCAACCCTGTAGTCTTTTTCTCTCTGATGTTTGTAAAGTACAACCTGGGTAACTGGGTGGGTAGGTATTTTCCAGTCCTGGTTTAGGCCCTTTCTGCGAAACTGGGAAAATGGCGAGCCAGTGAAAAGCATGATAAGCTCCCGGATTATGTTGCCCCATGTTTGAAAATACATTGGCAGTGGCAAGTAGCGGCAGGAGAGGTCAGATCTCTTCCAAGGAAACTTCTTGAGAAGTGGATCATGAGCTCTGTTTTTTGCGAACTAATGGCCTTAAGGGATTGCCCAAGCCTGGTTTTGAGAGATCAGGGCTGCCCGAGAGTAGAGTGTGGAGGAGTGGTGGAGTCCATGGATCATTTTTTGCTTCAGTGCCCTTTTAATATAGAGGTGTATAAGAGGGTAATGAGGGCTCTGAGTGTACCCTTCCTTCCCCATATGAGTTATGCAGAGTGGGTGTATGGGGCATTCCAGACTCGCCGGGATTATGATTTGGAAACACTTTTTTTTAGTTAGTCTAGTAGTCCATTATTTCACGTGGAGTGCACGGTGCCAGGTATCCTTACGGAATAAAGTCCTCCCTGTCGAGGTGGTGGTGCAGGACATTCTGGGTGAGGTTGGGAAAATTCAGGGTCTTGAGAAAGACAGGTGGCAGCAGGAGGCCTGGATAAAAGCATGGAGGAATATCAGGACTCTGAAGCTGCTGCCTGTTGATCTCGGGGTGTGCGACTTTTCTTTCTGTCCTTGCTTCACTCCCCTAGATTTTCAGATAAAATATATTTTTCATAAAAGGTTTCATGCATGGTGACGGTGATGTTCCTTAGTCTGGCTCTCTTGTAGGGCTTATGCTGTGCGCAATTTGGTTTATTTTTTATGTTCTTGTTTTTTTTTTTTTTTTTGGTTTTGTATAGTTATATTCAATTATTTTGTAAATATGTTTATTTATTAATTCATTTATTATGGTTTTATTGTATATAAGTTGTTGTTTGTAAGATTTTTCAATAAACAAAATTAACCCCTCATAATGAGCACAGCAGGTGTACAGACCCAGGAACTCAGCACAGGGATGGTGGGAACCCCTCAGAATGAATACTGCAGGTGTACAGGCCCGGAAACTCAGCACAGGGACGGTGGGAACCCCTCATAATGGGCACAGCAGGTGTACAGACCCGGGAACTAAGCACAGGGATGGTGGGAACCCCTCATAATGGGCGCAGCAGGTGTACAGACCTAGAAACTCAGTTCAAGGATTGTGAGAACAGCAGGTATATACAGTATCTCACAAAAGTAAGTACACTCCTCACATTTTTGTAAATATTTTATTCTATCTTTTCATGTGACAACACTGAAGAAATGACACTTTGCTACAATGTAAAGTAGTGAGTGTACAGCTTGTATAACAGTGTAAATTTGCTGTCCCCTCAAAATAACTCAGCACACAGCCATTCATGTCTAAACCGCTGGCAACAAAAGTGAGTACACCCCTAAGTAAAAATGTCCAAATTGGGCCCCATTAGCCATTTTCCCTCCCCAGTGTCATGTGACTCGTTAGTGTTACAAGGTCTCAGGTATGAATGGGGAGCAGGTGTGTTAAATTTGGTGTTATCGCTCTCACTCTCTCATACTGGTCACTGGAAGTTCAACATGGCATCTCATGGCAAAGAACTCTCTGAGGATCTGAAAAAAAGAATTGTCGCTCTACATAAAGATAGCCTAGGCTATAAGAATATTGCCAAGACCCTGAAACTGAGCTGCAGCATGGTGGCCAAGAGTATACAGCTATTTAACAGGACAGGTTCCACTCAGAACAGGCCTCGCCATTGTCCACCAAATAAGTTGAGTGCACATGCTCAGCGTCATATCCAGAGGTTGTCTTTGGGAAATAGAACTATGAGTGCTGCCAGCATTGCTGCAGAGGTTGAAGGGGTGTGGGGTCAGCCTGTCAGTGCTCAGACCATACGCCGCACACTGCATCAAATTAGTCTGCATGACTGTCATCCCAGAAGGAAGCCTCTTCTAAAGATGATGCACAAGAAAGCCTGCAGTTTGCTGAAGACAAGCAGACTAAGGACATGGATTACTGGAACCATGTCCTGTGATCTGATGAGACCAAGATAAACTTATTTTGTTCATATGGTGTCAAGCATGTATGGCGGCAACCAGGTGAGGAGTACAAAGACAAGTGTGTCTTGCCAACAGTCAATCATGGTGGCGGGAGTGTCATGGTCTGGGGCTGCATGAGTGCTGTCGACACTGGGAAGCTACAGTTCATTGAGGGAACCATGAATGCCAACATGTACTGTGACATACTGAAGCAGAGCATGATCCCCTCCCTTCGGAGACTGGGCCGCAGGGCAGTATTCCAACATGATAACGACCCCAAACACACCTCCAAGATGACCACTGATTGCTAAAGAAGCTGAGGGTAAAGGTGATGGACTGGCCAAGCATGACTCCAGACCTAAATCCTATTGAGCATCTGTGGGACATCCTAAAATGGAAGGTGGAGAAGTGCAAGGTCTCTAACATCCACCAGCTCCATGATGTCATCATGGAGGAGGGGAAGAGGACTCCAGTGGCAACCTGTGAAGCTCTGGTGAATTTCATGCCCAAGAGGGTTAAGGCAGTGCTGGAAAATAATGGTGGCCACACAAAATATTGACACTTTGGGCCCAATTTGGAAATTTTCACTTAGGGGTGTACTCACTTTTGTTGCCAGTGGTTTAGACATTAATGACTGTGTGTTGAGTTATTTTGAGGGGACAGTAAATTTACACTGTTATACAAGCTGTACACTTCCTACTTTACATTGTAGCAAAGTGTAATTTCTTTAGTGTTGTCACATGAAAAGATAGAATAAAATATTTACAAAAATGTGACGGGTGTACTTACTTTTGTGAGATACTGTAGACCTGGGAATACTCTGCTCTGCTGGAGGACTCTGCTCCTTCCTCTAAAGCCTCGTACACACGAGTCGAAATTCGGCCGGGAATTTTCATCCGACGACCGAGCTGCCGATTTTCGGCTTGTTAGTATGATGCTCTCGACAACCGAAAAAATTCTGGTGTGCAGGCTATAAAATTTTTGTCCACCGTGAAAACACGTCCGATTTTCGTGCAGTCAGTACAGATTTCGACAGGGAAAAATCTTAGGCTCGGGTCACACTATTGCGATGCGGGAAGGCTGCGAATTCGCAGCCTTTTCCCGCATCGCACACGCACCCCCGGCAGTTCACACTGCCATATGCGATACGCTGGGGGTGTCAATGTAATCTTAACGACACCCCCAGTTTGATCGCATATCGCAGTGCGATCGTGCAGTTCGCACAGGATGGGATCGCACAAGTGTGAACCGCTGTGCGATCCGATCCTGATGCGGCTGCAAAAATGCCTCCTGTGCGTGTTTGCACCGGGTGCGATGCGAATTTAGCCATACAAACCGTATGGCTAAACTCGCACCGCACAGCTGATCGCATGTAATGTCGGAGCAGTGCGCTCCGACATTACATGCGAACCCGGCACTCGCATGAGTGTGAACCGGGTCTTATGAGCAAGACTAGGCATGCTCAGAGATGAAAGAACACAAAGAAAGCAATCCAACACATGACATCACTTCTGAAGTATAATTCTGTCGGTCGACAAAATTCGTGTGCAGTCTAGAGCACATTCCAACCAACAAAACACAACTCCGGTCGGCGGAAATTCGTTGCGTGTGTACTAGGCTTGACGCTCTCAGGTCCTGTGGAATTTGGCGCTTTCTATCTAAACAAATGAACAAAGTTCCAATGCAGTCTGTGTAATAATCAGATAATTAAGTGAGGAGACTTTTCAATAAATTAGTCTTTATTTTGGATTATCATAAATTGGAGATGACTTCAATAAATGACATATCGGTGATCTCCCATCATGTACCTTCTATTCTCTGTATACAGTGTCATCGTATTTGACCTCAATAGTTCAGAAGATATATAGAGGTTTACATAAGATACAGGGATAGTGTCATGGAACGTCCCATCTCCTGCAGCATTCCGGAGACTGCGTCCTGTATAGAGACATAATCATGGAACGTCCCATCTCCTGCAGCATTCTGAGAGACATAATCATGGAACGTCCCCATCTCCTGCAGCATTCCGAAGACTGCGGCCTGTATAGAGACATAATTATATAACATCCCACTTCCTCAGGGGATTGTAAAAAAAAAAAAAAAAAAAAAAACGGAGCTGCTGGTCATGGCAACGAATCAGCTTCTATTCTTCAATTTCACTTTTTCTCTTAATACAAAAGTTTGAGTGAAGGTAATTGATGGGATGATTGCTAATTCCCAACATGTTTCATAGACCAGCGGTGCACTTCCTCAGGAGTTTACTGCCTTATATAGAACAAAATGGCGGCGGGGGGGGGGGGTTTGCCCAAAACTGGAGCAGCTGTGCATGGCAGCCAATCCGCTTCTATCTTTCATTTTCACTTTATCTCTTATTACAAAAGTTTGAATGAAAATAATTAATGGGGTGATGGCTAATTCTCAATGTGTTTCATATACCAACGGTGGACTTCCTCAGGAAATCACTGTTTTATACAGAACAAAAAGGGGGGGTGATCAAAAATGGAGAAGCTGTGCATCGCAACAAATCAGCTTCTATCCTTCATTTTCACTTTATCTCTTATTACAAAAGTATGAGTTAAAATAATCAATGGGATGATGGCAAATTCTTAATGGGTTTCATAGACCAATGGTGCACTTCCTCAGGGGTCACTGTTTTATATAGAACAAAAGGGGGAGGTGTTATCAAAACTTGAGCAGCTGTGCGTGGCAAAAAATCAGCTTCTATCCTTCATTTTCTCTTTATATCTCCTATTACAAAAGTTTGAGTAAAAATAGTCAATGAGATGATGGCAAATGCTTAACAGGTTTCATAGACCAACAGTGCACTTTCTCAGGGGATCACTGTGTTCTATAGAACACACTTCCTCAGGGGATCACTGTTTTCTTTAGAATAAAAGGGGGGGGGGGGGGATTTTATTAAAACTGGAGCAACTGTGTATGGCAACAAATCAGCATCTATTCTTCATTTTCACTTTATCTCTTATTACCAAAGTATGAGTAAAAATAATCAGTGGAATTATGGCAAATTCTTAACGGGTGTCATAATCCAACAGTGCACTTTCTCAAGGGATCACCGTGTTATATAGAACACACTTCCTCAGGGGGTCACTGTTTTATATAGAACAAAAGGGGGGGTATCAAAACTGGAGCAGCGGTACATCGCAACAAATCAGCTTCTATGCTTCTATCCTTAATTTTCACGTTATTTCTTATTACAAAAGTTTGAGTAAAAATGGTGCACTTCCTCAGGGTACACTGTTTTATATAGAACAAAAGAGGGGGGGTTTATCAAAACTTGAGCAGCTGTGCGTGGCAAAAAATCAGCTTCTATCCTTCATTTTCTCTTTATCTCCTATTACAAAAGTTTGAGTAAAAATAGTCAATGGGATGATGGCAAATTCTTAACGGGTTTCATAGACCAACAGTGCACTTTATCAGGGGATCACTGTGTTATATAGAACACACTTACTCAGGTGATCACTGTTTTCTTTAGAACAAAAGGGGGGGGGGGAGAGATTTTATCTAAACTGGAGCAGCTGTGCATGGCAACAAATCAGCTTCTATCCATCATTTTCACTTTATCTCTTATTACAAAAGTCTAAGTAAAAATAATCGATGGGATGATGGCAAATTCTTCACGGGTTTCATAGACAGTGCACTTTCTCAGGGAATCACTGTGTTATATAGAACACAATAAAGATGGATTTTATGAAAACTGGAGAAGCTGTGCATGGCAACAAATCAGCCTCTATCCTTCATTTTCACTTTATCTCTTATTACAAAAGTCTAAGTAAAAATAATCAATGGGATGATGGCAAATTCTTAACGGGTTTCATAGACAGTGCACTTTCTCAGGGGATCACTGTGTTATATAGAACACAATAAAGGGGGATTTTATGAAAACTGGAAAGCTGTGCATGGCAACGAATTAGCTTATATTCTGCATTTTAACTTTTTCTCTTATTACAAAAGTTTGAGTAAAAATAATCAATGGGATGATGGCTAATTCTCAACGGGTTTCAAAGACCAACAGTGCACTTTCTCACAGATCATTGTGTTATATAAAACAAAAGAGGGGGGGGGGGGGTTATCAAAACTGGAGAAGCTGTGAATGGCAAAAAATCCGCTTCTATTCTTCCTTTTTACTTTATCTCTTAATACAAAAGTTTGAGTGAAGATAATTGATGGGATCATTGCTTATTCCCAACGTGTTTTATAGAACAGCAGTCTACTTCCTCAGGGCTTCACTGTTTTATAAAGAATAAAATGGGGGGGGGGGGATTTAATTAAAATGAAGCTCAAAACTATGCATGGCAACCAATTAATCTTTCATTTTGAACTTTAAATTTCAAAGAACTGAACAAGCTGAAGGTAGAAGCTGATTGGTTGCCATGTACAGCTGCTTTAGTTTTGATAAATCCTGCCTCCCCCCCAACCAAAATATTCCATGTGCCCTGTTCCCACCATCCATATGCGGCGATTTGCAGAAAAGCACAACTCATCTAATATGGTTTGAAAAGGGCCTTCGACTCCATTCACATCTGAGCATGCCATGCAGCTTCTTTGGTGAGTTTGTCTCACATAGGGCAGCCCAATCAAATGTGTGTCGTGTAGAGAAAAAAAAGATGAAAAACACTCTTTTACACAATGCTAAGATGTAAAATGCAGCCTCAAAATGTTTTATTTATTTCTTTATTTATTTTCAAAATGTGATGACAAGGATTTAAAACATTTGGTATGACCACTGTACTGATATCATAGGTGATCTCTGTATGAATGATATCGATGCTGGAATTATAATAATACATTTGTACATTTTAGATAATTACTTCCAACGATACCCTGAGGAAGTGCACCGTTGGTCTATGAAACGGGTCGAGATTTAACCGTCTTCCCATTGGTTAGCTTCTCTCAAAATTGATAAATTGATTTGATAAAAGATAAAGTGATATTATATATTGTTGTGATTGATTAGACCTAAGCATGGCGGGAGGTAATTAACAAAAATCAAGGCAATCCTTTATATGTTTTATGAAAATCCCGCTTTGTCTGGTGTGTCTATACAAGCAAGATCTCACAGCCTGGAATTATTTTAACTTAATGACCCAATGGCATAATTATTTTATATTTCTGCGTGCCTGGCTGCTGAATGACTGGGGACATCCCGGCATTTATAATGTGCAGCTGATAATAAAAAAAAAAAACACACCTAACTGCGCTTTTCAACACAAAAAGCTGCAACTTACAGTGAGATAACACCAATTGTAAATATAAAAACTAGAAAGCTGCGCTGTAAAATTATTTTAACTTAAATGACATTAAAATTGAATATTGTGGTAAAACACCAAGTGCAATATAATAAATAAAGTTCATAAATCGAGATTGATATATTCAGTAAAATGATGTAAAAGAGGTGACAAAAAGACAATCTTCCACCACCGACTTTTGTATCCACCACCACACGAAATGCCTGCTTACCAGAGGAATAGACCCTAATGGGTCAAACACGCCAAATAGATGAGTAATGAATGACCAATGGACCTCTGTGCTCATAAAGGATGGATCAACTTTGAATCAGATGGTCGGGTAAAGAAGGCAAGACCATACAGGAGTCAAACCCCCCAGAAGTAAGTAAAACTCTCCACTATGCTCCTTATATAATGATCGACTCAACATCAGATAATCCACATGAAATGTAAATAAAAAGCTCCATAGTGTAAAATCTTAGGGTAAATTTATTGAAGAAATAGGTATTGCACTTAAAATCGGTAGAAATACATGAAGCATGAGTGTAACAGCCGGCCGGCTACATGCTAACACCAGTCCTTTCCGGATCCTCGTATTACATGGTAACGTCAGCACGTCATGAATCTGACGCGTTTCGTCATAAGTGACGTCGTCCTCAATAAATTTAGCCTAAGATTTTACACTATGGAGCTTTTTATTTACATTTCATGTGGCTTAGCTGGTGTCGAGTCGATCTTTATTTAAGGAGCACAGTGGAGAGCTTTACTTACTTCTGGTGGGTTTGACCCCTCTGTGGTCTTCCCCCTCTTTACCTGATCATCTGATGCAAAGTTGATCCATCCTTTATGGCCGCAGAGGAGAGGTCCATTGGTCATCTGTTACTTATCCATTTGGCGGGTTTGACCCATTAGGGTCTATTCCTCTGGTAAGCAGGCATTTCGTGTGGTGGTGGATACACAAGTCGGTGGTGGAAGATTATCTTTTTGTCACCTCTTTTAAATCATTTTACTGAATATATCATTCTCAATTTATGAACTTGATTTATTATACTGCAATTGGTGTTTTTATCACAGTATTCAGTTTTTAATGTAATTTAAGTTAAAATAATTTTACAGCGCAGCTTTTTCATTTTTATAATGTGCAGCTGGCTTGTCCACCACCTAAATCCATAAGGACTGCTGGGGTCTTTATCTCCCAAATCTGTGAAATTGCAGCCAGTGTGCTCTCAGGTTCAAGCTCTGCCCTCTGTAGTGCAGTGTGGTTGCATTACACAAATTCCTGCCAGTAAGGCATATTCCATCTCCAGATGCACTATGAAAAAACCTGCAGAATACAGCTGCAGGTTACAGGTTCGGAGAGTATTTGCCAATACAGCCAGGAAACTAGCATTTTCAGGATATCAGCCATGGTGGCCTGCTTATCCTACTCACTGCAGGTTTTTGTAAAGTTGAACATCCTGTTGTCCTGAATATTGTTCAGAGTTGCGATTGAGTTTCCTTAAAGAAGAACTCTGGACAATAATGTTTTGTTTTCCCTTGCCAAATGTTTTAATAGAAGATGATTACAATATGTTGAATCTTTATTTACACGCCATTCCCTTCACCCCCCTGCATACCATCTGAAATTACAAATCATGTTTGCAGCGGGTGCTGAGAGAGCCGGCAAACAGCTGGAGTGAGCTACACAAACTCTTGAGCCTTCTTTCCTATCTGCTGCCCCAGCAGGCTCCTATTTCTGGGGAAGGAGACAAAGCTGGGGGTGATTTTTTTTTAGGCTCAGAAGAGGCTGCTCAAAAAGAAAATTGCAATTCAATTGGCCTTTTTTCCCCATTTGCTTTACCTTGTTCATTACAGCTGGATCCATCATTTCTAAAGGTGACCGAAAGGTGCAAAAATATTGTTTGCTATGCTAGAGGTGGGGCTGTGATGCAAAAACGAGTTCTGCTGAATGTGGGGCTGTGACGCAATAATTAGCTCTGCCGGAGGTGGGGCTGTGACACAAAATGTAAACTCTGCAGAAGGTTGGGCTGTGACGCACAAATTCGCTCTGCCAGTGGTGGGGCTGTGATGCAAAATATAGCTCTGCTGGAGGTGGGGCTGTGACACAATATTTAGCTTTGCCAGAGGTGGGGCTGTGACACCAAGACTAACTCTGCTAAAGGTGGGGCTGTGACACAAAAATTAGCTTTGCCGGAGGTTGGGCTGTGGTAGAAAAGGTAGCTGTGCTGGAGGTGGTTCTGTGACACAAACATTAGCTCTTCCAGAGGTGTGGCTGTAACACAAAATTTAGTTTTTCCAGGGGTGTGGTTGTGACACAATTATCTCTGCTAGAGGTGGGGCTGTGACGCCAAAAATTAGCTTTGCCATACGTGGGGCTGTGACACCAAAGGGAGCTGTACTGGAGGTGGGGCTGTGACGCAATAATTTACTCTGCCGGAGGTGGGACTGTGACACCAAGGCTAACCATGCTTGAGGTGGGGTTATGATGCAATAATTAGTTCTCCCGGAGGTGGGGCTGTGACAACAAGATTGACTGTACTGGAGTTGGGACTGTGCACAAAAATTATCTCTGCTAAGGGTGGGGCTGTGACGCAAAAATTATCTCTGCCGGAGGTGGGGTTGTGATGCAAAAATTAGCTCTGCCTGAAGTGGGGCTGTGACGCAAAAATTAGCTCTGCCTGACGTGGGGCTGTGATGCAAAAATGAGCTCTGTCAGAGGTGGGGCTGTGATGCAATAATTTGTTCTGCCAGAGATGGGGCTGTGACACAAAAATTTGCTCCTCCGGAGGTGGGGCTGTGACACCAAACATAACTGTCCTTGAGGTGGAGCTGTGACACCAAAACTAACTGTCCTGGAGGTGGAGCTGTGACACCAAAACTAACTGTACTGGAGGTGGAGCTGTGACACAAACGTTAGCTCTGCAAGAGGTGGGGTCTTTTTGTAGACGTTACGTAGACGATATTTCTGGACTTGTATGTTTTTGATTGTACATCAACGCTGCTCCCTAATAGCAGATCTGACATTTATAGGGTTCGGCCCCCACTATCCCACAAGCTCCCAATTTTTGGGCATGTCTGCTGCGTGAACCTCATTGGCTGTCTGGGCACCCAAGAAAATCTGATGTAGAGGCAGAGCTTACTAACTACCTATCAATTCAATCAGAGTTAGTGGCACTGCATCACAAAAAAATGTATTTTAAGGAAAATAACAACGGGGTTCAGTTTAGGAATTTTGCTGACTTGAGGGAAGATCACAAACCTAACTAAAATATATACTGTCAGTTCTCCCTCTTTGGCTGCCTTCAGGAAGAACACCAGGCCAACAAAAAATCCCTCATTTATAAAATGTAAATCACCTGTTTTATGGGAAGAAAATACG
The DNA here is from genome assembly GCF_965119305.1 of Pelophylax lessonae. Lineage (NCBI taxonomy): Eukaryota > Metazoa > Chordata > Amphibia > Anura > Ranidae > Pelophylax > Pelophylax lessonae. The sequence continues at coordinate 739,585,949 of NC_138769.1, read as the reverse complement.
CCCCCCCCCCCTTCCCCCAGCTAAGCTCTGAACATTGCAAGGGTTGAAGCAAGCTGTACTGCAAATCCTTACCTGCTTCTGCTCTAGTGGTATCTATGATATTTCTGAAGGCTAGTCACATGACCAACCCCCACAAAAAAGTGAAGGAGGAGCTACACTCTGTGGGAGGGTGGAGGAGGAGCTAAAGTTCTGGAGGCGGGGCTGTTACACCAAAGTAAGTTCAGAAAAGTGTGTCCCACTCTAGAATGAATACAAATATATATATATTGCCGGTTGCTAAATAGAGGCTTTTGTGTTTTAGCCTGGTGTTCTCCTTTAAGAGGTAAAAATATACAATACATTTCCTATATAACACAAATTCTGATTTCCTTTCAAAGTAAAAATACAAAAAAAAAAGTCAGTGCCTTCCAGTTAGAAAAGAACTGAAAAATAGAAACAAAACTATTTAAATACAATAAATAATAAATAAACATGAATTAAGCGAGCCTCGGCTTGGTGGGCGAAACCGCGGCGTCCATGACAGGTTACTGTATATCCGCTGGTTCAGATCCCTTTTTTCTCCAAACGCCATTTTTTTTTTTTTTAAAGGGCACCCCAGTCTCTCAATGTACATGGAAGTCACCCGTGGGGCTCTAGGCCCGGCTTGATGCAGACACGTGAGGTTATGATGACGTATACACGAAAGGTCCTTCTGCCCAAAATTGGCGGTTTTCTATATATAACCACGAAGTCTATAGTTCAGATTTTGGGTTCTGTCCATGTTGCATTTGGGTCTTATTTTCATTTTTTTTTTTTTTTACAATTTGCGGGGTTTTTTTTGGCTTTCTTCTAGAACAGGTTTGTTTTGAGGGCGTTCGGCTTCCGGTGAAAGGTGGAAAGGACCCCGGCGAAGGGTCCAGGGACGGAGTCGGCCGGCTGCCAGGCTTTGAGGAGGTCGGCTGTGTTTGCGCTGCTGCTAGTCGGGATGCCGGGCCACACGGGGGCCTTCAGGCTCTGGGCGGCGTGGCTCGGCACCAGATTGGTCACCGTGCTGGGGCTGGGGCTGAGGCTGGGGCTGTTGAGGCTGGCGGCGGTGGGCAGGGAGGCTGTGCTGTCGGGCGTCGGGCTGCAGTTGGACTCTTTGGACTCGTCGTCCTCTGAGGAGGACCTGGGGTCTGACTTTTTACCGCTCGAGCCGTTGCTGGAGTTGCTCCCCGATTTGGAGTTGGCCGCTCGCTCCTGCTTGCGGAATTTGGCTCGCCGGTTTTGAAACCAGACCTGAAATAAAAATGAAGAAAAATAAAGACTGAAATTGCAGATTTTTTTTTTCTGAAAGACACTGTAGCCAAAAATTGTGGGTTTGAGTTGGCCAAGAACTGTAATTAGTTTTTAGTTTATGAGATACATTATATTGTCAAAAGTATTGGGACGCCTGCCTTTACACACACATGAACATTAATGGCATCCCAGTCTTAGTCCTTAGGGTTCAATATTGAGTTGGCCCACTCTTCTGGGAAGGCTGTCCACAAGGTTTAGGAGTGTGTCTATGGGAATGTTTGACCATTCTTACAGAAGATCATTGGTGAGGTCAGGCACTGAGAAGGCCTGGCTCACAGAATCCACTCTAATTCACCCCAAAGGTGTTCTATCAGGTTGAGGTCAGAACTCTGTGCAGTCCAGTCAAGTTCCTCCACCCCAAACTCTCTCTCCCATGTCTTTATGGACCTTGCTTTGTGCACTGGACCAAATAATTTGGTGGAGGGGGATTATGGTGTGGGGTTGTTTTTCAGGGGTTGGGCTTGGCCCCTTATTTCCAGTGAAGGGAACTCTTAAGGCGCCAGCATACCATGACATTTTGGACAATTTCAAGCTCCCATCTTTATGGGAACAGTTTTAGGATGGCCCCTTCCTGTTCCAACATGATTGCCCACCAGTGCACAAAGCACGGTTCAAATTTGGGAGCAGGAAATTGTCCACAAATTGGTATGTTAACACCTTAAGAGCTCCCTTCACTGGAACTAAGAGGCCAAACCTAATCCCTGAAAAACAACCCCACACAATAATCCCCCCTCCACCAGATGATTTGGAGCAGTGCATAAAGCAACTTAGAGAGTTGCTGACCCTTGGGTTCAGGTTCCAGGACTGTCACTCTCACCCCCCTCCCTTACCACTTGGCGAGTTGCTGACCCTTGGGTTCAGGTTCCAGGGCTGTCATCATGATCCCGCTCCTTTCTACTTGATGAGTTGCTGACTCTTTAGTTCAGGTTCCATGACTACCATCCTGACTCCCCCTCCTTCTAACTTGGTGAGTTGCTGATCCTTGGGTTCAACTTCCAAGGCTTTCACCTTGGCCCCCTACCCTCCTTACTACTTGATGAGTTGATGACCCTTGGGTTCAGGTCCCCGGGTTGTCATCCTTACTCCCCCCTTCTTACTACTTTGAGTTGATGACCCTTGGGCTCAAGTTCCAACACTGCCATACTGACCCCCGTCCTTACTACTTGGTGAGTTTCTGACCCTTGGGTTCAGGTTCAAGGGCTGTCATCCTTATCCCCCTCATTACTACTGGGAGAGCTGCTGACCCTTGGGTTCAGGTTCCAGAGTTGTCATCCTGATCCCCATCCTTACTACTTGATAACCCTTGGGTTCAGGTCCCAGGGTCGTCATCCTGATCCTTTTTTTTTGATCTTCTCACAGTGATTGTCCACAACCCAGTGGAGAGTTAGGCGAGCTGCAACACCCCATCGTTTATATCATTGGGTGTTTTAATTTTATATGTATCACCAGCCTGGATGTTTAAGTTAAGGATCATCGCATGAACTGGTAATGTGTCTTTTAACTTGTCATCCTGACTCCCCTTCTTACTACGTTGAGTTGATGACCTTTAGGTTCAGGTTCCAACGCTACTATCCTGACCCCCGTCCTTACTACTTGGTGAGTTGCTGACCCTTGGGTTCGGGTTCCAGGGTTGTCATACTGACCCCCCCCCCACTTCGTACTACTTTGAATTGATAACCCTTGGGCTCAGGTTCCAACGCTGCCATCCTGACCCCCATCCTTACTACTTGGTGAGTTGCTCACCCTTAGATTCAGGTTCCAGGGCTGTCATACTTACCCCCCTCCTTACTACCTTGGGTTCAAGTTCCATAGATGTCATCCTGACCCCCATCCTTACTACTTGATGACCCTTGGGTTCAGGTCCCAGGGTTGTTATCATGATCCCGCTCCTTTCTACTTGATGTGTTGCTGACTCTTCAGTTCAGGTTCCATGACTGCCATCCTGACTCCCCCTCCTTACTACTTGGTGAGTTGCTGACTCTTGGATTCAGGTTCCAGGGCTGTCATCGTTATCCCCCTCCTTACTACTTGGAGAGCTGCTGACCCCTGGGTTCAGGTTCCATAGATGTCATCCTGACCCCCATCCTTACTACTTGATGACCCTTGGGTTCCGGTCCCAGGGTTGTTATCCTGACTCCCTTTCTTACTACGTTGAGTTGATGACCCTTGGGCTCAGGTTCCAATGCTGTCATCCTGACCCCCATCCTTACTACTTGGTGAGTTGCTGACCCTTGGATTTAGGCTCCAGGGCTGTCATCCTTATCCCCGTCCTTACTACTTGGAGAGCTCCTGACCCTTGGGTTCAGGTTCCATAGATGTCATCCTGCCCCCCATCCTTACTACTTGATGACCCTTGGGTTCAGGTCACAGGGTTGTCATCCTGACCCCCCCTTCTTACTACGTTGAGTTGATGACCCTTGGGTTCAGGTTCCAATGCTGCCATCCTGACCCCCATCCTCGCTACTTCCAGGGTTGTCATTCTAACCCCCCTCCTTACTACTTTATGAGTTGATGATTCTTGGGTTTATGTTCCTGGGCTACCATCTTGTTCCCCCTGTTGACCCATAACCCACACGTCCCTGACACGTCACTGGCTCCAGGCTTGTTCTGAGTCATTGGCTGATCAAGTAGTGAAGGGAGGACGAAGATGATAGCCCTGGAACCTGCTCCATCACCAACAAGTCACAATGGCCGACCCAATTATGGAGGCCTCTATTGTTAACCTGCTCCTGAAAACCTCTAACCTGGATGTGTCCAGCTTGAATATTTTTGAGTCACCGGTATAAACATCCAGCAAGTGTAATTATGAAATAAAAACTTTTCTGCTCCACTCAAAAGTGAAAAGAAAACCCCTCAAACTGGCATAAGGTTGGCTGATTACCTGCACCCGGGCCTCTGTCAGGTCTATCTTGAGTGCCAGCTCTTCTCGGGTGTAGATATCGGGGTAGTGGGTTTCCGCAAAGACTCTCTCCAGCTCTTTCAGCTGCGAGCTAGTGAAGGTGGTCCGGATCCTCCGCTGCTTCCTCTTCTCGTTGATGCTGGACGGGTCTGAGAAGAACTTGTAGGGGACTGTCAGAGAGAAAGAGACACCACCATCAACCCAACGTTCCTTCAACACCAATCAATGCAGAAATCATAGTTCCCATACATGGATTCTCACAAGTCCCAAAGTCTGCCCCCTTGTGGTATGTTGAATCTATAAATACAACTGTAAAACACCTGTAGATCCTGACAGAAATCCATTGAGCTGATAGCTTCCTGTGCTCTCTGCCTATGCTGCGCATTTATCAGTTACATTGTTCCCAGCTCTCTCTGTGGGCTAAAGAATACTTCTCCCTATGTATATATAGAGGAGAGAAGAGGGGGGGGGTGTTCTGTAGTCTTGTCCTAGAGAGACCACATTATATAGATGTGGTGGCTACGTTCGTTTTTAGTCATTGTATTTTTATCTTCAACATTCTCATAAGTACGTTGTAAAAAAAAAAACTGTTTTTATTTTTACTATTAATTATTATTATTATTATTACTACTAATATTATTATTACTGCTACTAGAATTATTATTACTACTATTATTATTATTGCTATTGCTACTACTATTATTATTACTACAACTATTACTTTTTATACTATTACTACTAAAATTATTTTTATTATTATTATTACTACTGCTATTACTACTATTATTAATATTACTACTGCTATTATTATTTTTATTATTATAATTATTACTACTACCTGCTACTACTATTATTGTTATCACTATTACTACTACTATTATTATTATGACTACTATTAATACTACTATTATTATTATCATTATTATTAGCCCACTATGGAAGGAGAAGCTTATTAAAGCCTCCCTAGCACAGAGGAAAAATGTCCTAACATTTTTGTGCAACATTTTATATTTTTATAAAATAAAATAAGAATTATAAATAAAAATAGTATTTAACATAAGTTCTGTGTGCACAGTCATTTTAGTTTTTATGTTCAACATTCCATTAAATAAAAAAAAAAAAAAAGTTTTTATTATTACTATTATTTTTATCATTAACATTATTACTACAACTTTTATTACTATTTTTTCTTACTGTTTATTGTCATTATTATTATTAATATTATTATTATCCCTACTACTACTACTACTATTATTATTATTAGCCCACTATGGAAGCAGAGGCTTATTAAAGCCTACATAGCACAGAGGAAGGATGTCCTAACATAATAGCATAATAATAGTCATTACCATTGTCTTACAATAATAACATGATTATTGTATTTTTAAGTTCAATATTCCATTAAATAAAAAAAAAAAAGTTTTTATTATTTTTTTTGTCATTATTATTACTACTACTTTTATTACTATTATTATTACTATTTATTAATATTATTATCACTACTACTACTTCTACTACTACAATTATTATTATTAGCCCACTATGGAAGGAGAGGCTTTTTAAAGCTTACGTAGCACAGAGGAAGAATGTCCTAACATAATTGCATTATAATAGTCATCATCATCATTTATTAATAACATAACATAATAGTAATAATACTAATGCTTGTGTGCAACATTTTATCTTTTTTTTTTTAACTAATACATAAAATAAGAATTAGAAATAAAAAAAATAATTTAACATAAGGTCCTGTGTGCACAGTCAATGTATTTTTATGTTCAACATTCTCTTAAATTAAAAAAAAAAAAGTTTTTATTATTCCTATTATTTTTATTATTATTATTATTACTACTACTTTTATTAATATGATTATTAGTTTTACTATTTTTTATTATTATTATTATTATTATTATTATTATCATCACCATTACTACTATTAATATTTTTAACCCACTATGGAAGGAGAGGCTAAATAAAGCCTCCCTACCCCAGAGGAAGAATGTCCTAACATAATAGAAATAATAGTCATCATCATCATATACTAATAACACAATAACATAATATAATAGAAATAATACTAATGTTTATGTGGAACATTTTATCATTTTTTTTCTTTTAACTAACACATAAAATTAGAATCATAAATAAAAAATAAAATTATTTTTGACATAAGTTCTGTGTGCACAGTCAATATATTTTTATGTTCAGCATTCTCCTAAATAAATTATAAAAAGTTTTTATTATTACTATTATTGTTATCATTATTATTATTACTACTACTTTTATTTTTATCATTATTTTATTATTATTAATAATAATACTATTATCGCTAATACTACTATTGTTATTATTGGTATTATTATTACTACTACTACTACTACTATTACTATTAATATTATTATTATTATTACAACTAATACTACAATTATTATTATTATTGCTACTAATACCACTACTACTATTATTATTATCATTAATAATAATATTATTACATTATTATTATTACTACTAATACTACAATTACTACAATTATTAGCTGCTAATGAAGGAGGGACTTCTTATTGCCTCCCTGGCATGGAGGAAGAATGTCCTCACATGATAACATAATAATCATCATCATCTTCATTTAATAACATTATAAAATAATATCATATTAATCGTCATAATAGAAAACGCGGTAATACAATATATATTATTAATAACCTGATAATATAATAGTGACAATATTACTGACACTGATAATTAGAGATGTCAGAGAGGTACAGGTACCAGTTGGCACTGGCATATCAGTGATGGAGCTGACCCTATTGGAAGTTCAGGACATTCATGACAACCTCTAAAATTTCAGTCTGTATGCCCCGCCCCTTTTCCCACTAGACCCCCCCATCTCCGCCGTGGAACAGGTGGTACAAGCTGCTGCGGCACAGTTCCTTAGATGGGTAGATGGTGTGTGAGGTGTCCAGAGAAGGAGTCCATACAGGTCTCCTCCAACCTTTGCTCCGGGAGGGGGGTGCAGTAACACAGGGTGCGCACTCTTGCTCTTGATGCATAAAAATGCATATTGGTGCTCTGCCATGCCATTCATTCCTAATTACCCCCACACCCCAAAGTACTCAGCCACCGGACATGTCTTGCAGCACACCACAACCCACATTAATACATTACTATGTGCATTAGGCGGCCCATTCGTAGGAGGCCTTAAGATAACACGCGGCATAACATAGCAGCCTTTTTCAACCAGGGTGCCCAGGCCTCCCAGGTTGCCTTGAGGTTTCTTCAGAGGTGCCTTGCCAAAATGCCCAAAAACAAACATTGTAACCAGCGTGTGGGTGAAGCCTCTCTTTTAGTTACACAAAGCCACGGGTTTATATGTTCACCATTACAACCTTCTAGCCGCTGACCAATGGCATTACAAGTCCATAAGTAGGATGTCCGTCACCTGCATAGCATCCTTGTTTGAACCTCCTGTTGCCCTCTCCATCAGCACTGATGGATGTTGCTGCATTGTGTAAAACTATTAGAATAGTTTTTACATTTTAGAATGGGGCATCTGGAGACTGTCCATAATTTTGGAGGGTGCCTAGAGACTGTCCATAATTTTGAAGGCTGGTTGAAGACTGTCCATAATTATGGAGGGCGCCTGGGGACTGTCCATACATTTTAAAGTGTGACTGGAGATTGTCCATAATTTTTATATGGTGCCTGGAGACTGTCCATAATTTTGGAGGGTGCCTGGGGACTGTCCATAATTTTTAAAGGGTGCCTGGAGACTGTCAACAAGTTTGGGGGGTGCCTGGAGACTATCCATAATTTTTAAAGGGTGCCTGGAGACTGTCCATAATTTTGGAGGGTGCCTGGAGACTGTCCATAATTTTGGAGGGTGCCTGGAGACTGTCAACAATTTTGGATGGTGCCTGGAGACTGTCCATAATTTTGGAGGGTGCCTGGAGACTGTCCATAATTTTTAGAGGGTGCCTGGAGACTGTCCATAATTTTGGAGGGTGCCTGGAGACTCTCCATATTTTTGGAGGGTGCCTGGAGACTGTCCATAATTTTGGAGGGTGCCTGGAGACTGTCCATAATTTTGGAGGGTGCCTAGAGACTGTCCATAATTTTTAAAGGGTGCCTGGAGACTGTCCATAATTTTTAAAGGGTGCCTGGAGACTGTCCATAATTTTGGAGGGTGCCTGGAGACTACATATCATTTTTAAAGGGTGCCTGGAGATGGTCCATACTTTTTAAAGGCTTCCTGGAGACTGTCCATCATTTTGAAGGGTGCCTGGAGACTGTCCATAATTTTGGAGGGTGCCTAGAGACTGTCTATCATTTTTAAAGGGTACCTGGAGACAGTCCACACTTTTAAAGGGTTCCTGGAGACATCCATAATTTTTAAAGGGTGTCTGGAGACTGTCCATGATTGCGGATGGTTCCTGGAGACTGTTCATAATTTTTAAAGGGTGCCTTGACTGAAAAAAGGTTGAGAAACAATGGCCTAAAGTACGGCCCCTGCGTTGTGCTGGGGAAGCAGCACCTGTCTATGTAATGAGGAGATCTGCACCGATATTACAATCTATACAGAAGATTTAATGACATTAACACATCTTACATTTGGTTACGTTTCACATTCTTCTGTAGATCTTTAGAAGGACAATGAGTTCCCTTTCAGCCCCCAGCTTCATACTGTACTCACAGCCGGGGCCCCTGCGGAGCCAATATTGGCTGCCCGGGGACAGTTCAGTGATGCAAATTGCCGGGGAATTAGTGGTTGCTTTGAAGCCGTAATCCTTTCTGGCATCTAATCCTCAGCAGGGGACTTTGTAGGGGGCATTCTGAGATGGGCCATACACAGCTCAGTCTGAGCACTGCAAACAGCAAGCAGTCCCTTTAAGAGTTGTAGGGTATGTATGGCCAAAACTGGGGGTTTTTTTGTTAGATTTGGAAGAGATGAACACCTGTTGGCTTACTTTTTCCTCCCTGTGTCCCCGCTGCTGAGATTTTGCTTCACTTCCTGTCCTGGAGACATAATAGGAACCTCCCTAATGTAAGGGGAATTCCTCTCTTTATCACAGGAACAGGAAGATTTCCCATTCTGTTCCTGTTCTGGTGACAACTCTAAAATTTTGGATTTTCTCCTTACTGTCTCAGTGAAGGTGGTCACCAGGACAAATAGAGAGGGTGAATTTCTCCAGGGGGGACAGAGACAGCTGTAAAAACCTGACAGAGGGTCTAACCCTTCCATGCTCTATCCAAAGGTATAAAAGAAAAGAAAATGTCCTGATATCCACTTTAAGAGACAGCAAAATGTGATGGACCAAGACAGGGAACTTTTCCTTGTGCTGGGCAATTTTTTATTTATTTATTTATTTATTTATTTTTTATTTAAAGCCCGTAGCGTGTGAAACACACTCAAAAGACTTCACCCGGTGCATAAAAAGTGCACACACGCAAACGTGAACACACAAAAACTGCACAGGGTGTGCGAAATGGTCTGGCCTCTGAAGAGGTTGGACCTATACCTTGATCCCCCGGGGCGCAAGACTCCTGACAGGGACTGAGGTACTTGTGCTGGGCAATGTTGATCCTGCCAGAAATCTTGTGCACTGCACTTTAATCAGTTACTTTGGTCCTGGTTCTCTCTGACAGACCACAGAGCACTTCCTGCTTATTATGGAGAAGAGGAGAGGGGGAGATGTCGCTGCTCCTCCACTGATACAGCACAGTGAGCGTTGTCACCCTATTATAGGAAGTGCTAAATAAGATTTTGGTTTTGGGTGCAAACAAACTCTATGTGAATTGCAATGATTTATTATAGTAAAGTCTTCTTAGAGCAGAAGGCATCACATGTCCCAAAAATGAACCGATGAAGGAACCAACCAAAGAACTGGCCAATGAACCAACTGAGGAATCGACCAAGAAACCAACCAAGGAACCGACCGAGGAACTGACCATGGAACCAACCAAGGAACCGACCGACGAACTGACCATGGAACCGAGCAAGGAACACCCGAGGAACATACAGAGGAACTGACCAATAAACTGACTAAGGAACCAGCTAACGATCCTACTGGGGTACTGACTAAATGAACCTACCAAAGAATTGACCAATGAACCAACTGGGGAACTGACCAATGAACCAACTGGGGAACTGACCAAGAAACTAGCCAAGGAACCGACTGAGAAACTGACCATGGAACCAACCAAGGAACGGCTAAGGAGCATACCGAGGAACTGACCGATAAACTGAATAAGGAACCAGCTAATGATCCTGCTGAGGAACTGACCAAATGAACCTACCAAAGAACTGACCAGTTTACCGACCCAGGAACTGACCAAGAAACCAACCAAGGAACTGGCTGAGGAACTGACCAAGGAACCAACTGAGCATCCTACTCGAGGAACTGACCAATAAACCGACCGAAGAACTCACCAATGAACCAACTAGTCAACCGACAAGATTACCGACCAAGGAACTGACCAATAAACTGAACAAGGAACCAACCGAGGATGCTACCAAGGAACTTACCAATGAACCGACCAAAGAACTAACTAGTCAACCATCAAGTTTACCAATGGAGGAACTGACCAAGAAATCAACCAACGAACTGACCAATTAACTGATCAAGGAAACAACTGAGGATCCTACCGAGGAACTGACCACTGAACCAACCGAAGAATTGACCAATGAACCAACTGATCAACCAAGAACTGACTGAGAAACTGACCAAGAAACCAACTAAGGAACTGACCAAGGAACATACATAAGAACTGACCAATAAATTGACCAAGGAACCAACTAAGGATCCTACCAAGGAACTGACCAGTAAACCAACCAAAGAACTGACCAATGAACCTACTAGTCAACCAACAAGTTTACCAACCGAGGAACTGATCCAGGAACTGACTTAAGAAACCAACCTTGGAACTGACCAATAAACTAACTAAGGAACCAACTAAAGATCCTACCAAGGAATTGACCAATGAACCAACTAGTCAACCAACAAGTTTACCAACCAAGGAACTGACAAGAAACCAACCAAGGAACTGATAGAGGAACATACTGAGGAACTGACCAATAAACTCACCAAGGAACCAACTGAGGATGCTGCCGAGGAACTGACCAATGAACCGACTAGGCAACCAACAAGTTTACCAATCAAGGAAGAAACTGGCCGAGGTACTAACCAATAAACTGATCAAGGAACCAACTAAGGATCCTACCAATGAACCCACTGAAGAACTGACCAATGAACCATCTAATCAAACAAGTTTACCAACCAAGGAACAGACCAAGGAAGTGTCCACAAAAATAACCAAGGAGCCAACTAAGGAACCCAAGCTGAAAGTTCCTGTTTAGCAGAGTACTACCCAACCATGTGCCTTAGGGAAACAAACATACACTCCCCACAGACCACTTTCTTTTATGGACACAGTCACTGTTACTTGCCAGCTTAGGGACATATTGTCTATCACTCAAAAAATCATAATAATATATCATAAAAGTAAATATAAACCAATAAAAAAAACTACCTAAATAAAAATAAGTTAAAAAATCAATTATTTTAAAACATTTCATTTATAAATTAGGAATAATATTTTATTATATTATATGACTTTTTTTTATATTCGATTAAATTACATTAACTGCAAATTAATAAAAAATATTACTTAAATACAATATCTAAATAAAAATACAAATCAATATATTAATGATAATTCTATATCATAAAAGAAACTATAAACTGATAAAAAAAAAACATTACTGGAGTAAAAAATTATGATGCAAATATTTCATTTATAATTTAGGAATAATATTTTATTATTTTTTTTAATTTTTATTTACTGTATTATATTTTATATTTTATAGAGTCCATAAAAGTAACTACACATTAATTTTAAAAAATTACCTAAATATATTATCTAAAAAAAAATGTATTATAAAAAATATTTCATTTAGCATAATCATATATCATAAAAAACCTACAAATTGATCAAAAAATATTACTGGAGTGAAATTTAATTTAAAAAATATAAAATAATATTTAATTCATAAACTAAGCATATTACTATTTCTAATTCAAGATATTCAAGATATTCAAAAAAGTACAAATGACAAAAAAAAAAAAAAATCACTGGAGTAAAAAATAAATAAAAAATAGTATTAAAATATTTCCTTCGTAAATTAAGCATAATCACGAATCCTAAAAGAAACTGCAAATCACTAACTTTTTTTTCAATACTTTATTTTAAGGTTAGTACAGACAACTCAGTATAGGTGTGTCTAAAAAAAAAAAAAAAACTGTACATAAATGGTCAACACAGCAATAAGCAACTGCGCAAATCAATAAATTTAAACTTAGAAAATATTGACTAAATAGAAATAGTTAAAATGAAATAAATCATGATTTAATCCATAAATTAGACATAAGTATATGTCATAAAGGTAACTTTAAAAAAGCAAAAAAAAAAAAAAGGTATCACTTGAATAAAACTATATAAAGAAGCAAGTTACTACCAAAATATAAATTAATGTGAATAAAATATTACTCAAGTAAAAATAATATAAAAAAATTATAAAAAATATATATATATATGTTAATATATTGTAGAATTAAATTTATAAAAAAAAAAAAAAAAAGGGGGACAGAAACAACTTCTCCTCCAGCCATGATGGAATAGATAATTAATTTTAGGGTGGTAATTTCCTCCTTGTGATGCCATATACTCATTAATGTCTTGTTGGCCCATATGTGACTTATTTATAATGATGAGATCATTATAAATGTATCATTTGGGGATATTCTCTCTTCCTCAGTGATACAATGTAACACTTCAACATTTTTTTTTTTTAAACTCAATTTCCGCTATGGATTCTGTTAAATCAGAACTTTTGACCCGGTAAAACTTTGTTTACCCCAAAAAAGTTTAACAAATTGTACGACTTTCAGCGCATTTATACCCCAGGCTTGGCTTGTTAACGCACGTGCGTTTTTTTTTATTTATTTTTTTTTTAGCATTAATGTGCATTAAATTTAGCCCACACATTCAAATGAATGAGCCAGCAATGTACCGCAGCGCCCACAAACATCTACGTGCGTCATTTTCTGCAACATTACGGCGGGTTGCGGTGTGCTGCGACGCATGTGCATTGGGGCTGCGTTGTCTCAACGCATTGAGGTGCCATTCAAAACGAATACACCCCCATGCACCCAATGTGTGTTGCGGTTCCACAATTGTCCTTTTGGAAAACACAGCCAATCAGGAGATGCCGCAACTATGGAGCGAGGCGGATGGTTCATCGCTTACAAAGACTAACCAGCGTGCTGGAAAACATCCAATACTGCGTTTTTATATATTTAGTAAATGGCCTTATTAGAGCGAACCTGAGAGATGGGGTGCAAATTCTCAGTTTTGCAAAACCAGACAGAAACAATGTAGATATTGTCATTGGTGAGTAGTCAGCAGTGGAAAATCTGAGCTTTTCACGCCTTATCTCTAATTAGCTTGTTGGGAGGGTTGCGTGACCTCAGGGGGCCAGATAATTGCCCACATTGACCTCACCAGGGGTTACATTAGCATCCCTCTGTATTATTAATGGGGACAATAATAGACAAGGCGGAAAAACATGTCGCTTTATTAAATTAGTGAACTGCTGCATATACCAGTATTCTTTTCCTATAGATGGATTTATTTCAAGAGAAAATTATATGAAGTGATTTTTAGTAATAGTAATAATATTATTAATAAACAAATTAAATAATAATAATTTTAACAATAATAGTTATATAGTCTGGTTGAAAAAAAAAGACACAAGTCCATCTAGTTCAACCAATAAAAAGGGCAAAAAATAAAATATTTTTTTTTTTTTACAATCCTATAAACACAATCCCATACCCACAGTTGATCCAGATAAGAAAAAGAATAAATACATAAATAATAATGTAATTTTTAGTAATAGTACTAATAGTAATACAAGAATAAATAGATTAAATAATAATAATAAAAATGCATTAAATAACAATTAATTTTAGGTAATAGTACTAATATTAATAATAACTAATAGATTAAATAATAATAATTCCATTAAATAATAATTGGGTAATATTTAGTAAAAGTACTAATAATAGTAAGAATAAATAAATAAATAAAAACAATAAAAAAAATACATTAAATAATGTAATAATAATAAAGTAATTTTTACTAATAGTACTAATAATAATAATTATAAATACATTAAATAATTCCATTAAATATTAATTAAGTAATTTCTAATAATAGTAGTACTAATAGTAATAAGAATAAATAATTCAATTAAATAAAAAAAAAAATACATTAAAGATTAATAAAGTAATTTTTTTTGTAATAGTAATATTAGTAATAATAATAAATATATTAGATAATAATACAAAATAAAGAGAATAATAATAATAAAAAAATAAGAATAATAGTGATTTTAATTATAATAATAATAGTAGTAATAAAATTAATAATTATATATAATATTGGGTACTTGGCTTTAAACTGTAAGGGCATTGGAGATCACAGTGGATCTGCATCACAATATAAAAATAAATGACTGCAAGCCAAAACCATTTCCAAAGGTCGCAGATCTCTGGGATAAATCAGGAAATCACTATCATTCATATACAGTATCTCACAAAAGTAAGTACACCCCTCAAATTTTTGTAAATATTTTATTCTAGCTTTTCATGTGACAACACTGAAGAAATGACACTTTGCTACAATGTAAAGTAGTGAGTGTACAGCTTGTATAACAGTGTAAATTTGCTGTCCCCTCAAAATAACTCAACACACAGCCATTAATGTCTAAACCGATGGCAACAAAAGTGAGTACACCCCTAAGTGACCATGTCCAAACTGGGCCCAATTAGCCATTTTTCCTCCCCGTTGTCATGTGACTCGTTAGTGTTACAAGGTCTCAGGTGTGAATGGGGAGCAGGTGTGTTACATTTGGTGTTATCGCTCTCACTCTGTCATACTGGTCACTGGAAGTTCAACATGGCACCTCATGGCAAAGAACTCTCTGAGGATCTGAAAAAAAGAATTGTTGCTCAACATAAAGATGGCCTAGGCTATAAGAAGATTGCCAAGACCCTGAAACTGAGCTGCAGCACTGGGGCCAAGACCATACAGTGGTTTAACAGGACAGGTTCCACTCAGAACAGGCCTCGCCATGGTCCACCAAAGAAGTTGAGTGCACGTGCTCAGCGTCATATCCAGAGGTTGTATTTGGGAAATAGACATATGAGTGCTGCCAGCATTGCTGCAGAGGTTGAAGGGGTGGGGGGTCAGCCTGTCAGTGCTCAGACCATACGCCGCACACTGCATCAAATTG
Organism: Pelophylax lessonae; assembly: GCF_965119305.1. Lineage (NCBI taxonomy): Eukaryota > Metazoa > Chordata > Amphibia > Anura > Ranidae > Pelophylax > Pelophylax lessonae. The sequence continues at coordinate 739,570,380 of NC_138769.1, read as the reverse complement.
GTCTGCATGGCTGTTGTCCCAGAAGGAAGCCTCTTCTAAAGATGATGCACAAGAAAGCCCACAAACAGTTTGCTGAAGACAAGCAGACTAAGGACATGGATTACTGGAACCATCTCCTGTGGTCTGATGAGACCAAGATAAACTTATTTGGTTCAGATGGTGTCAAGTGTGTGTGGTGACAACCAGGTGAGGAGTACAAAGACAAGTGTGTCTTCCTACAGTCAATCATGGTGGTGGGAGTGTCATGGTCTGGGGCTGCATGAGTGCTGCCGACACTGGGGAGCTACAGTTCATTGAGGGAACCATGAATGCCAACATGTACTGTGACATACTGAAGCAGAGCATGATCCCCTCCCTTCAGAGACTGGGCCGCAGGGCAGTATTCCAACATGATAACGACCCCAAACACACTTCCAAGACGACCACTGCCTTGCTAAAGAAGCTGAGGGTAAAGGTGATGGACTGGCCAAGCATGTCTCCAGACCTAAACCCTATTGAGCATCTGTGGGGCATTCTCAAATGGAAGGTGGAGGAGCGCAAGGTCTCTAACATCCACCAGCTCCGTGATGTCATCATGGAGGAGTGGAAGAGGACTCCAGTGGCAACCTGTGAAGCTCTGGTGAACTCCATGCCCAAGAGGATTAAGGCTGTGCTGGAAAATAATGGTGGCCACACAAAATATTGACACTTTGGACCCAATTTGGACATTGTCACTTAGGGGTGTATTCACTTTTGTTGCCAGCAGTTTAGACATTAATGGCTGTGTGTTGAGTTATTTTGAGGGGACAGTAAATTTACACTGTTATACAAGCTGTACACTCACTACTTTACATTGTAGCAAAGCGTCATTTCTTCAGTGTTGTCACATGAAAAGATAGAATAAAATATTTACAGAAATGTGAGGGGTGTACTTACTTTTGTATGTTGCATCACTGCTGCTAATGCACAATAAATTGCACAGGGACGATGTGTTTTGAAATGCACCACAATGATATGGGTGGTTCCTGTCTATGCGTCTTGGTGTGACGTAACGCACACTGGGGGTGGCCTTCCCATTTGGACCTTGACGTCCAGGTGCATCGTGTTACTGTGCACTTTTTTTTAATGCTTTATCATGTGTGCCATTAGGTCAGGCTATTCAAACGGAAATGCGCCATTTTTCACACCCTGAAGCACGGTAGGGCATTATAGGGCATTGTGGTGCAATGCAACGCATGTACGTTGGGGCAGTTGTTGACTTTGGAGAGCCTTTCAAATTGCGTAACACCGGAATACGTTGCAGTGTAATGCAACCCACCGCATTGGAAAGGTGTGAATAAACAGGCGTCCCCCCGAACATAACGTTCCCAGATGCTACCAAAATGCACAAATGGGAAGCCATTTTGGAGAATTTTTTTATCATCAGTGGGCGGGGCTAAGCCTAAATAACAACCGATCAATCCCTGGAGCAGATTTTTGTCATTTTTATCCACTTTCAATCAGTTTTTTTTTATCTCTAAAAGCGCTGAAAGGATCAATGCAACCCACCAATAATAGTATGAAGCCAAAAAAAAAGATCCTAACGATCGGTGTGTGTTGCCTTGATTCACTCGTATTCTCCACCAAACGGCTCCAAACTAGTTAAAATTACCACAAAAATTGAATAAAGCGATTGAACTTTCCATTCCATCTTGTGCCGAAGACCTCATGGAGGCGGGATGAAAATTGCCCCGATGGAACCCAGTAAAAAAAAATTTTGACGAAATTGTAGTTTTTTTTTCTAGTTTTTGATTTAATCTTTTAATCTTTTTGATTCTTTCTTTTTTTTCCTTTTTTTTA